>NC_037597.1:16867305-17177138 GCF_003073045.1 Pomacea canaliculata
ACTTTAAGAGAATCTTTCGGATGGCTAATACCTGATGAGAAGAAAACTAGCCATACCGCAAAGATTCTAGACACTATGTGGCTAGCAGTCCTCATAAACATTATAAATGCGTTTAATTCATAATAAGTTACAAGTTTATCAGTTTACAAAAAAAAAAAGAGTAGAGTGCGGAGAATGAGCGAGAAAATTCTCACGCCAAGCAAATCAGACCAAACACCCAAAACCACAAGAAATAAAACTGTAAGTTTAAGGGTGCTCACATTTTAGTATAAACATTAAAAGTAGTTTTTGATGAAAAAGGACGGTGTAGAAAACATAGTTTATACTATATGCTCTTTAAATAAACAAAGAAATAAGTTTTTAAACTTTTTATCACACCAGTATGTTTGTTTTAAAATAATTGACATTAATATGTTAGCATTTTCGAAAGCGAAGATTGACGAATATAATAAAGATCTTGGCTGTAGAATATACTTAAAATATCTGTTTTTAAAAGATTAAGAAAAAGCATGTGTGGCTGTTTATGAATGTCACTGGGTATAAATAAGACTAGGCAATGACAGATGACTACACATTATGTGTTCACCTAATGAAGCTGTTAATTAAACATGACTACTACAATCACACTAAAGATTATCACTAAAAGTAACCTGCAATCCCATGCTCAGAAAACTCAAACCAATGTCCAGTTCATCTTGCAGATGCTCAACAAGTCTGGTACTAAGCCAAGGTGCTATCACGGAGACCTCGAGTCACTTGTTTTTATTATCTGAGTGTCAACATGAAGTTAGTGTAACTAATCAGTGGCTAATTACAAGCAGATTACATGGTAGCAATACTGTGCCTTTCAGTAAACTGTTACTTTGATACCAAGCAAGAAGCCGTCACTTTAAATTAATTGTTTTGCAGAATATGAATCACGTTTTTCAACAGAAAATTTGTAGCTAAAACAACTTTTTAATTATGGAAACTACGGTGTTTTCTCACTATCTTCTCATGTCCTCTCAGTCATGATCATGTTTGTTTACTCCGAGTAACAGCAAGTCACTCTCGCTCACATCAAACCTTTAGCTTTAAAGGAACATTTAGTTTTCATCGAGGCTGAGAAAAGGTAATGACCTCGTCATTTAAAGAGCCGAGAGACAAGACGACAGTCTCCACACAGTCGATGTAAGAATTGCTGTGAGACAAGGACGCCAACGACAGCGCCAACAGGGGACGACTACACTGAGCTCGTCTAAGTGAATCCCAAACAGCGACAAAACAAAATCTTTGCTCCTATCGATAGTCAAGATGATTATTTCAAAATCGAAATACCAAAGAGTAGAAGACTGGAGGAACTAATGTAGGTGGGGCCATCAGACGAAAACCGAGAAATTGCCGAATGATGAAATGTATACGACTGTAAACTTCGTACTCGAGACAGAAAATTGAAAGGTAAAGAGACAGAATCGTAGATGTAACTGTTTAAACTGTCTGACAACATGCTATCTATGTACTTCCTTGGGTCCTAAGTAAACCAGGGACTCTTTTGTTTATTTTCAATTTAGCTTTTGCAGTGATGCTAATTGCTCAACACACAACAGAAAAGATAATTGTTGTGATTTTAGCAGCGTGAAAGATCCGACAAATATAATTTCTTATTACATAAAATGTCTATGAAAATAATAAAGTCTATTTTTCCTTCCATATCCTCTTATGAAAACTAAACAATGATGAACGTGAATATACAATGTTAAAATATCAAAACGGTTTTTATTATCACGAGCAATTTGCTCAAGCAGACATCGCACACACAGAACACGCCGAGTACTATATAAATGCTGACATGAAACAAATTCTCTTTAAATTTTGAAACGAGGATTTCTGGTCTAATCAAGTTACTTAGAAAATACAAAGTAGAGCAAGACAAAAAGCCAGCTCTATTCATTAACCTTAGTGAGTTGGGAAATGACTATCATTGTATCACCACCGTCTCCTATGCAACAATGTTTTTAAAGTACTGTACAAAGTGTTGGTGTATTCTCGGTCAAGCATTTTGCTATACATGAGATGTGACTGGGAAAAACTATCGTCAGTAATTGAGTCTGAAGGCAACTTTGTGAGAAAACATCCACGTGGAACAAATCTGTAAGTGGTTGTGAGAGAAACACAACAACCAAGACCTAGTTTTAAAATCTTGAACGATGAAAGATGCTTAGCTTCGTGGCAATGGAACAGTGATGGTCAGTTGACTGTTAGACCGAGCAACTTCTGTTTAGAGTCACTTTACCTATACAGCGTTCACGCCGCTCGAGAACATTCAGAATTCTCGTAAACGAAGTGTAAATACCGTTTTCTCTCGGAGTAAACAGACAGGTGAGAGGTGAAGTGTTTAGTTTGCAAGAGACCTCAATGTTCCAGTAGTGGTCGGTCTCTGTATTTTTATCTCTTTATACCTCTCTCTCTCTCTCTCTCACACACACACAGAGAGAGAGAGGGAGAATCAGAATCACTTTATGCCATCGACAATTATTTGCTGTGACGTCCGACATTCTGATAGAATAGTGTGTGTGTGTGTGTGTGTGAGAAATCTAGAATAGGACAGTATGTCAACTGACTTCAGTGACAGTATGGATGCCACTACGTGGACAAGATGTTGTAACGTGACGACAGTGACTTCACCAACTTCCATCCACGACCAGATCATCGGCAGCATCGCGAGAGTGGCTGGGTCACAGGTTAAGAAAGATTATGATCACGTGTTGGTGAGAGAAATTGATAAAGTCATCAGCAATGAGGTAGGTAATGCATCTGTCACAAAAATTACTCATATTTTCGACTTGTATTTTCTACCAAGAAAAAAGTGAACAAAATGGATAAAACTTTTATTAAATTATAAATCTAAGTCTTGAAAATACTAAACGTTTTCTCATTTCTATAAACAATACTCTTATATATTAATAAATAACCTAAATAAATACTAACAAATTATAAGGTGACCATGAGCATAACGTGTTACTGTATGGACCTTGTGTATGAGTAGGTTTGTCAGTTGTACATGTGAACATGACAAATATGGGTGCATGGTTAGTGATACTGTTTATGTGTATAGGTCTGTCTTTTACTTCTGTAAAGCGCTGTAATCATTAAAACCTCTATAAAATGTTCATTATTATTCTTGTTATCATTGATATTATTGTTAGAAAAATACACATAAACTCGCCAGTACAGGCTAAACTAGAGATACGTAATTACATAAGTAAAGCTGTCTAATTATTTCTGTTGTACAGGTCTGTCTTTGGATAATAGGTGTGATAACTGTTGGTCTGGAACCGCTGCTGTTTATATTGGGTGCTCCAGGCAACATTCTGTGCGCCGCCGTGTTCTATAAACTGGGTTTGAGAGAGAGAATCAACTTGTGTGTCTTTGCTTTAGCTCTGACGGACCTTGTGACCATCACCGTTACCTTTCTTGTAGGTGTGGAGTGGGCTTTAAGAGACTTGCTGGGAGTGGAGTTAAACTTTTTTATTCAGTACTTTGTAGGTAAGTCTATCGACCTGTACATGTTTCTTAGTAGTTCTTACAATTTAAAACACTTGCTTTAGACATTTTAGCATCCACTAAATTTCTGTATAAAATATTGCCTCAGAGATAAACTCTATATTTTTATTGAATATAATGTTAATATGAACTCAGTAACTAGAGCTATTACAATGATACGAAAATGGTCTTGAATGGCAATTGCAATCAAACTGTGTACTTCAACACCTTCAGGTCCATCTGGTTTCTGTGGGCGTCCATCTTTCTGTCGACAATAATCGCGTGCGAGCGGTGTTTCTGTGTGGTCAGTCCCTTCAAAGCACAGAGGTACATCAAGACCTCCACCACGGCCGTCATCATCACAGTCGCCACTGTCATCCTTGCTGGAGGAATGTGGGTCGCCGTCGGCTCAAAGCACAAGGGGGTCATGGTCTACGATCTGGCCACTAACACCACCAGAAGTGTATTCTACCTCACAAGGTAAGAAGAAAAATCATTTCTATTTGGTGATTCATTTCTCTATTTGTTGTCCAACAGTTATTTTCACTTATACACCAAACAGCCTTCATCTTGTTGATTTCCTGGATAAATAGTCTTATATTATCAAATGTGGTATACAACACGATAATTCACAAATAAATCCCCACAAACTTTCTGCTCTAACCGGTTATGGTCCTGGGCATTTGGAAGCCTTCCTGTTGTCGTCCCAAGCCACTCTGTCATCGGTCTCACTACACTTCTCGATCTAGGCTGCCCTGGCTTTCTTCATGCCTTTACTGATTTTCGAAAAAGCTCTCTTGCCATAGCTACTGTTGATGATGAAGTTTGATTATAACACGTTACAGTACGTTAATATCTACATGAGATTTCTTCCTACTCCAACAGCTATTACATAAACAACAGGGAAATTATCGACATTTTCGACATCTTCGTCTACTCCATGTTCTTTTCACTCGTCGCTATCGTCGTCACCGTTACCACCACTGCCATCACCGCCGTCAAACTGCGTCACGCCGTCACCTGGCGAGACCAGACCTCCATCAGCAACGTCAACACCAACACGACAAGAGGAAGAACGTCGAGTAAAGAGGTGGCTCTGACCAAGATGCTTATCGCCACTTCCATTCTGTTTGTCGTCTGTATAACACCGGTGGTCACGCTTCAGATAGCCGTGTATTTCGTGAAGGAGCTGAACTATAACAAAAGCTATCCTAACCTGACCTATGTCATGTGGAACATTATTACTACACTGAGGATGGTGAACTGCTCTCTCAACTTTTATGTTTATTACAAAATGGGATCGAAATTTAAAGAAACTCTCAGGGACATGTTGCGGTTTCGATTCTTGAGTGCATTTAAAACAATCAGAAGAACACGAGAACTATCATTATACTGATGTCTTGCAGATTGTGATAACAACAAACTAAAATTATTAGTTATGAATCTGATATATTACAATTATCAAATGAATAATTAATTTTCAGAATAAAACGTTCAGAATAGTTTTAGTTCATAGTATCACAATATGATTTTCTCTAATTAAATTATGTCATTTTTACAGTATTTTAAATCCTAAAAAGCAAAGACATGTATGATGTAGTAATATTTCCCGGTAATACATAAAAGAAACTATGCCTAGTGTGTGCTTTACACTAATCAACTATACCAATGATATCTAACAAACCCCAGGTGGTGAAAATGCCTTCAAATACTATTTATACTGACTGGTACCTGGACATTTATCGTATATAACTCGAAGTCAAAATAATAGTTGGTTATTTGACAACCAGCTCACACCTGCTCTTATACTAGGTTCCTACGTGTTTTCAGGCGCGAGGCCACAAATATTTCATCTCGTTATGATAAGAAACATTCCACAGTTTCACCTCACTGTGGAGAGGAAAAGTCTCAAGAATATTCTAGTATGCAGCTATGATTTCACGCAAATTTGCACAAAGTAAATTCAAAGAAAGAGTTAGCTTTCAATATCTGATTTAATCAAATGGCATACTAATCAATCCGCGTAAGAACGAAGGACGGTGTTTGTCTCAGTTAATACAGGCAGGAATGCGAGAACTAGATGACACGTATGCTTACAATCAAGCAAACGAGTGCACAAAAACAAAATAGAAAAAGAATGAAAGAAAGAGTGAACGTATACGCTGCGAAGCACCAATCAAGCCAGGGTGTACTTCACCTGGATGACCCGGTAGGTGGATGTATGTCTCATCCCGTAGATGACCCTGGGCGACAAGACAGGAGGAAGAGGAAATAAACAGAACCCTCACAAAAACACAACATAAAGACTTAGGATCCTATAATTTCGGCTTTTAATTCCTGGTTTCCTTCTGACCTACTATAAATGATGAGACAACCTTTTAATATTTTAAAGTGTGACTGGTGTCGAATGTTTGCTACAGTTATCGGTATACGCTATAAGCCAATATTTTAATTAACATTGTTAGTTTGGTAGTAGTCCTGCTTGATTAGGAAACATAACAGATTTTAATTACTCTTGTGAACAAGAGGTATACTGATAACAAAAGCGATGCACTAAGAGTGTCACTAAGAATATTTGACACATGTATTATCAGTTTCTAGGAAAAAGGTGAACCAAGCTATTAGCAAGAATTTATTTAAAGAATCATACAATCTATTACCTTTATTTTATTTTATTATTTTATTATTTATTATTTATTTATTTTGGTTGTTGCTAAATTCCAGTGTGGCGAGGTGAGGTTTGTCTGTCGTGGTCTGGTTTTGATACCGTACCAACAAGATTTGGTTGCAAGGTTTCAAAGGAACCCCTTTTCCCTTGCAATTCATACCTAGTGAAATTAGAGGTTTATGGATGCTTAGATGTGCCTAAACTGAGCTAAACATAACACGAGGATCAAGCCAAACTATAATCAAAGCTGAAAGAAATAAACTGCAGTGTGGAATTATTGTTTTTATTGTACCAAAGAGAAATAAAGACATTTATAGTAATATAATATTAATAATAATAGACGTTCAAGTCGAACATGAAATATTGTACCTTATTGTATTATTATTATTATTATTTTATATTATCAAAATTTTTGCGTTAAATAAGGGGTATGTTAATCTACGTGTTTGTTGGTCTCATACTTTTCTACGACAAAAGAATTGCATTCATGAAGCGATCATTACTTTCATTTAAATATAAGACTGCAATGTATTTCAGAGAATGAGTTAATAATGTCAGCTTTTAAATAAGTATTGGAGTGTGCTATACTTCCATCTAAATCATATCGGAAGTCAGAGATCAAGAAATGTAATTAATTCAGGATACGATAGATGTTTATCCTTTTTGAAGGATGAGAGAGGGAAGTATGTATAATGAAAACATTTTGGAATGCTGGGGAATTCGACTCTATATTACTTAAATTCGTAATTTCATTTCCAGCATGTGTAGACGAAATATTTCAGATAATATTGTAACTGGGAGCCAAACATATGTGAAAGAGTAACAAAGACTTTGTATTTAAAACAATGAGAAACGATGTTTTAGATAACTGCTACGTGTTTTAAATTTAAATTTTACTTGTGTGAGTTACAAGATATTCAGAAAGATGTTTACAGCTATGAGAAACTTTATTGTCTTCAGTGTCTATGGGCAACTACTTTTTTAGCCTGGTGGGTGATTAGAGATAACCAAAAAAAAATGGATGTACATTGTGTTGGATGGCTTGTTTAGCTAAGAGATGTATTCTTAATTGTTTTTCCTGAATGAAAATATAATAAAGAGAACTAAGCGGTCGCGATGGGTGCTAGGTTTATTTGTAGGAATGAAGACTTCGATGTGATGTGTGAAAGACAGTGAGTCATTTGTCTTTCTTTTACACTATGAGCTTTTATCCGTTTTCTACATTTATTACGATGTTATTTGCATCATTGTACAGAAGTCGCAGAGTCATTAAAGGCGGTAGTTATTCGAAAATAAACTGGTAAGTACGAATTCTTGAAAAAAAAAATTTAAGCAGTCTTTTTTGGTTATTTGAATGTTCGGAATGAGTGGTTTGTGGGTTTCGGGTTTAATAAATATAACAGCTGCCGCTGACTAACCATAACAGTTGCCTTTGCTATCTAAAGCGTATCCATAGGAGTGCAATATGGCTCCTATTGTCATATTATTGCTACCATTACATAATAGTCACAACCAGCTCATGTGTAAGTGACAAACATTTTGACCGACCCTCATACAAAGAAGAGTCTTGAAGACATTGAGTCTTTATTCTTTGAGTGTCAGATGGAGTTAGTGCCAGTGACTATCAGATGACTATGTGCAAACTTATTTCATTGTAACAATAATAATAAGCTGTGTGAATTTATTATCAACAATTTCTCACTTTATGTTTATCGTTCCACAGATGTAGACCATGTGTTTTTCAACGAAAATGTGAAAACAGCTTTTGAATGATCACAAATAGGATGTTGTCTCACTTTCATTACTCGTCCTCTCAATCGTAATTGTGTTTGTTCACTCCAAGTAAGTGCAAGTTACTCTCACTCACACCAAATCTTTTAAGCCTCATAGGTATAGTTTAGTTTACACTGAGACTGAAAAAAACAACAGATTCTTCATTTCACCATCATAAAGATAAGATGGTGGTCCTGATGGAGTAAGTACAGTGCTGCGACAACTTCTACCTCAACAGGAGACGAAAACCTGCCTCGAAAGTTTCCGAACGATGAAAATAAAGGGTCTCTTTCATCGGATGCCAGTGGATGGCTGTAAACAGCACAAAGTACTCAACTATATACTTTCAGGTATGTAATTGAAAAGTAAACTAACGGCCACCTAGATGCAGATATTTGTACAGCTGTACATCACGCTTGTCTCTGTACTTGATGGGGTCCTTAGTTAACCAGTTACAGGAACTCTTTCTTTGGAAACCGCTTGAAGTGATCGGATTTAGCTTTTTCCAGTCGTGTTAATAATTGTACACACAACAGAAAAGATAATAGTTGGGATTTCTTTTCATGTTCAGACAATTATAATTTCTTGCTACATAAAATTTTTTTGGCAAATAATAGTAGTCTCTCCTCCCACCTCTCATGCAAATACACAAATAATTGTGCATATGTAAAATGTTAAAATATCTGTTAGTTATCTGTTATCACAAGCAATTTAAGCACACGCACACACACACACACCAGGTGATTTCAAAATGATAATAAACAAACAAAAAAATCAAAAGATTCTGACCTTTCCTAGCAAAAAAGTTGGGAAAATACATACACACTATAAAGAGGTGCGCCCGCGCTCGCACACACACACACAACCTGAGAGATAACAGTTTATTTTTGCCCTGTTAATTTTCTAGTCCAATTAAGTTACTCAGAAAATACAAACTACTTTAACAAGATGACCTTCTGCTGTTTGTTTA
Source organism: Pomacea canaliculata (assembly GCF_003073045.1). Classification (NCBI taxonomy): domain Eukaryota; kingdom Metazoa; phylum Mollusca; class Gastropoda; order Architaenioglossa; family Ampullariidae; genus Pomacea; species Pomacea canaliculata. The sequence goes on from NC_037597.1 coordinate 16,876,239, forward strand.
CCTTAGGGAGATGTGAAATGAAAATTGCGGTGTAAACAAAAGCCCGCCCTCTTGTACGCAAAAGACTTGTAAAGTCTCCTACAAAAGATGGAATCTTCTCAGTCTTGCATTTATTTAAAGATAACATTCGGACAAAATGAGGCGGGAAACCACTGTCAATAATTGAGCAAACAAACGTCTGCAGACAACAGTGTGAGGAAAGCCCGGTGTAAGACAAACAGAAAACAAGACCTAGTCTACAAAACTTGAGAGACATTCGCCAAAGATGTTTCACTTCGTGGCAATGGGAGAGTCTTTGCCAGTTGACTATTAGGTGGGGCACCTTCTGTTTTTAAGTAAGTTGATTTAAGAGAGTTTACACCACCCGAGAACATTAAGACTTCACGTGGACTGAGTGTAAACACCTTCATTAGCACGTTAAACATTTGTTTTCTCTCGTCGTAAACACACAGGTGAGTGGTGTGGTGTCAAGAGTTTTCTAGAAATTTAGCTGTTATCTGTTTACACCATTACTTTAGTTGACCACATCGATGACAACAGATCTGTGATCCCACGAAACATTTCATCCTTAGATGGTAAAACGACCGCTCGAGAGCGAATTCAAGCGGTAAACCACTTCCGTTCTCTGAACTTTTCAAGATTCATAAACTTCTAAGCTTTAATCTGCACAGAAACATTTAACACAACTTTTGAATAAAATTCAATATTATTGTGAACGATCTCTCTGCTGTGAACAGCCAGCTTTTTGTAATATGGTTTGTGTTCACTTTGCTGTCAAAAGTCTAGAAGTGGACAGTGTGTCAACCGACTTCAGTGACAGCATGGATGTCACTACCTGGGGAAAATGTTGCAACATTGTCACTTCATCAACTTTCATCCACGATCATATCATCATCGACTTTAAGACAGTGACTGGGTCACAGGGTAAGGAAGACGCTGACAAGCTGTTGGTGAAAGCAGTTGATAACATCATCAGTAATGAGGTAGGCAGTGTAGATGTCAGAAAGTTTATTTACCATTTCTACTGTAAGCGCATAATGACAAAGAGGATAAATAAAATTAAAACAAAATTATAAATCTCACCCTCAGACTTTTCACCTGATTTTTTTTATCTAAAATGTGAAAAATAAATATAATAATAAAAAAAAAATATGAAAACCCGCAAGTTCAGGCTAAACTTCAGATACAGAATTACTTAGGTAAATCTGTCTTATGATTTCTGTTGTACAGGTAGCCCTTTGGATAATATCCATTATAACTGTTGGACTGAATCCTCTGCTGTTTATTTTGGGTGCTCCAGGCAACATTCTGTGTGCCGCTGTTTTCTGTAGAATGGGTTTGCGAGAGAGAATCAACTTGTGTGTCTTTGCTTTAGCCCTCGTGGACCTGGCGACCATCACATTTACTTTTTTTCTTGATGTGGAGTGGGCTTTAAGAGAGATGCTCGGAGTGGAGTTAAACTTTTTTATTCAGTACCTTCTAGGTAAGTGTATCATGTAGCTAAATCCTCTACACATGTTTTCTTTACACACTTACATTACACATCCACTGTATTTCTTACCGAAGCGAAAAAGTTCCAATCTCGTTTAATTCATTTTGCATTAACGTGTTGATGAACTCAATAATTAGAGCTGTTAAAAGGTCTTCTTGAATGTCCATTGGGATGAAACACCGCATTTTTCATCTCCTACAGGTCCAGTTGGCTTTCAGTTTGCGTCCATGTTTATGTCGGCAACGATCGCGTGCGAGCGGTGTTTCTGTGTGGTCAGTCCCTTCAAAGCACAGAGGTTTATCAAGACCTCCACCACGGCCGTCGTCATCACAGTCGCCACTGTCGTCCTTGTCGGAGGAATATCCGCACTCGTTGGACCAAAGCACAAGGCGGTCACGGTCTATGATCAAGGGACTAACAGAACCAAAAGTATAGTCTACTTTACAAGGTAAGCGTAAAATTTTTTTTAATCAGGGTTTTTGTTTTAGTCCTTCCAAGCCAATGAACCTATCTAACATACCTATTTGTTAACAACACGTTTGAAGTCTAAAAATTAGATGCACGAGAATATTTTTCCTTTTAAATCATAATAATACCTTCATATCTTCATTTACTTTCTTTTCTCTCTCTGATAGCTATTACTTAAACAACAAGGAAATTATTGACATTTTCGACATCTTCGTCTACTCCATGTTTATTCCACTCGTTGCGATCGTTGTCACTGTCATCACCACTGCCATCACCGCCGTCAAACTCCACGACGCCGTCATCTGGCGAGACCAGACCACCACCAGCATCGTCAACAACGACACAACGAAAACAAGAACTTCCGGTAAAGAGGTGGCTCTGACCAAGATGCTCATCGCCACTTCCGTTTTCTTTATCGTCTGTATAACACCGGTGGTCATGGTTCAGATGACCATGTTCTTCGTGAAGGAGCTGAACTATGACGGACGCTATGCTAATTTAACTTCTGTTGTGTGGAACATTATTAATGTGTTGAGGATGATGAACTTTTCTCTCAACTTTTATGTTTACTTACAAAGTAGGCTCGAAATTCAGAGAAACTCTCAGGGACATGTTGCGGCTTAACTCCTTTAATAAATCTAAGTAACCTTTCCCAGCAGTTCTTTGTGACAGCAAAGACATGGTGATAGGAATTCTAGTAATACTGCAAAAGTTCTCCAGAGAACAATGAGCTAACCGTTCTTATTATTGATGGATCGTCAATAGTGGTTTAAAACGACTTGAGAATTTATGCTAAAATTTTTTGTGAAATTTTCCCTATTTTTGACACTAGAAATACATGAAACTGTTTGTGACATCTATAGCCCCCTTTCTTCCGAATCGAAAAGTAGTTGGTTATATGACAATAAATCTTGACAGGATGCATTTCTCCTTCCTTGTCATAAATACAGTCTTCTTTCATGGCTTGCCATGAAACTCAAATTATTTTCTCTTACTCCTATAGCATCATAGACTAGTACGCCTTGACATTCTGAAATGATTTTCAGGAACTATGCCACAAATATTTATTCCGTTACAATCAAATATTATTTTTTCCTATATTAGGTTCTGCGGTGGCGAAATATTCGTACAGAGCTTTTAATTTGCAACAAATATTTAACGCGCCTTTTTCCAAAGTTTTGCTAAGAATGTCTGAGAGGCAAGTGGTGTAAAGTAGGCTTAACTCATACCGTGTGAGGGCGACTTTACAAGCAAGGGAAATGGTAAGTTGGTCTAAAATTATAGATTGGCATTCTCAGTCATGTTCTATCAACAAATTTCGAGTTAGAAAATGATCATGTGTAAAACAGGAATAATAATACTAAAAGTTCCAGTCCAAACAACAACAACAACAACAACAACAACAACAATGTCACAAAGCAAACAGTTCACTGTATTCACGATTATTGCCATGTGGACAAGAAGGTGAATGCCATCAGCATAGATACAGTCACTTCAGCTCAGTGTACTGCCAAACTATCCATTTCGTCTTCTCTGTTTCTTTGACTGTCTTTCGACATGCAGCTGTGATTTAATAGATGGCAGAATAATCGGTAATAAAATATCGGACAGACAAACGGTGTAAAGTAGGCCTAACTCCACCCGTGTGAGGTGGCCTTATAGCCAAGCCTCTTGACGAGAGCGAGCTACCTTGTGTTAAAGTGAAAAGCAAGGAAAATGGTCGGTCGGAATTAAATGATAGATACTGGCATACTCGGTCAACTCACACTACAATTTCGGGTTGTAAAACGATCTATAACACAAGACTACGGAAGTTCAAGTAGGCCGCCATGTTGTGCCGTCGAGTGACGTCACTGATCCGCTGCGCGGTATCCTGGACTTCGGATCAAACAGTTAAATTTCAAACATGAGCACAGTGATGAAAATACTGGGGAATACTGGCTTTAATCTAATAGTCGTTGTGAAAGAAGTTGCTAAAAAAAATGCCATCACAAAGGTGTCTGTACCTCTACCTGCGTTACTTGCGTTAAGACCGGTTTAATGTATACAAAATCATCACACTGTGATCTCCATGCACCTTATTTTCTCATAAACTATGCCTTTCCCCAGGCCCCAAGCTGGTCACAGATTGCGAACTATAAATCAGGTTCGCGCTAACCCATTGGCAAAGTACTGCTATCGCATCGAAACTAGTTTTGAAACGGGTCCACCAGCTTTTATTTTTTCTTGTGTGTCAAGCATCATGTCTGTCAGACTTCAAACTATAGTCTGTAGTAATAAAGATGAATATTTTTTAATATTCTCCTCGATGACCTAGAGCTTTTCTTGTAATCCGGCTCCCTGGGGTCCAACCTCTGTCCGTGTGAAAGACAGTACTTACGTACGTGTCTAGTGCATATGCACATGTATAATGTGTATGTACGTGCATATGTATGTGGAGGAAATTTACGAGTGTGTATAATAAACAGTAGCGTTTGCAGGCACTTGTGAGTGTGATCGGTATTTGTCGAATAAGTGGTGACCATCAAGTAAAATTCTTTTCACCGTCCCTCCCCTAGAAAGCTGAGCATCTTCCTACGCTACAGTTGAGAGATGGGGGCTAGATGTACCAGTAGAAAGACGTCGCCATGATGTGTAAATAAAGAAATGGTGAATTATTTGTCTTTGTGTCAACCGGTCTTTACACTGTGAGCTTATATCTATTAACGGTCTGCTTTCTTGTACTGTTGGATTGCATTTTTCTTTTTCGAATTTAGCTCATGCAGACGACGCTATTTTTAGAAATATTACTCTTTTCTCATTTAATGTTTTCTCGACAAATACAGGTGTGATTAAGGGGGGAAAATATGATATTTATCGTGCCTATTCGTTATAAAATACCACCGGGATATGTTTTTGTGACACTTAATGCTCTATTTCCAGCGATGTTTACTGAACGCTTATGTTACCTTCAACAAGTGTACCTCAGCACAGGTTGTCTTCAGAAAATGTATTTTACCCTCATAAGAATAAATAAAAACATGTACAAGGGGGATAGAAGACGCATTAAGACCCCAAAGTAATAGAATGCATTGTATATTGGTAACTTAAACAAAGTAAAGATTTTTTTTTAAAAAAAAAACAGAGAAGACAAATAGGATTCATATGCGTGAACTCTTCGTTTTTAAATTTAAAAAAAAAAATCTTCCCTATCAAGGGGAAAGAATATGCGACGTTTAATGTTCAGTTCTTTAGTAATTACCTCCCCGGAATTCGTCACATTCAGTATGAAATTCCGCATTCTATGCAGAATTAATGGCGCTGTTTTAAAACTTTGTGTAACCACAGAATGTGTCATATTCCATGATCAAAAATTGCGCAAGCTATATTGAATTAATTCCAGTTTTATTTAATAATCATTAAGTGACCATAATTAACTCTATATCCTTATCTGATTCTGTGTCGTATACTAGGTTATTTATTTCCTAAGAGAATATCATACTGCATACATTACGAATTAAAAAAACTGATTTAGAGATACCTCAGTTTGGTTTTTCATTGTATTTGTTTATTGTTTAATTGTCTGGGTGAAGTTTAAATATCTTTGGCTGTCATTTGATAAAAAGGCCTAAATAAAATAAAGACAAAATCACTAAGTAGTCATGTGCTTATTTCTGCCTTTCACCTATGTGTCTGTCTGCTCTTTTCCTTCTCTCTCTCTCCGTGCGTGCTATCCTTTGTTTTCTTTTTGAACTTCTGGCTCAGTTGCGCTTCTTAGATTGTTCTACAGGTACTTAACACACGCCACACGGCAAAATCAATCCTTCCGCTCGTGAATGATCCCTCTTGAAAGTTTAGCTAATCAATAAGAAACTCCCAAAGTGTTTAGAAAAGGAGAATAAAATATTTATGAAGCAGGAAATCTTGAAGGAACGAGCTTTATTCCTTTGCCGCAGATTATCGTTCCTGGCGCTGACACCTTTGCGGAGGAAAAGCAAACACACCCATTGGCACTCCGGGTAGCAATTACCAACATTTTCTATACTTAAACATTCTGAAACTCTTTGGAGCAAGTGGAATTGAGCAAGACAAAATTAGCACGCATCCCTCTTGAATAGCAACAGATTGTTTTCTAGCACTTAGTACCAGAAGACATGGAGGCCGAGCTAATAGTTTACATCCGCTGTGAATTCCCGGGGAGGAGGTGGTTTCTCTTGAACCTTGCATCCGAATCCTGATGATATGGCATCAAAGCCAGACAGGGAAAGACAAATCTAGCCTAGACAGACTCCTCATGAAAAAAATTAAACATTAGCTTTTGTTTGAACTGCTGTCTCTTTTCTGTTGTTTGACATAGAATGATGTTTTAAGTGAGTATGGAGGCTGTCTTGATAAGTGATGTACAACGATGACGAGAATAAAGTGTACAAAGCCGAACAATATGTCTGTGGCCACGAACTCTGGCTGTTGAGCACATAAATGGAAAAATTCAAGAATAGCTTGACATAGATTGTCGGTTAGTGATGATGGTGGTAATAGTGATGACAGTGATAGCAGTGAAAGTCCTCCCCTGCAAGACAAGAGCTCGCAGTGACAGTGACTTGTCGTGTCCCTCGCTTAGGGACGCACCTACTTGTTATTATAACTACCTGTCGACGCTAACATATCGTTAAATCCATGGTGACCGACTACACTAACCTACTGACTTACCTAAGTCTGCACGGAATCTTTTCTCATCTGTGTCCGTCAATATGGCACCAGACCACGGCACCTTCTAGAAACATCCAATGGTTGCTGACGTAAACAACTGGAATTCCTTCACGCGTCATCTCATGACGCAATTCGGTGAGTTGCGTCACATAGTCACATGACTTTCATGCGACTTCCCTAAGATGGTGGCAACAGATCTAACAGCTAATATCAAAATATTAGAACACATAAAATATGGCAGCGTGCATATAGATGTGATTTAATTGGGTAAAACTTAGTGTAAGGTATTTTCCCCCAAAATCGAGGAGAACATGACCATGGTGCTCTTGAGAGTCATATCTACAAACATCACCATGCACACAAAGAGGTCAGTAATATAATCTCGCTACTAAACATCGACATACTTTGTGAAGGTCCCTTCCAATGGCAGAGATGGAACTCCATTGACTAGGTGTACCCGTGTACAAGCTTACATCAAGATTTTAACTTGTTTAAGTGCGTGATGATATTTTTATCTTGAGAACAGAAAGGGATGTATTCACTCAGAGTTAGGAAAACAGCATCTTGCTCTAAATTCCACTCCCCATGCCCTTCATTAGAAAAACACTTCATCCCACTAGCCCTCGATGCGGGTGCAATGTGAACAGCTTAGCATCTGAGTGTCAACAGCCTGCCCACTCTTGGAGGTTGAAGCCCGGGTATTAGGGACTACTCTCAGGCTGGGGCAAGTGTGGAGGGAGACAATTCAATTTTGATCCACGAACGACAAGCAGGAAGATAACTGATCTAACAACAAAGCAGCGATGGTGCCGACCACACATGGCTTGCAGTGGACTATATGCTGAAAGGTTCATCCCCCTAATGCACTGCAATTCCCCGCTGACCTGCCTCCACACATCGTCTACCAGAGAACGACTTCCCAGGTGACCTCAGGCCATTGCCAAACAAGCATCTCAGCTTCCATTGTCTCTCGGTTTCTCTTCCCCCGTCCACCTTTCAAGGTGTCATAGTGGTAGGGAGCATGCGCATATGAACCGTCTCATCGCAGCTAATTAAGCATGAGCAGATTAATTATTTAGCTTTTATGTTTGTCATCATAACTGCTCAGATTTCACCGTCTCGTCTGTTGGGCCTTGTATGTTGAGGCAGAAGCCACACTGTATTTTTTCTTATTGTATGATTGTTATGACTGCTGTTGCCATCAGCAGAAAGTGTTTCTGGTTAGTAAAAGCATCACATTCCCCGTTAAAGGGAATTCAACCAATAATGTCGATGCAATAATAAATGCAGTGTTACGACAGCCTCAACGAACAAATGAAAACAACATGATTCCTTTATTCATAGTTGTCAAACTGAGGTCGATTTTAAAAGATGTTCAGAACTTCTTTTCTGGAGGTTCCTGTTCTACTTTTTGTCGTTCAGTGTTCTACGAAGAAGCCAGCTGACTTCAGAAAGTGTGGACTTCTCGATGGTGAGAGAGCGTGTGGAGGTGCTTTTTTTCGTTCTCTCCCATAAACACCTCGCATGGCGGTGTGCTGTCCACATGACAACAGACCGTGCTTTGAGGTGGTTATGGGGTGATAGCTAACTTATCAAAGGATGCTAAAATGTTCTCTTTCTCACTCACACATACACATGCATGCGCCCTGCCCCCACACTCACACAAACAAGCACGCACACATACACAAGCAGACATATTCTTTTACACATTTTAAAAGGTATTTGTATTGTGCTTTGTGATATTTTTTATGTGATCACATGCTCACAAAATTGATGGTCTTTACCGTTAGGTCTGAACAATTTCTCTATAGACAGCATCTGTTTCTTTTTTATTTGATGACATATTTCAAAATCCGTTTATTTTTTTTTTTTTTTAATTATGAACAGTTCGCTTCTGTTTGTTAAATAAAGCTACTCTTTTTTTAACATTCAGGACTGAATGATAATTAACTGTTTTCTTTCCACAAATAATGAATCCCCCTCGTCTCCTCCTAAGACAAGATTCCATACACACTACTGTTTATTTAACTGTTGTCTACTAGAAAGGAAAAAAAACTCAGTTTAAGGACTAAACAGTAACAATTCAAGTCTTTTCGTTTTTGAAGACGACAAATGAATGTCTTCCACACAACAGCGTACTTTATTTTCCAACTTTCATCTGTTACCTAACAAAAGCAAAGCATAAACACAAACGGAAGGTACTCTGGAAGTCGTTTCAACAATAGTGTTTCGAAAGGGTTAATAAAACAGCAACAAAATTATTATAATGGATAGATAGAGAGAACGCAATGCTGACATGTTATCAGATGACAGAAATAACACAATATTGTCTCCAGCTGTCTTATAAGGACTGTCTTAACAGATACATACTGTCGAATTAGTTGACTTTTCTTTGAAAAATTCTGACTTGAGAGTCATTTATATACTTTGTGAAATGTAAACACATTCGTTATTATGTACCCAGCCAAAGAAACCTTTAATTAACAAATATTAAGCTCACGTCAGCTCTTGCGTTGAAGTAAAGTTTTAAGTATTGACAGTGTTATGTCACAACAGTCAACATAATATTACTAGACAATCCATCACACCAGGAGAAAGTAGGAGAAGGATGAAACCAAAATTTAAAAATCTTTATAGTGCTTCTTCGTGATCAAATCTGGACGAAATGTTGACCAAGTCTGGCAAAGTTTGTACATGGCTGTTTTATACAACTTTGCGAAACGTGGTCATCACGTGCGCCCACAGTTGTCAGGGTAACGAAAGGATTTCAGAATGAAGGGTTGGGTAAGGCAGTCACGCGTGAACAGAGCAGTTTCTGATGTTTTCTTCGCACAACGATTCACTTCAACGTTAGCTTGGCCGTTTTCGAACCAGAAGTCCAAACCTGCAAATTTCAATGCAGAGCGTGCAAGTCCGACGTCATGACGTCACAAGTGTGTCGAGACCTTGACCGCGTGAAGTCACGTGGTCACGTCCTCGCTCTTCCGTTAGTAATACCTCTTCCGAGCCTTGATGTACTTTTCGGAACAGATAGTCGGTCCGTCGTCGATGATGTCGGCCTGCGAGGCGCGGCAGTCCCAGCAGCAGGCGGCCATCTTGTAGCCCTCGAAACTCTCCCAGCATCGCAAGCATCCCATTAGACACGACATGCGCGCGCTGCGGGGGTCACAGTTTCCGCCCTCTCCACCACGTGACCTGCTGACCCCAAGATCAAGGTCTGCACAAGTATTGCGATGAGCAGGGACAAAGCTGTGTGTGTTGGCATGGTCTGGCTGGCTTCCTTCTGCAAAGGTACATTGTCAGGACATTGAGAAGAAACCGCTTTGTTCTAATAATCCTGATCTATAATTTACAAATGAAATAATTATTTTTAAATTGTCACTTTTGCTTCTGTTACTAAAGTCTTAAGATGTATTACGAAATTGTAAAGTTAATAGCAAGTTGATAATTATAACTGAAACCCTAATTATAGAATAAAATAATGTTATCTGTGACGTCTGCTAAGTGGCATACGTCGTCGACTTTCATATCCCACGACTCAGAGCAAATAAACTGAATACACCACGAAAACATAAAGCTTGAGCTTTTGTACCTCCGTCAGCTAGAGCTCTCGCATCGTTTGCTGTTCTTCGTGTTGATAGTTTGGAAGTGAATTCGACTAGTGGTCTGAGTCCGTCAGATTTACGACATTGTACAAGCTTTGCCCAGCCCAATCAACTGATGGTCAATTCTGGTACTTTTATTATTTCTTTCTCCCTCTCTCTCTCTCACACACACACACACACTTACTTTCATAATCTGTGTGTCTGGCGGGGCCGGTAAATGAGGCCTTAACTCAATTACCTTGCCGTGAGTGTGAAGCTCTTTGCCTTCCTGTCCGCCGACAGATGCCCTGAACTTTACTTCTTCATTGCATCCTGCTTGTTATGTGCTCATATACACAAATACGTTAACGTGGTTCACAAAACTCTCAACTAATGTCATTTTCTACCTGCGTATGTCGTAATCACATCGTTTGTCCGACATCTTGGTAGCTGTGATACAAGAGTAAGTCTTTGCCCTTGGGAAACATGGGGAACTCAAGACCATGTGTCTTTCTTCCAAAACTATAAAGTGGGGTCCAGCTTCTGCAGATGTTAGTTTACCCATCAAACCGTAATTATTAAGAGGTAGAAAATAGGCAAATGTATGTTTTAAAACAAAAATAATGCAGTGTTCGTCGGGTCCGTACATCGCTTTATAACTTGGGAAACAAGACGCTTGTCCTGGAGTTCCCAATTTTACCCTGAGAAAACTAAACTTACTCTCGCTTCATGGCTCCGACCCCTGGTGAGTAGAGACAAGAGATCAGCAGCATTAAGTCTGCGTGGATACCTTACTGCAATTTTGTGGACATCCCACTGACAGCAGACGGCAACCACATTACTGGCAGACAGCCACGTGAACTAAGACCATGAGAAACGTGCCCCGCTGCCATGATTCTGGTGAGTACAATCGGTCCACCAACAATCTGACCCCCCACACAATTCTTTAAACATCCGCAGGAAGCTATTTTCTCATTTATCGTCTTAATGAACCTTCTTTTATTTTACTTCTAGATTTCTACATAATTTTATTTAGGAAATCTTGTCAGAAATATCACGACTGTCAAGAACCAATCGAAAGTTGTTTTACAAACGATGCAGCGCGACGATGAAGGTAATTGAGTCCGACCTGGGTCCTGCATACCTGTCAACCTTTGCAGTGTATCCAACATCTACATCTCCCCCTACTCTCATTCTTCGCTCTCATTTTAATCATCTGGCCAGCTTCTGTGATAAAACTCATCGTAATTTCCAGTCTGTGATGGCGACATGGGGGAGACTTGTGTGGCCTCCCAGTCTGATGCCGCCGTCTCCTCCAGACATACGCATGACTGCAAATTATCATCATCTCTCCTCGCAGCACCGCACGCGCCACATATGACTGTTATTGATAAGGCGATGAAAGCACATTAACATGTCTGGAGGAAAATAATTCTTTCACGAAAGTTTCGATCTTTTTTCTGAAGTTTCAAAGTTTATCGGCCAGTGTGTGTGTGTGTGATTCAGTGTGAGTTTTATTGTGTGAGTCAGTGTGTGTGTGTGTGTGTGTGTGTGTGTGTGTGTGTGTGTGTGTGTGTGTGTGTGTGTGTGTGTGTGTGTGTGTGTGTGTGTGTGTGTGTGTTAGTGTGTGTGTGTGTGTGTGAGCGCGGAGAGAGAGAGAACACCAATGAACAGAGCTTTATGCGATAAAAGGTAAACTTTTTTGGAATGAACAGGTCACTAATAAAATTAAGACGGAATTAAGCAAAGAGAGCTTTTGACACTCATGTCCACTCCACAGATTGTTATTGGTCAATGAAAATGATTCTACAAAAAAAACAAAACAAAACAAAAAACAAACAAACAAAAAACAAAACAAACAAAACAAACAAAAAAACACTGGCCATGAATGGGGACAGGTCTGGGTTTTGTTACACCATAACCCTTACTGCAAAACAATGTATCAGTTTTTGAAAATATCAAGATTTATGCCAGCTCGATTTAATCGACCTTAAAATAACTTTTTTCAAAATAATACTGAATCAATCTATCCCTCACAACACACACACACACATATTCCCAAAAAATCAAATTTGAGAAATTATAAGTTTGAACTCCCTTCGAACAAAACAACTGCAGCGATGATGAACGTACGAAGAAAGAAAGGATCTGAATTTTGAACTGAAGAAACTCAGAAGTTAAAAAGCGGATGAGAGGGAGAGAAGAATAGAAGGAAATAAAGAGAAAATAAATAGAAGAAAGATTTGATGCGAAGTAGGTAGAGTTTAAGAAGGAAGAATTTACGAGCTAATAAAGTGTAAGCCTGAGCCGCGCTCACCAACTCCATTGATCCTCGCTTTGCAAATACATTTCTTTAAATGGTTCTCGGTGATGGTGATGGTGATGCATCAATTAGAAGCGGCTTCGATTTCCTTTTCGTGCCTTAATACTGGCCTGCACACGACACCTAAATCTCTCTCGGCAATTACCTGACAAGAGCTTTACAATGCTTGTCGGCGCTGCTGCTTTCAACTCGGTAAACAACGCCGCCTAACGAAGACGTGGACCTCATTGTTAGAAAGCCGCCACCGAGATGATCTAAGCAGGCTACAGTAATATCTAAGTTCAAGAAGAGGTCACTTATTGAAAAAAAAAAAGATTTGTGAGGCTTATTTTGTATATTTTGTGGGCGCTTGTGAGTAGAATAACGAGAGCACAAGGGAATGTGTGCAAGCAGGTGTAAACTTTAAACTCAGCCAGGAGAACAATTTCTTTCTGTCATGCCACCTTCTCCAGGCTATTAATTAAACGACCTGACAATGGGCTCATGTCCCGTCTTGTATTCACGTCCTTCAAGTTTTACAGTAAACATTTGTTTATGAGTCACTCGACTTTAATGAAATATTAATGTGGAAGACAGAAATTTCTCTAAACTGGCTTAGTTATTTTATTTCTTTAATTTTTTTTTTTTTTGAAAACAGAGATATCAGTTTAATAAGTGCCGAAGCGTTACTGCTTACAAAAGGGAGTTGAAGATCTTAAAAGTTTAATTCGTGTTAGATATGCACATTGCAAGCTGGGGATCCTTTTTGCTTCAAAGACTATTAAGCTCCTACATAGGATGAGAGGGTGGTCTGTAAGAAAACAAACCTGATGACACTTGCACGACTCCTGCAACTCATAAAAGAAGCTTCATTCGGAAAAATTTTCAAGGGTGTTTTGTTCACAATATTATAATCCATCTACTTTCTTCCGTTCGTAAAGATGGTTCTGACTTCTTGTACAGAGTCGCACGTGCGTTTGTATGTGTGATGTTCCTGTCCTGTCCCCTTATTTCTCCCCACCCCCTACCACACCAAAAATCCATTTATCTATCATTTCATTTTTCATTCTCTACTTTTTTCCTCCTTTATCCCGCTAAAACTCTCACGACAAAAAAGGTTTAAAACTTTTCAAGCCTTTCTTCCCCTTTCTATCACTCCTAGCATCAAGATCATCATGATTTTTTTGCCGTGAAGAGGCTTCCTCTTCACAAGGCCGTCTTCCTGCACTGCCGATGCTGCCAAGGTGAGGGGATCAGGGAAACAATTAGATAAAGCCTCTTGGACCACGGGTCATCTAGAAAATGATGCAATTCGATAAGAATCCCAATCTCTCAGCAGCAAAAACTGTGGTTGTTGATACAGGCGGCGGACCAGCGCTCGCTTCCATTCCATTATTTCGCAAGAGCATGCGAGGGTGGCACTGAGGAGACAAGTAAGGCGTGTTCACCGTCTAACCCAATTCCGCCGTTTGGACAAGGTAATGGCCGTCGTCAGCAGCCACGGTGGTTGTCGTACTTGTGTGAGGAAGTCGATACAGAAGGTCATCACAACTTTTTAACGAGTATTAAAGCTTGATTGACTAGCCCTGCAAAGCTGGCTTCTTTTTCTGCCTGTCTGCGGAATTTCATTTTCACCTGGGAGAGAGTGATTTTATCATTATCGTAGCCGTATTCGCCGTTTCGATGATGTTTGCACGTTGTAATGAGGAGGAGGCTGAAACTTTGAACGAAAAAGTGAAATTTGAATTACACTTTTCATTTCACGTGTTACAAGGTTGACGAAAGTGATTGCAACATTTACAACAGATACGATTGTGTGTGTGTGTGGAAAATGCTGAAAACAACGACTAACCTGAACCCAGCAAGAAAATTAAATTTTGAACACTTAGAAAAGCACAACTTTATACTTCTGATATCAGTGGAATGCAAAAAAAAAAAAAAAAATGCGAAAGGTTTAAACATATGCTAATGAAGCATTGCCCAATCAGCGACTCGACCTTTGTGACGTCACGGGAAACGAACGCTTGACTTCTTGTTCAGAGTTTTGTTCATAGTTTGAAAATTAGTATCTTGTGCTGTATTAAACTCATTCGTTTTTTTCGTAAATTAATTCTCTTAATTTTTCTCTTGTTTATGAGCGATATTTATTTACGAACATTTAAAAGTAACATCTCTCTCCCTCTCTCTCTCTCACACACACACATTCCTCAGTTAACGATAGAGTTCTGTTCCTATAACTAGACGAACTTGATGATAAGAGAGGAACCAACATATCATAAAGAAGGTGCTGTAAGTGAGTTATAATCTTTGCACTATTTTAATATTTTTATTTTATCTGTCGATGTTATAAACAGAACTGCTAGCGCCCTCCAGTTCAGCTTTCTTGATCAGCTCCAGATTTATAGCCTACATGTCAGTCGTGATGGTGGTCAACACCATAATTGCTTGTTTGGTGTAGCCAGAGCCGGGCAGACTCCATTAAATGTCGGGGATGCAACGACTGGGCCACAGTTCGTGAATAGCGGGTCTAACCCTTCGTAGTTATAAATCCAGGCTAAGTCGCTGCTCTGGGGAAACATGGGGAATGCGGAGGATGTTATAAATATTTTAAAGGCCCTTGACAGAAAAAAGGTTCCCTAACTTTCCCTAAAACGTGTGATGTGGACCGCCAAATCTCAAGCGGAGGAAAAAAAATCCCTAATGACCAAAAAGCACTGGTACGGACGGATGATGCTTGATGCAAATAAAGGGAATACCATGGGACACACCCAGAGAGTCAGCTTTAAGAACATTTTAGGAACATGCAGGGGATTACTATTTAAACAACGGGTGCTAACGCATGTTTATTAACTGTTAAAGAATTTGTTTGATATATGATGGTAAAATCATTTGTTTATACGTCCTCTCAGTAGGCGTTCCTTCCCTCCATGCAGTAAATCATACCAGATCATGATGTTGTACATCTTCCATCTGACGATAAGGGCCATGCCGATAAACTAACAGCTGACCCATACATGAGACCTAATAAACACAGCCAAGACATTCTGCAGCTGATAAATTACATTATCTTTCACTTATTGCCGTTGAAAGGATCGTTAGTAAAATAATGACATAATTAAAGACATCATACAAAACTATTAAGTGCGTCCAGAATGTCTTCTCATCAAAGATCAAACCATTTTTCTCACATGCATACTAGAAAAATGCTTAAATAACATGAAACTAAACATCACAAGGCATGTGTCTGAGTAGTTTGATGCAGAGTTAACAGCCCTTAACAATTTTTTCTGAAAAATTTTTTTCAACCTTTTTTTTTTTAGTACATCTTCCCCATGTTTTCTCCGCGTTTGTTAATTAAGTGCTGGGAATACTCGTGTGTTGTCTTTCACACCACCAGAGTGTTTACCAACCCAACCCTGTGGTCCCACTCAACGTACGACTGTTGTTGGTGGACACTGGGAGACAAGTTGATTTTCACTGATGTTTGCTGGACTGAGTGCATCACACATGTCCAGCCATCCTCCTGGCAATTTGTTTTACACGGGGTCGCATCCCTCAGACAACCACCAGCGCAAAGTTACTTCAGAGGATTAGGACGCCATGACATTTTTGTACAAACCAAAAAAAAGATCAGAATTGGGGTTAGGATTAGAAGGTTTATTTATTTATTTATTTATTTATTTATTTATTTATTTATTTATTTATTTATTTATTTATTTATTTATTTATTTATTTATTTCATGGTGTTCGGCACATCGTCCATAACAGCCATTGTCAATGCATGATGAATCCTCCCAAAGCTGTTTCTCTTCTCGTAACAACCAGTGTTGATTGGAATATCAGAAATTTCCATAACTACTGTTATAAACAGAACCAGCAAAGCATTATGAAAGAAATTATTTTACAACAATGGACCAAATATCCTTGACTTTGGTCCACTTCCCCTTTGCTAGAGCGTCATCTGAAACCTTTCCATTATGCCTCCGATGTGTGTGATATTCATTGGAAAGAAACTCGTGCAGATGCTTGTAATCTCTGATGTGTTGATTAAAATCTGACGCAGACATATGAATAAAATATAATCGGGTATAATACCCCGTCAGGCTTCTTAAATGTCGAGATTAGCGAGGGTTGCTAATAAAGCTTAACATTTGTGCGTGTTGATGTTTACCGTCAATGGCTGTAAAGGTCAACAAAATATTCATAAAGTTTTAAGCACTACATTTTTTTCTGTATTTGATGCTTCACCTGACCTTTAGCTTTTGAGTTTTAAGAAATGCAACTGAGTGTTTTGTTAGCCCTGAGGCGAGAAGCGAATTGGCTGCAGTCTGAACCTTGCAGGCTCAGTGGGACTAAGCTTGGAGAGACTCAGTGCGCCTGTCTTGATTAGCTGATTGAGTATCTGGGATCAGGCAACAAGCCGTCCAGGCCACCATCCCGCCACTTCTTTTCTTCCACTTTTTTCTTTTTTTCCCTCCTTTTTCCTTCTAGGCATTTCTCCTTGTGTCTGACTTTTTTTTTTCAATTTTCTAGGTCTACAGACGCTCGTTGAATTCTCTTTCTCCTTTCACAACACCAGCTTCTGTATTTTCTTTTCTTTTTTTTTCTGATAGAAACCGTTTATTACATGTAATTAAGCGTTGCTAAACTACGATTTCAAAGAAAAAGTAGCTTGTATTGCTTTATCTTCACGGCTTTTTGTTGTCTGGGATTTGACAGTGGAGTATAATAAATTATCATAGTTATCTAAATACTGTAAGTGCCGTAATACTCCTGCTTGTTGCCAATGATGATGATGATGAAAATGCGGTGGTCAGTGGAGTTTGTTCATTAAAACTCAAAGTCACCGCCGCCGTCGAAGTGAATGAAATATTCCAGACTGGCCATCTGGTCAATCAGCAATACAATACAATACAATACGTATTTTTGTCTACTTCTGCCCACAACAAAGAAGAGTTTTCTTTGCTAGGAACTCTCATAAGTAATAAATTCAACAAAATACGATCAGGCCTTTCGGGTGTATAGACCACCTCATGATCTTTGTGGAAAGCCAATGGTCTTGCTGGCAATTAATTCGAACCTCTATTTAGTAGGGAACATTTTAAAAATTCAACCAATAAATAGAGGATTAAAAATGCAAAATGAGATTGTGATTTCTACGCTTTCTTCCCTGTAATTATCTCATTATGCTCGCTGCTCTACAAGTCTTAAAAGCCCAAAAATGACAGCAGTGAGCATCTTTTCTCATGTCCTGCTAAATGACCAAATTGATTTATCTTTGTGTTCTTCATGCTCACGCTCGACACCCTTTGAGAAAAACAGTGCAATTAGTCTCTCAATGAATAAAAACAATTCCTTTCACAGCTACCTGATCCTTGCAGCTGCTGCGTCCATTAACGTTGCTGAGCTTTTATCTACTTCAGTGACTGTGTGTCAGAAGCAACCTAACCGACATCTGACTGGTATAACTGTAGGGAACACCTTTTTTAGAAGTGGTGAACGATAAGGTTTCATAGTGTATACAAATTCCTCCATCCCCAAGAGCCTGTAGAAGTATGTATGGACACACTAGTACATCATTTCATAGGATGATTTTAGTGGATATTGGGACAATAGGTAACCAGGATGTTTCATTAGGTTTATATTAAATAAATTTCATTCTAATTTTTTAAAAATTTCTCTCCAATAATGGTAAAAATTATTATTATCAGTAGTAGTAGTGTTCACTACTGGCAGATGGTTGTTCTGGAGGCTTGGACTGGCTTGTATGACACCATTTCGCTTTCAAGCCTGTGAAAGTCATCTTACTTTCAATGCACGTAGCTGTCCCAATAAATAGTCGGATTTTGAACTGATTGGAATATATACCGCCCCTCCGGTGGAGAAGCAGTGACACCAGGCTGTCTTAATGGATGAGAAGTCCTGGTGCAGCCATTTTGGTAATGCATGGTAATGCCTGGACACCAGCGCTGGTGGGCAATGGAGGTCTCCTGCACTTCGTCACTCCACTGATGTACAATCGTCTGTGTCATCGCCCATCGTCAGTTGGTCTCATGCTCATTCACAGACCTTACAGATGGTACAGAGCTTTAACCAGTCGTTAGAAAAAGACTTTTGTACCCCGCTAGACCTTTAAAATAAACTGAGTACAGTCGACATGGGGAATGAGTATTAGAATTGTTTTCATCCGCTTCATTATCCCTAACATGGAAATGTCCTTAATGAACAGAAGACACATGCAGATGGTCTGGCAGCAAGACTAAAGCAACGGAGAACAAATTGGCAAAGCAGGCAGGAAGACAGGCAGGCAGGCAGAAGAATGCAACAAAATGCATTCAAAGTCCATGTTCAAATTGGACATCAGAGACAAGACTGTTTAGAATTAGACAATGTAGACATTATTTATCTGGTCTCAGTCGAGAACACAGATCCTGTTCCACCAAGGTGAGCGGCTGTTCATGCAGATACTACACAGAACTGCCACGTCTCATGGGAGGTACATCGATATTCGTCACGGTGCCAAGGGAACCAAACTGTGGCGTAAAATGAATGCTTCTTGGTCTCAGATGTGGATGTACGAATGATTTCCGAGAATTTCGATGACGATGATAACGATGATAACGACGACGACGATGATATGTCCTCCCAGAAAGCTCTGCGCGTGGGTACATGTATGTAATTTTTTAACAGTTAATTGTTGTTGTTTTTTAAAAAGAGATTTTGATATTTAAATTTTTAATCTTTTGCAGGACAGAGGTAACATTTCACTCTGCCTTCTCTCTCTCTGTTATTTTTTGTACTACATGTCAGTGTCATTCGCTCTAAAAACAAAGACAAAGATTTAAAGCCATTGTCTACTGCTAGACAAATCATCATTTAACATCGTCGTCTCCGCTGTTCTCGTGCCCATAACTCTCATCTCTTCTTTCTTCGTGAAGATCATCGTGTCACAACACAACACGTGCCGCCAGAGACCGATTGCACGGCTTGTATGCGCTCGGAGGACATGCAAGCCTCCCCCCAACACACACACACACACTTCCCGTCAGACATTTTCAGAAGGCGGATAACATTCGCAATGGTTTGACCACCGTGACGTGACAACAACAAAGAGAAAGGACCAGCAGCGCCCTCTACCGGCTATTCTATCAATGGCGCGACTGGACAACGACCCTCTCGTGCGAACGTGACGATGCCGAGCTCGGCAGACGCTCGTCTTTATGGCTTTCTGATGGCATCGCCAGGGACATGTTCAGATGGACGATCAGATCATTCGACTTCTTTTTGCACCGCATGCGCGATAGACACGAGTTTACAAAAGATCTAGGTTTCTCCCCTTTTCTTCCTACTTCCACCACCCACCCACCATCCAACTCACCCCTCCTACCTCAACACATACTTTTATCATCCTTCCTTTTTGTGGAGACGTCTCCCAGTCTTTGTCTTCCACTCGCTCTGTCTGAACATTGATTTATAGCTACCACGTATGCTCGGCTTCAGGCAGCCTTGCTAATATAAGATTTTGACAAATGATATCTCTGTAGATGTTAGCGGCTGGCGTGGGACAGGTCATCCCCATGTGGTGTAACTCCCTTGCTCTCACGCCACTCTTGCTGCACTGATCTTCTCGTGCCTTGCAAATGTCTGTCCCCAAGGGCGACACCCCAGTCCAGGTTTGCCTCCTGGGACTAGGAGTATACATCTCCATCAGACTAGCCAGCTTTGAACCCGTCACCATACTGGTGAGCTGTGCTCAGAAGAAGTAGTCCGTCCACTTACTTCAATCCGACTCGTCTGGAAGGGTCTTCAATAACACTGAACAAAACTAGCGAGTGGGAATAAGATTTGAAAATTAACCCTACCACTAGAAAAGTATAAAACAATAATAAAATAATAGAAAGTAATCTCCATCGTTGTCCTAGTTTCTTAATATCTATTTTTTAATGTCTAGAGTTAATGATGATATTAAACATCATCACTCCTTTATTACCTCGTTCCTTTCGGTCCTAATTCCTTTTTCTTTCATTAATTCATTCTCTCTTCTTAACTTCTTTATTTTCATCAATATCGTTATTATCATCCTTATAGTTCTTTTTTGGCGTCTTTCCATTTTTTTACTCACTGAAGCCTTCCTTCCAAATGCTAATCACCGACTATAACGCGATAAAGATATTTTTTAGCTTATTTACTCCTTACTCAGTCTGTCACTTCAAAGCCCCTGATCAAGATATTACCACGTGATGTGTTGTGATTCTAAGAACGAGGGTCTACAAAAGCTCCTGCCTCCCGGTGCCTCTTACGGCTCATGGAATAAACCATGGTATACATGAAGAAAAACTGGAATTTTGATTTGAAAAAAAAAATTATAGACAGAAAAACGAAAGATTGGGATGGACCAAGTTTTGCAATAAAAACTTTCTAAGCGTCTTTTATAATTCTAAGCAGTTAAGAACGACTAGGGTAAAAAATTAAGTGCTAATACCACACCGGCAAGAGATTGTGAGATTTTATCTCACTACATCAGCGTGATTTAGAAAACATATTTGAATAGACGAGTCGTGACAAAGCCATATCTCTCTTCCTTCTGGACTTGTCACATCTTGTTCTTGTTCACGGCAAGTCGTAAGAAAACCAGAATTTTTAAGACAGGCATGGCTCTGGTCGCCATTGAATCAAATTCTAAACAAGCCCAACTTGACAGGACCACAGAGACTGAAGTGGAGATGTCAGTGTTCAGGACCGAAAGACATAAAATAACAAGCAACATCCCCAAATTTCTCAGTACAGAATATACTAGACGATGGTTAGAATCAACCAACCCACGGTTGAGTTATAACTTCCAGGCGCAGACCTACCCCTCCCCTCCTACCTACCCACCATCACCAGCAAAAATATCCCTTTCACGAAAAAGAAACTTTTTATTGTAATTAACCTTTGCTGAGTACCTGCTGCTTATGAAAGATGAGACAACTCAGCTTCGCTCCAGCCAAGCTGGAAAACAGGAAATTGTGAACATTTTTGTCCGCAGCTAAGACATCAGAGAATTTTGCCATTAGATCATAATGATAGTTTTAAACATGCTGACGAGGGTTCGCTCCTTAATTGCTGTCGTGTTAAGTGGCTGATGCTGCTGTGGAGGTGGAGCTGTGATGTAAGTGCACCCTGTGATGCTCCCCTCGTATCAAAGAGGCTTCATCGTCTCCCCGGAAGACCTTTAATGTCCAAGCAGCTTTCATTACAGAGCTGATGAAGCGGTTGTCTTTCTTTTTGAAAGGATGCGGAAGTGCAGTTGACATTAAAGGTGTTTTTGTACCTACAGTACATATCATATTTAATTACTGCATCCATGCTTTCTTCATGGTTACCTGAAACTACCCCCAACCTAAATGGTGTAGAACTTCAGTTCAGAATGATTAAAGGTGTCTTTGGGTTACTACAAGATCATTTTCTGATGATTTCATTTAAACTGTTCTTCGCGAATATTTACATTCACTATATCTATATTTCTGTCTTCTTTCTTTATCTTCATTCATTTTTTACGTTCATATTTTTATCACCTGTAAGGATACTTCTAATTCTATCTTTTCAGCTGAAACAATCAAATAAACTTTCATTGAAGTCTGGGAAGTGTCTGACTATCACTGTTAAACTCAGTCTGGACATTTCTTGTTTAGCTGTGCTCAGTATGCCTGGTCACGGACATCTGCCAAAGTGTGGTATGACACAGTTCCATCGGTGGTTGCTCGACTGATACAGCCGGTGATGCTTACTAGCAGGATGTACATGAGAGTTGGAGCTTTCTACAGGTCTTTAAGCCTTACATGGACACATGGACACGCACGCACATGTTACACAAAGCAAAACAAGAATACAAGAAAGAATTCAAGGTGCGAGAAAACAAGCACTAAGTGACCGTAGATCATCGGTGAAAGGTCTGCTACATTGGTCAAGCCATTACTGCACAGGTAGCAAGCTCATCTACTGCCCTGGTCAAAGCATCTATCTTTGTTTGCGCATGCGCGTTGGGTGTACCCGATAAAACGGAGTAGTTTATTTCCACCAGAAAAAAAATTGCTTCGTAAATGAAGAACGACACACGTGTCGCATTCATTTGAGAAACGATACTGAATTGTTGTTTTTTTTTAACTACAATTATTCTAAATTGAATCCTTTTCTGTATTTTTTTCTCTATTACTTATGTTTAGATGCTAAAGAACAAATCATACCTAAAGTACTTGCAATTCGAACATGGCCATTTACGACAGCCATTAAGCACTGGCGATTCTCTTTTATCTAACGTGTTCCTACAATTTTAATTACAATAATTTTTTTGAAGATCAAAGCACTGGCTTTCTCCTGCCTCAATGTCTGAGGTTTTTGTCACTCCTACAATGTTTTCAGCCTCCAGTCTACAGTCACTCTCGTATTTCCAGACGACAAGCCTTTCCTGCCTCTTTATGCTATGAGATCCTTTCTTGCCTTGATGTTTAAACATATCAAACATTTTTAAAATAGTTTCTTTCTTTGACGGAAGTATGTACTTTTGTCTAAGTTAATAAAAAAAACTATGTATTACTGTGAAAGAAAATAGCTATTTATTTATTACTTTAACTATTTAAATTTCGTAACATGCTACTTGCACCATTTCTTTTTTAAATCTTTCTATGTTATATTTTTCTTCTTTCTTCTTTATTATTTTGTCCTTAATGTTTTTACTTCCCTTATTTAAAAATCTCCTTTCGACAGTCATTGGCGTTCAAATGCACAATGTAATTTTTAAAAATTCTCACCACATGTATACCATCAGAAAACTTGTAGACAAAAGTCCCATCAAAAGTCCACTTACCTTCAAGACACCGAGCACGCACATGAGAGATCAAAGCAGGGCCGGCAGGTGTCGCTGAGGTTAATGTCGTTTGTCGTCTGCTGGTGGACTCCACTAACGACTGCCACGGCTTCTGCAAGTCTTGTGTCTGCGCGCAGTCCTGTACTAGCCCCCACGTTCCCTCCGACTCACACGCCGACAACGTCCGTGTTGAACTGCGCAGGACCGGAAGAACTGATGTCGCCTTTAGTGACGATGTCGACATGCGCGCGCACCTTCAGTTGCGCGGAGGAGGTAGGTGTTGCCGTCACGTCACGTGGGTTGTTGCATCGCTGGAACTTACCTCCCCCCTGACCTAGGATGGTCAGCTGTCTACCATTGAGAAATTGCGGATGGTGGGGAGGTGGGTGGGGTATGATGGCGTCCCCCGTGAGACGTGGGGTGGGACCTGATTGGACAGTGCGCGGAACTCACCCTTCCGCACTCGCATTTTACTCAAGTGATTCGTCCTCCGCGGACTGAGCATGCGCCCACGTACACCCACGTGCCGGGTCTGTCCAGGGCAAAGCTTCACGAGCTGCTTTAACTCGACTGACGGAGGAATGAAGGAAGAAAAACACGTTTTTTGACACTACGGCCATGTGGAGGAGGAACTACAGACCTCCAGCAGTCATGAACATTCACTTTGCCTGCTACTTTTATGGCCATTGTGGATGGAGGTACTCGGGGTTGGTGCAAGGGATAAATAAAATCATTAATAGCTTTATTCCCTGAACCCACAAAACAAATACAAACTGAAACTGAATGAAAACAATGAAGCAGATGGGAGA
Source organism: Pomacea canaliculata (assembly GCF_003073045.1). Classification (NCBI taxonomy): domain Eukaryota; kingdom Metazoa; phylum Mollusca; class Gastropoda; order Architaenioglossa; family Ampullariidae; genus Pomacea; species Pomacea canaliculata. The sequence goes on from NC_037597.1 coordinate 16,900,429, forward strand.
GGGGAGAAGAAGACGAACCAGAGAAAAATTGATTATCGTAATCGCATGAGGAATTATCTAGATAATACACAGAAAAGATGGTAGTATTGCCACCCAATCGCAAAGTGCTAAATCGTGCGAAGTTTGCAGTTTGGCAGTTATTAGATTTTGAAACCTAAAAACCATTCAAGTGAACAATGACCTATCTCAGTTTCAGATGTCAAAGATCAGTCTCACTGAAAAATATGTTAAAAAATCCCAGGACATCATACGCAAAAGAACTGATGAGGTAAAGACTATCCACTTTCACAAGCTGACCTTCTGTTAGTAACCTGATTCTGTGTAGGTCAGAGGTTAAAAGAAAGACAACGATTCCGTGACGGGCGACGACTGGTGCGTATAGGTTGGGTTGTCTTACTCAAGCTAAATGTAACAAACAGAATTTTTTACAGACTGGCATTTATGTATAATATTCTTAACAAATAAAAATGAGAATGCGATCTAGTCAAGTATTCAGTGTCTAGAGAGCACATCACTGTCAGCCCCCAAAGGCCAGAAAGCTGATGAATTTGCCAGAAATCTTTGACAGAAAATAAGAACACCTAGCTTCAAAAATCATTTTTCTTTAATCTGTGTAACCACCGAGGTAATTCATAAAATAATACCAGTATACAGAAGGATGGAATCAGAGCAGCTGCTCGAAAAGCTGGTGTCATCAATGATGTATGTCTAGACTGCCCGAATAGGTTAGACTCTCCCACGACTTCTCCCCTCAAAGTTCATTTCTGTGTGCAGTGTGTCTTTAATGAATAACCTTTTGAGCTGATTTTTTGGAGGAAAGACCTATATGTTGGTGTTGCAACTTCTGGCTAAGAAGTGTTTTCTATTAAAGGTGCTACTTCAGTAGATGATCACAAACATTGGCGCCACTTTGGATCATTGACATAGCAACGGATAGCGTGGCATGGGCAACAAAATAATTTGTGAATGACAAGAGCAACACAAATGATGTAATAACATTAGCGATATCATGTAAAACGTTTGTGTTCGAGCCATGTCTGGCCTTTTATTGTTTTTATTGTTGATTGATAATGCGCTCCATTTCCTGTCTGACGGACGAGTATCGTAGTGATGTGGATGTACACCAGGTCTCCCTGAGCTGAACTGGTTTTGTCACTTCCAGCTCGCCATGGAGGACACGACTGAGATGTTGACGCCCTCCCAGCCTTTCATCCCTCCCCCCATCTGCTTGTGTGTGGCCTTCGCATCAGATGAGGGAAATCTGTTGCCCTTCTCTGGCACCATTGTCAGGAATGCCTTACATCTATTGCTTCCCACATTGACCACCTTCAACGCTTTTTAAGGCTGACATAGAAATTTGTTAATACCTTTAGTTTCTTCCTGTTCCCATCGCCTTTTCCTACTTTACCTGTCCATCGTGTTTGCAAAATTGTGACATTGTATTTTTTTTCGTTCTGTTCAAGCGTATTGATCTCGTTGCAAACGTTATCATCATCCTCATCGTCGTCGTCGTCGTCGTCGTCGTCGTCATCGTTGTCATCATCATCCATCTTCAGCCCTCCGATCTCTGAAGAAGATAACTGTAGTTGCTTGCACATTCGGTGATGATGTCATCAACGACCACTTCAAGACGATCATTCAAATGGCTGTATCATGTCCTGGCTGCGCGAAGATCAATCTCCCTTGAAGTGACTGTTAGTTTACAAGAATGTATGATCACTTTCACAAACTTTGGCATATATTATATATATAATCTTTGTGTAAAAAGCTTTTTCCGAACCAGGTCAAAAGTTTACCCATGCTTGTTCGATAGAGAACGGCCTTGACAGCAATATTTCTTTGCCAATACGAGGTCTGTCTGAAAAGTAACGGGATTGATGTCAGAAATAATTTATTTCAATTCCTGACAACAAACTACATGGTTTCCCCTTCAAAGTAATCCCCCTCGAGTCTAATGCATTTTTCCATCCTTCTCTGCCATACTTCTATGCACTACTAGAAGGATTTTTGTGGGATGCCCCTCAGCTCCGTCGTTACGGCCCTCTTGATGGCCTCCACACTTCCAAACGGGCCCCCTTGATGATCTCCTTGAGCTTGCAGAAAAGAAAAATTCAAGGAGCAAGATGAGGTGAACAGGGAGGTTGTTCCAGTCCGGCAATGCTCTTCTCCACCAGGAACTGTTGGATGCTCAGGTCGCGGCGACCAACAAAAACTCGGGTGAAAAATCTAATTAAGCGAGTGTTTACAATGGTTTGTAGACTTAACAGTTGACCAGAGACAAATTATTTCTCGGCTTGCTGCTTCAATCAAAGACAGCAAAGTCCGGATAAATAAATGTAGCTTTTAAGGATATTTTGCAATCCTAACTTATTGCCAGACCGGTCAAACAAGTTTAGTCCATGGTTCCCTTTGGTCGCCGGTACAATTTACTTAATTTGCTCTTATTTGTATATTTAGCTCTGAGCCTAAAGGGATTAACATTCATTAAAACAAGTGGAAACTTTCTCGAAAGATCTTTGGTGGTCTGACTAAGATGGTTATAGAGAAGATGCGAACGACAAGACGATAATGCAGTTGATCAAAGAACTTGCTATGAAAACATTCAAATATTAAACAGAAATGAAGAGAGGATTAATTATCTTGTGGACGCGAGAATTTCATTATTACAGCATGTCCAATAAATAATGAGAATCAAACGAATGGGTAAGAAACTGATGGAATACCGGGTTGTCCTTGCTGACAGGTGACACTGTTAGCATCTCTTAGCCAAGCAAACCTCTACAGACAGCTGTTCATTAGAATAACTTTCTCTTTCATGCTCGAGTGCTTCCTTGCCTCACCCAATGACTACAGACTTCGCCATTCACCCATCCTCATCTTGTGTATACAACTGTTCATCACGATGAAAGCTGTCTCACTTGGTCTGGCCTTTTATACCCAAACCCCTCAAATATTCATTTTTGTCTGGAGAGATGGCAGTCAGTGCTTTCACGATTAAAATATTTTTAAATATATTTTATTCTGATATCTACTGAAAGTTCTTTTAGGGTTGCTCTGATTTCTGTTCGCTCGCCTGACAGAATGTCGTACTTCAAACGATGATGCCGACAACTACATCAAGAATTCAAGCTAATATCTTGTATCCGTATGAAATTCTTATGAAACTCGATTCCGTGTGAAACTCTCTCTCTCTCTCTCTCTGTGTGTGTGTTCGTGCACGTGTGCGCGCGCACGCGCTCATCAACTATCTGTAAAACTGAACTGCGACGGTCTGAGTTGACAGAAAAAAGCTGCCATGATTATCTGGTGCATTCGTCTGGAACAAAAACTGGATTCCTTTTCTCAAACCTGGATACAGCCTTTTGTCTGTTCACATCTTGTGAAGGACAGTTTTTTTCTTCCTTCTTTGGCAGACAATCCTGCAGAAGAGACCGGAAATCTTCTGGAATAAAATGAGATAAAAGCTTGATTCCAGACTTTTCAGATTTTTCACTAAGGTTTTTATTCAGCTCAGCCAAACCGTGTAAGACTCTTCATGCCATTCTCGACTAGAAACTCCAACGTTTAACCAAGTTTAGTAAAGTATTACATAACACTCATATAAAACTTGGGGGAACTTTCATATTTCTTCGGTTAACAACAAGCCTTTAAAGCAGTGACACGCAATCTACTACAACGCATGAAAAAATACTAATTAAATAATCACTTAATGAATTTTTTTCTAGATATAAAAATTGACGAGAGACCAGACAAAACATTTGTTGGAATGGTTATGATAAAAATCTGAAATCGTAATGAGAGAAATAATAAGTGCCCTTTAAAGATATGTTTATTGTGGGAAAAAAAATCAACGTTTCCGAAGATGAAGCTGCGGGGTTCATGAAGATAGAAGAGCAGCAGACGAAAGAAGAAAAGGCTGACAAACCTCAAGAAAGGACTCGCCTTATCAATAATCGCATCCCAGAGAAAGGTTCTGGTGAAAGTCGATGACGAGACGATAATGATCAGCAGCAGCAGTCATCGTCGTCATCATCATCCATCGTCAGATTCCGAAGAGCTCTGCGATCGCTGCAGAAGATAACTGGCAATTTGCTGGCCCATTCGTGATGACATCATCAACGACCACTTCAAGACGATCATTCAAATGGCTGTCTCGTGTCCTGCTGAGCGAAGATCAATCTCCCTTGAAGTGACTGTTAGTTTACAAGAATTAGTTTTTAATGTTTTGAACTCTGAGAAGGCCAAAAAACACATTCCTTTCTCAACCAGATTCTGAGGTTCTGTACAGCAACATCTTAAAAAACATCTCAGCTACGGATGGCGCCGAGCTTCAAAGCCGGGTGGACGCCGAGAGAAAAGGAAACACCACACATTAGCATACGAACGGAGAAGTCAGAAAAAATGTTCGATAGACATCCTTTGCTTTACTTTTTTTGTCATGGACATTTGCGATTTAATTCTTATTTAAATAAAAAGGACAGACAGACCGGACATTACTGCAAACCTACCCGACTAGGGTCATGCTTTCCGGTCTGCCCACGTGTGAAATAGGATCACACTTCCCATCGACCACCGCTTTCGTGAAGAGAGTCGATCGCCTTTCACGGTGTGATCTCGTGGATCAAACTAAGATAAAGACACAAAGAGAAAACGCCAAGCATCTTTTATATCTACTCATCTTTCGAATTCCTCAGAAGCTGTGGGCAGGGAAATGTCAGCATCGATCCTGGCGGTTTGAAATAAAGCCATGGAGGACATCAGGATCGTGTCTTCAATATTGAAACTTACTTGCGAGTGTTCAGGTATGGGCTGTGTGAACGTTCGTAATTCAGTTCATAACTCAGTTCGTAACTCAAAACAGTGATCACAAATTTTACAGGTGAAAAGGTCTTGTAGAGACATTTATGAGTAGAAAGGAAGCCCACCATCTGGTTTGAGAGAAACAGTTCATGGAACTAATGACACAGTTTCTCACTGTTTTAGACGACTGTTGTGTTCATCAAGTGGAATTGATGACCCAGTCTCTAACGGTTATTCGATGAATGATTTATTCACCTACATTTTTTCTTTCGGTCATTTTCATATTGCTGATCGCGCTCAGGTATTCCTCGTCTGCTGTGGTATCCTGAGAAACAATAATGCAGTTGAGGTCGTTTTTTTAAGCTCAAACCAGGGTGAATGGTAAAATCTGATCTTTGACAGTGATATAAACACAAATCTAAGCACTACTTTTTTGCAGCAGACCAGGTGAGCACAGGTGAGCTGGTAGGTGCGAGACAGTGAAGGAACCCTCGTGAAGGTTTCCATTCACCTGACGATTCACCGAAACGACGAATGCCGAGTCAGATGTCTTCTACAAATATTTAACTCGAAGATAATTTGCAACGTTCGACTAATCTGTGTAATAGGTTGCGCATTAAAAAAATATCGTGAAAAGAGTAAAAAAAGAGAAAGTAAGAAGCAAGTCTCGTACCTTCATGGCCGCTACAAGTGTTACAGACTCTGATCACGTGGCCAGCCATTTCGTGAAAGTGGCTTCGTCTCAAAATTCTAGTCTCCTTTCCTTCCAGAACCGTCTAAAAGGTCAGCAGACAACAGCAATAGCAAGCTGCGCCTGTCAAATGATGAACCAGGTTGTTTTTAAGAGGTCTCCTCTCTTTCACAACATGATGGAAGTTGTTTTCGTTTAGTCCATCGGAGTTGGCGAATTCTCGTTCATCGGTGACTCATCTACATGAGCTCTTCACACTAACAGTTATGTTCAATGAAATCAAGTGGAAACAGAAACGAGAACAATAATACTTTAATAATCATTAATAATTAATAATAATTATATTATTATTATTATCATCATCATCATCTAGATGACCTTTGTGTGTGTGGGTGGTGTTTGTAGCCAGGTTCTTCAGAACTGAGAAGGTCAGAGGGGAAATAGTATCCTAGCCACACAAGACTACACCCGACTAGACCTTTAACTACTTTCAGGGAAGGAAACTGAATCTGTCCTGGCGATAAGCGAACCTCGCACATTCACTGCCATGCGTTGTCAAGGTGATCTCAAGACACCCCAAGCACCGCGACCTGTAGGACATCTGACCTCCTTCACTTAAAGAGGATTCCATAAAACTATCAACGATCTGCGGTAGGCAAATACAGAAAGAAAATAATCGTAGAAAGCTGAAAGGAAATGTATTTTTGTGAGGATGGGTTTTTTTTTCTTGTGTTGCAGTTCGAGATGTCGAAAAAATCGCTTTACGCAATTATGTTCTAGAGTTTGCTGCTATTAATGTGAATAGAGATGTTTTCCAGCAGCCGTCAGGCTCACTTCATTGATGCGGAAGGAGATAATGGGAGGCTGTGGGCAGCTGTGCTTTGGCCTCGGCAGCTGCAAAGCTGTGTGTGCGTTTGTGAGTGTGTGTGAGTGAGAGAGAGAGTAAGAGTGTGTGTGAGAGAGAGTGTGTGTGAGAGGGGTTGGGTTGGGTGTTCAGTATGGTGGAAGATGTTAATCTGATTTACATCAAGCAGGGCCAGACCACATCGCCATGTCGTCCTCTGTCTTGAAGCACGCCGAGCAATTACAGACTCCCGGGTAGATTGCAGGGTATGGAATGGCTTCACGTGTATCTGTGCTTGTACCTGGCGTATACACAATTGTATAGTGACTATTGTCTTCATACACACCTGTGTGTATATGTGTAGATACATGATGAATGGTTTGATGCATACCTGTATTTATAACATAATGAATGAGTGACAGTCTAGTGGTGAGCATGCTTAATATACGCATTTGTTATTGTGTATTATCATGTTATACCCCCTATGAAACTGGACCAGAAGCCTGCATCATTGCATAATATCGTATCTTATCTTTCCACCCATATTCCTCATTTTGTTTCCTTTGGAAAATTTTGTTGTTGTTTTTGTTATTATTATTTAGTCGAAAGTAGTCCCTGAAGACTTCTTTGTAAAATAGAAAAAAGAAAAAAGAAAAATAATCAAACGAGTGATTTCGAAATACTAGCTTACTAGTGACTTCTTTCTTGACCTATATTGACCCCTGCTGTGAGACTTGCATATTTTTCTCATGTGGCGAACGACTGAGCCCAGAGTAGCTGCTCGAGCGTGTGACGTCACTGTTCACTGTGTCCCCTGACGCCCGAGAGTGAACACGACGGCTACAGGTGCACTTTGAAATTTGTGGTGACTGTTCTGAGTTTGGAACTGAGTTATTATCTGAATTACGAACGTTCACTAAAGCAAGGAGGACACGAGTGAGTGGAGGAAAAAAAAAGAGACGAGGGTGACCATGCAACCCAGCTCTGAACCGACCCAGCTCGTGCTTGAATTTTCAGAAACGTGTACCACATTATTTTAAAGGGGACGTGAAAGATGGGTGATGTGGGCTGAGCAGACTGACAGCATCTGTAACTTGTCTTTCATCATAGACAGACTGACAGACAGCTATAACTTGTTGATCAAGAGTCATGTCTGCAATGACACTGAATTGAATTGAAATCACTCCACTTTGAAATACTATCTCCCATGTTTATTGTAAAAATTCTCGATGAAATCTTTTACCGGCACATCAAGATAATGACTCGACAAAATTGGAAAGTACAACAGAGCTTTTTTTGATAAAAGAAGAGAATTCGATTACATGCAAAACTTCGTGGAAAGATTACTGCCAACTTACTGCCTGTCTTTGCTGTCGGTCGCCATCTTATCGCCTTTTGAGGGGGAGGGAGAGGAATTTGTATTCAAAACCCAGCTAGCAACGAAGGCAAAGCAGAAAGTCCTGCACACAGGTGTACCATGCAGAGAAAGAACAACGAGACGAGATCTGAACCCAAGACACCCAGTCGTCAACCCTTGTGAGGAAAGACGACTTGCTGGCTTTTAAGGTTCCAAAATGTAAAACTTAAAAATCCCTGACATGTGACTTCACACTGCCTCTTGTTGCATCCCTTCTTCGATGCATCACTGGCTCTGAAGGAGAACAGATGCAACAGAGACAGGGAAGGAGAACTTGCTTCAGCGAGGGAAGGTCTGTGACGCACGTTCGTTGTAACCTACCTGGCGGGTCGGACCCTGGAGCAAAGAAAGGAGAATGGACTATTGCTACACTCTAATGAAATATTAACTCTTCCATCGAGTTTCCTGCAAGTTTCTCCGAGACTTTCCGAGAACAATGTCATTACAGCACTGCCAGGTATCCGGCAGGTGGCAGCAGCGCAAATTGCTTTACCTGGACTCAAGTGGGACGCGGGTTTCACAGCCAAGCATTGAACCACGAACTTGTATTACTGGACTGCTGGCAGACGATTTTTTTTCCAGTGAACTACTAAAACGAGGCTGGTGTATACAAAGCTTCCGGTTTAGTCACATTCATTGTTTAACACACACAGAGGGACTTCATGTGCAAGCAAAAAAATAAATAAATAAATAGTGAGAAAGAGAGAGGAAAAGGAAGCTATTATGGAACATTTTACTCCAGTCTTCAAGCTTTGCATTTAATTAGAAATTTTATTACCTGTGTATGAAGGTGTGCGCAGATGAGATGTGAGAATACAAAAACCACAAAGTCTGCAAGATCAGATAACAGTTGACAGAAGAGCTGATTCCCTGGCAACAGACATTACTAGTAATGGGATCAAGTTTCAATTAAGCTTTGTGCTTTTATACTAGGTTCTTTAGAAACCCTTCGTCTTATTTGGAGGACTCTAAAATCAACTAATCAAATCCTTATTTCAGAGTTTCTGTTGCTGGAGTATAAAGGTGAATAAGACATTAATTTTTTTCCTAATGTACGCCGGCTGGAATGGACTTTTCAATGACTTTACTGACATCAAAGACATCAGTCATCACAGCTGGTGCTGTAGTCGTGAATGGAGGGCAAGTCTCCTCCCTGGGGCAACATGGGCAATGCAAGGACAAGCGTCTGGTTTCCTAAGTTACGAAGTGGTGTCCAGACCCCGCAGATGTTGTTTTACCCCTGGAGCAGTGGTAAAGTCGGTGGTAAAGGATTCTGGAGTAAAAACAAAAAAAACGTGAAGCAGCGTCCGTGGGGTCTGAACACTGCCGTGTAATTTTACAAACAAGATGTTTCTCCTCGAATTCTCCATTTTTCTGGGCAAACGACTCACTCTTCACAACTAGTTTTTCGGTGACATGCAGACATTTGTTACACAAGTTGTTGTCACGTGACTAATGTTTACAAGTAATACGAAAACTGAAACTAGCATATCCTCGAGGTCCTTGACTTGATTGTCTCATTTTTTTCAGGTTTTTTTTCAACCTCGGTCTGAAAATATGTCCCCAAAACCCTCGAACTCCTTCGATGGTAAACACTGGCTGCCACCTCCTCACGACCAAAAAAAAAACTTCTCTCCTCCTAGAGATGAGGGGTACAGAGAGGAGAGAAAGAGAGAAAAACAAGATGTGGCGCTTGCCTGTAGACCAGGTGGACAAGGGCTCGACACAATTTGTTGCTGGTAGACAGGGGACTGACGCAATTTGTCAAGGTGGTGGTGGTAGTCACTAAAAGCAGCTGGTCTTTACGAGGTGCGGCCACGACTGTCGTGGGTCACCAACATCACAAAGTCACGTGCCCAGCTCCCAGGCACCTTCCGTCTCCCATCAAGTTTCGGATTTACTATTTTTAAAAAAAATTAAAACTCCTATGTTAATCTTTGTCAAGCTACCCAGACTTCTGAATGAAAGGTAACTGTATGGGTAGGGATGGTGTGAGGCTGATGATGGACATGATAGGAGTGGTCGTTGTTGTGATGGCGGTGGTGGCAGTAGTAGTAGCTGTTTATCTAGGATATCATAACTATATAAAGGCAAACAACAGTTGTTAAGTACCACCTGTTACGCCATGACATGTGGTGGTACAAACATCACAAACTCTGGTTTCATGGGAGACGGTCGGAAACAACTGGCACCAGTCCGTCACGTGATTAATGTGCTTTCCCTTCCGGCATCTGTTTCTGAGAATTTTTTTAAAACCCTTTCTTGCAACGTGTCTCCGATAGTGCCTACACTGACAGAACGAGGGTCTTGTTTTCATGTGCACGCACTCTCCCACACACACACACACAGAAGATAGAGAGAGAGGGAGACAGAGACATGGAAACATAAAAATCTCACTCTCTCCTATCTTTCTAACCCGTTTTTCATTTCTCAAAAGGAACGGTCATTTCTTTTTTCATGAGAATATAAGAGTTAAGAGAAAAAAAAGTGAATGTAAGGATTCTCAGGTAAAGAAGAGATAAAGAGACATTCTCCGAAATGTGTCCTGAATTAAATCTCCCAAGTTATGAAAATCAATTATTTATTTGCGAAGACATTTGCAAATAATCTTCTCGATTGCATAATACGATTGACTTGCAAACGAGTATGTAGCCTTGGTGAAAACCGTCTTCAATTAAATCTGCGAGCAGCGAGGCCAAACACAAAAGCTGCAATACTCACATGCCCACACACACACACACACTTACACGCACATACACACATTCCATACACAAGAGCGTGTACACTGCAAACATACACACATACCAGAACACATCGGCATCGAAGCAAAACATATTTTAAATACGAATTATGTTCGCATTCTTTTATCCTTTACAAGCTCTCTCTCTCTCTCACACGCACACACTTTCTCTCTCTCTCTGACTACCACCCACGTACACACTCATACACGAGCTCTCTCTCTCTGACTACCACCCACGCACACACTCTTACACGCTCTCTCTCTCTCCATCAACGCTCGAGGGAAAAAAATAACGCCTGCATGCATCTCTCTTTCATCATCATCATTATTATTTTTTTGCTGTTTTTACGAAGTGAGTGGGCCGATATAAGGAGGATTAAAAAGAGAGCTTTTATTGTCAGTTGTGCAGACTGTGCACAATGAATAAAGTGTGAAGCATTATTACAGATGTCATAATCTTGTCTGCATATCGCAATACCACAACACCCTCTCACTATAGCCATTGTAAACATTTCTCTGATTCACAGAAAAAAGTCCACAAAAAAACCTGGTGGCTGATTTTCAAACTTCGAGACCAGATTTAAACATTTCAACTTGTTAAGCTCACAGATTGAAAAAAATTACTCAGAATATGTTTTGAAACGAAAGTTTAATAATACAGATTTTAAAATGAATTTGACTGTGATTAGTAAAACAAATATGATAAGAAATCTGTATGATGCTGTCTGTCTGTCTGTCTGTCTGTCTGTCTGTCTGTCTGTCTGTCTGTCTGTCTGTCTGTCTGTCTGTCTGTCTGTCTGTCTGTCTGTCTGTCTGTCTGTCTGTCTGTCTGTCTGTCTGTGGGTCAAAAGCTTGGATCCATGAAGAGCATCGTATTTCATCTTTTTTGCTTGTTTATTTTATTTTTCTCTGGCTGTTTTTCCTCCTAAATCCCCTTCCTTCTGATTCCCTGTTCCACTGTCTCAGTCTTTTATCTGCTTCCTCCATTTTGCGATTATGGATTTCAAGTTTTTAAACAAAGTAAGCGTGTAAAAAAAAGTCCTATAGAAAAAGAATAATAAAATAACATCAATACCAATAGTTTCTATATTTCTTTTCCAAAATAATTTGCTCAAAACACTTCACACATACCAAAACCATAAAGAGAACAATTCTAAATAAACGTACATGTAACATCTATCCACACATGCAATCTTACCACACACACACACATACGTAGTAAATAAACACGGTCTGGACATGGGAGAAGTCGCTGATTTAGAATAAAAGTATGTCTGAAGTTTGGAATTGAAGCTGGAATATAGATGAGGATGAGTTCGTACAGGTATCGAGGACCGGTGCCAGTGACTGGAATAAGTCAGACTGGAAAGTGTAGATACTGTGCGATCAGAGATGACAGTCAGTGAAGAGAGCGGATGATGGGTGTTATACGTCGATGATCAACAGATAAAACAACCAGCACTATTCTGGATCCCTTGAAGTCTGGCAAGAAGACACTTGGGAATGTCAGTCAATAAAGAATTACAATAGTCGATCTTTGAGAGAAAAAAATTCGAGTTTTTGATTGCTTCAGCGGTCAGAACTAATCCTACTAAGTTCAATGTAAGTAATTCTGCAGAATAATCAGAATAACAGATTCAACATGTATTCTAACAATCGTTCTTCCTCTCATACAGTCACAGGACGAGTCAACTGAGCCACCCAAACAGGTCAACAAACTTTGTGTCTTTTGTACAATGTGAGGCAAGGTATGCATGCGTGCACACATGCGTCCGTGTGTGCATGTGTTTGCATGTGTGTATGTGTGTATGAGAGAGAGCTAAGGGTGGCCGTCGTGAAGAGAGGTGAGCAACCGGGAGAGTGGGTATGGAACAGCCATACATCACTTGAGAGACACATTTCATCACTGTTTGTAGGAAGCCAATCCTCAACTAGTTTGCCAGAACTAGCAGTGAGCGACCCCACAAGACCTAGAAATAATACTGAGCATCTGTAATTTTTATTTTATGCTTTGTAAGACCAGACCAATCATTCCTGTATAACTGTCGCTACTGGGGGCGTCGCCGTTACACGAGAGAAAAGACGAGATAATACAGCAAGAGGATATGACAGACGAGAGAGGCTAAGAACTGAGTTGAAGAAAATGATGAGAACAAAATATACATCTAGAGAGGCCGGACCCTAATTCTAGTTTTCTAAGTTTACTCATTCAGCAATGTAGCGACAATGGTTATAAAACGGAATCCGACAATCCATTTAAGATGAAAATAGAAAAAAAAATTCACTACCATAATCAAAGGCGAATGTAAATTCGAGAATCATCGTCCCTTCCCTGTGTCTCTTTTTCGTTTTCTGTTTGTCCCTCTGTTTGCTGGACGATTCTTACTCAGACCGGTGCTCGGGTATGTTGCGCCGGAGGCAAATACACGGACTGTGCATCCCCCGCGCCACAATACCCAGAATATGTAAACACACCCAACAATTAATGTAAATGTTGTGATAAAGTTGAGGCTTAACATCTTATGTTCTTTTTCTGCCAAGCCGTACTCAATGGATATGGTGGCATCCAAACCAATCTTTCTTGTCCCTCATAACATTTCAACTCATTTTCACCTTAAAAAAATATTCTCTACTACCTTCAGAAACTGGAAGGGTAAATCTAATTCTGAGTGACACTGAGTGTGTTCAAACCGCGACAATCGTCACTGATATTATGTAAGACTAGAAACATTGTTTAAACTCTCATTTGAGAAAATATTGTTAGTCCTAAACGTTTTATTATTTCAATACATATAAATAAATGGGCAGACGATATCTGTTATATGATTGACCTGAATAATATTTTCCTCAACATCATTATTTGCATAAAAGAAATTAATTCTATGTGCAGCCTCCTCAGTGCTAGCACCGACTGACACCTTTCTCCTTTTACACACTTCTTTGAACACATGGAAAACACAAGAAAAGCAGGAAGGGAAGGAAAGACCTGGATAAGGCGAGAGAGAGAGAGAGAGGGAGAAGAGACGGAGAGGAAGACAGAAGCCCCCCGACGGCACGAAATCTTTGATGTCTTTATATCAGTAGTTGAAAGGAAGACACACGAAGAAATGATTTCCCATCTTTGATGGTACCAGCTGTCTTTACAGAAGTCATTCAAAGTACAGCTTCCACATCTTAATCACATCTGATATCCTCCTGTGGTCCAGTCAGTCCTGTTCTTATTTCGTCTTGTGATAAATCATCTCGTCTGTCGTCTCTCACATTCCTGAGTGCGATCGTTATATTCAAGCTGTCATACATCCCTATATCCTAGGTTAAATCCTAAAATAAACGGACTGAGAAGCGAAAGATAAACAATATATTTCGAGACCTGCCCATCGTTCATTGCAATGTCTTTGTCGTCGGGGACACTTCAAGACCAGTCTGCTACAATTTCCATTTTCTGTGCTTCTATTGCTCTCATCGTCGTGCTCGAAATGATTGCAACACCGCCTGAATAAATAGAATATAAGTAAGACATACGGGGCTGTCCTGGCCACAAGTAACTGCTTGTACAGTCAGATTAAGACAAAACTGGATGGAAAAGACATTCTTCATGCTGCTGATGATTGCTGAGGCTTCTAGACTGTCATAAAAAGTTACAGGGTTAGTTTTTGTCTTTTGTCTTGAATTCCATGTACAGGAGATGGCTCTAGATATATATTTTTAAGTCGAAAAAAGCTGAAAGATTCACAATCATCAGAAAGTAACGCAGTAACTTTGCTTAGTGCCTAGAATAGTAAGTGAGCAGACATCGACAAAAATGAAAAGCTAACCACTAATCGAAATCATCACAGTTTTGAAAACATTGTAGATATGGACTCCTTTGTTGTATCTTGGAGCAGAATTGATTGCTATAGACAAAAAAGAAAAGGCATTACTTAGACCTTTAGCCAGAATGGCAGAAACTTTACAAGAACCTGTGAGAAACAACTACAACATGGGAGCCTTGCGCCGCCATCGTCATCCAATGTTCTCAAGGACCATTGCTAGTACCTCTGGGACATCGTCTTCGAGGTTTTCTTTCAGACATTTTCTTCTCCTCGTGTACTGGGCTGTTCTGGTGCTTTTAATGGATCAGCTTCGTATCGTTAGATGAAGCAACTGCTCAGAGCCTGGCAAATGCATCAGTTCCTGGGTTCAATCCAATCTGGATTAGTGCGACCAAATTGGTTTTTACAAGAATGAAGACGATTGCATTGAAATCCTGCTTAGTTTTCCATGAAACAAAGAGAAAAAGCTGCTTTATTCTTCATGAAGTACGGCAGTAACTTGATTCAAATAAAATTTGTTTCATCAAATTTTCTATGGAACTTCCCACCCAACTCCCATCCCCAACGCAGAAAGCCATGACATCTTATTACCTGCGACACGGGACGACCTCGCGCACAGTCGTGACATTCATCGTCGCCATCATCCATCTAGTAGATCTTTAGTGGGATTGAAACTACTTTACATTTATTAGTAGATGAAATGCAACAGTAACAGTGTGTGAGTTGTTGTATTAAAACAAAGGATGCTGAATATGGATTAAAATCAAATGAACAGACATGGCGTCACACATTGAAAGAAACTTGTCAAACTCTTAAATCATAAATTTTCGGCAGTTACATGATATGAGTTTATCTAAAGTTTTTTTTCCCCCGTAAGTGCTAAGAGAGATGGACAGAAGGGAGGAAGAGAGGAGAGAACTGTTTGATGAGTAGGACCGCATTGCGGATATTTCAACGGCGAGCATGCTGTTGAAGTAATTAGTGTAGTTATTAAAAAAATTCATAGATGGAGTATAAGGTCCATTTGCCTTCAAAGTCATGAATGTACCCTACTGGGATTACAGCTTCTTTACAATTTAATGAATTATTAACTGGGGTCTTCGGATCTTCTTGGATCCATTGGGTCTGTCCGTTCTTTAACAGCGGGATGCGTTGGTAGGTGGTATTCGAGGTGTGAGCAGTCGCCAACTATGAATAATCGTGAAATAAGTCGGAGATGATCAGGCCCCGGCAAAGGCCTTCTGGACCCGAGCTTTGTAAGGGAATGTCTTCCGCCTTTCGCTCTTTGTTGTCAGATGTAGACTTCGAGAGAAAAGTTGAAACTTCGCGTGAATAGCTCGCATTTTCTTTTTTCTTTTTTTCACACACACGTTCTCTCTTTCTCTTTCGCTTTCTCTTTCTCTTTCTCTCTCTCTTATTCTGAGCGAGTGCACATGTGGTTGCATGTGTGTACAGATCCCCTTACACGATGTACAGTAGTCCCTGATCATGCATCGATGCTTTGAGAAGCAGACAGCAAAGCTTGATCTTTCTTTCTTTCTTTCCACCCTTGCGATTTGATGGAAAGTGGTTTTGAAATGTCTTTGACTGGAACCCATCAACCTGAGACTAAACTTTTCTTTGTCTACTCGCTGATGGCTTTCACTGAGAAAATCGAGTATCTAGAGGACAACATCACTTCTCCTTGAAAGAATCGACGAGAATGTTGAAAACATTCATCCGTGAAGAAAAGGTGACACGTTTTTCCTTTGATTCAAGGAGGATTTTTTTTTTCGAAATTCCCAGTGTGACATCGGTTGCCACTGAGACTGGCTTCTCAGACGACGACTGGAAGGTGGGTGGACGGGAGTGAAAGGTGGAAGGAAAAAGTTCTCTTCGACGATTGCGTTTAAAAGTATTGTGTCTAACTCACTTGTGATCAGTTCCATCAACACTTTTGTCATCAACAAGTTTTTTGTAGCGAGATGCTTTTACAGATATTCAACTAATATGGAAATGGCAGATGTAGTGGCAGTCGACAGGTCATTTATTAGAAATGCGGAAATTTTGGCATCCTAGAAAGGCAAAGCAGAATTTACGAAGGTGGAAAAATGTTTTAGTCTGTTCTGGTGGAAGGTGATAGGGTTTTAATGTTCGATTGTATCTAGCGAAAAGAAATAACATTCTAGAATATACTGCCAAGGACTGTCATCTCTTCGTTTCGCCTTGCAACAACAAAAAAGTAACTTTGAGCTTTGTTTACTAAAATGTCTTAAACGAGCGGACTACTGATTTTTTTGGGGACAGAAAAAAATTACTGTTAACATCACAACCAAGTAAAATCACGCGCTGTTGTCTGGCCTGAAAAAATAAGAACTAAAATAAAACTGTTCTCACTTTTCCTTCAATATGTCTTTGGTTGTCAACATGAAATACACCCAAATGACTCATCAAAACTCCATCAGTAAAGGGTCGTGCCGAAGACCTGTGATCACATCTCAATATTTTCGTTGTGGATGGTTTTCTTTTTATGTCTTATAATCGTTTTCTAATTTTTCTTGCAACTATCAAAGTTTAGTGTAAATGCCATAGACTCGAGAAGCGACATTGAGAGCAGAACACCACAGCCCCATTCTCTTTAAGACTGACATCTTTTGAACAAATATCAAATGGATGTCATCATCTCGCCCATGGTTGTGTCACTAGTTTTTTGGGGTTTGTTTTTTGGAGGGGAGAGATGAGAGAGAAGATGGAAGACAGACAGATTGACCAATTAAATAACCATCCGACAACCAGCCCGTCGGGAAATATAAATTACCATTCCGGATGGAATCCAAATGCCGACTTTGAATGTAGAAGATTTAGGTTGATGATGAAGCATGCTCCCTAGGGTTATTCTGTAGGTCTGCTTTGTGGAAACAAGCAGGGTTTGATGCGATTTGCGCGGATTTAGCAGTGTGGCTTTGTTGCCGACACCAGGGCTGAGATAAGTAGAGAATCTGTGTAGGTGCTGAGAGAAAAGAGATGGAGCATTTTTAAATCATAAAAAGGAGTGAGTTGATATCACAGGAAGGAGAACATGGTGGTAGCTTTCCCGTTAGAAAGGTAGGTCTGTACTTGCTGCACCAGGTGGGACAGGTGGGGCACAGCAGTTGGGGTGGGACATAAGGGTGTCCAGTGGAAGTTCTAGTAAGTAAAGGGTAAGGCAAGAAAGTGCGGTGTTAATTGACACAGACCCGATACGTCAGTCATTATTAAGATACGTCTGGTAGTCTCTCTTTATTAAGACAGACACCACACATCATTTGTTATTAGCAAGCCGACTGTGTGGCCAGTTCACAGAGGGAAGTCCTTGTCCGCAACAGGCTGCCATCAGAAGTGTGTTTGGGGGTGAAGGGGGAGGTGAGGGAAGGAGTGGGGGTAATTTTTGACTTTCTTAAGGGAAATCGCAGAGAAGACAATTTTCTTATCCGCCTACATGTTTTTTTGTTTTTGGATACAGCACTTTTAATTTGCCGCCAAAGGTGCAATACCTCTCGGCTTGTTGCATTACAAGCCCCCTTGACTGTGGAACTCCTTTTTAATTTCTGGGAGGAGAAGAGCAGGTACATTAGTCGAGGTCTTTGGAACTCTTAGCAACGTTCCCCTGACAAATCTTTCACTTCCGCGAGACAACTTAGTCTGGGTGAGAGTGCAGTCTCTTTGTGTGTGTGTGGTTTCTTTTTATTCATTCCTCCCTAACACCTCAGTTGCCCTGTCTTCATATTTATTTTCTAAAGCAATGTCTCCAATTCATAAAGAAATCTCATGTTTACTGATTTTATTTTTTCATCGTAAGGAAGAGGTGCTGCAGAACAGAGCGATATTTTCAATATTATACAAATACCTCCATATTTTGGTCATTAACAGAGTATTGTTGTTCGTTCAACTTTTCTTTTTTGAAAAATCTAATCGCGGAAAGGAATCCAGCTAGAGTACTGTCAAAGAATCTGTACTTGGCTTATTAAAAACTTCTCATTCTTTATACAGATATAATGTGTGTGTGTGATGGGGGTGGGAAGGTATGCTTAAACGAAGAACTAAGTTGCTGACCATTTTTTAAATGAAGATATCTGCAATCCCAGAAATATGTTAACAGCATCCTCGACCGTCTATATATGTTCAAAAAGATGTTCTTAGACATGCCCATGCTCAGAGGCAGCTAACCCTAGAGGCATGTCTGCTCTGGCTCGGACTGGGACAAGTGCTGCTCTTGAAACTTCTTGTCCTTCAGACAATTTCATGCATGATCCATGTTTGGTGTAACTCTACATCCCTGTCAATAGAAGTCTACGCAGATCGTAACACGAGTCAAGAGAAACAAGATGAGCTCACCATCACTCATTGTGAATGTTCATCACACTCAGACCCACAGGTTATCAGGTGAGGTGTCTGCAGTCATGTTGGTATTCTGTCTTCAGTCTGGACCTAACGCACAGACAAGGTGCTGACATGCAGTGTATTTTTCCATCTATTGCCTGCATCTGTTGTAGTCTTTGTTTACAAAAGAAATAATTACAGCAATGCCATCACAAAACCTTGCTGGAGGAGTTGATTCGCGGTAATCAAAATGAATTTTCATTGTGATGTCACAATAATCCAAAGCTATAAGTAGCTTAATCAAAACTTAAGCTGAGCTGAGGCACTGCAATGAAGAACAAAAATAGAGGCTTTATAAAATAGAAGATGGACCATGAAAAGTGTTTAAAAATTTCATGAGATTATCTTCAATTTTTATCAATCATTTTCGCACGAGAATCTTCACGGCCTTTTGACTATCAAAGTGTAATGTGCAAAAAAGATAGGTTTTTCCAGATTCTCACGGAGGTCACACGGTATGTAAGACAGGAGTTAAGGTATCTCAGAGAGAGAGAGAGAAACAAAAAAAATTGTGGACTTCAAGGCCGAAACAACCTCAAACCTGGAAACTCGGCAGGTGGCCCAGCAGGAACCTCAATGGTCCCGATGTTAGTTTTCTATATAAGCTTGGTTCATCAAAATCTTACACGAAAATATCTCCAGTAAGCTTTTTTTTCCATGTTTTCTGACTCAACAATAATTTGTTTACGTTAAGGACACCACCTGCGAATTTCACGTAATTCGCGCACGTTTCTGTGCGATAGGAGACATCGCGAATGCACTCACACACACAAATTGTGAGCCAGTTCGTGATCACAGCAGTCTCAAAAAAAAAATTCTTGCTGACCTTAAATCTAGATTTGATGATAGTGATAATAAAAAAAAAATGTGCAAGCAGATGTCTCTCACAAAAAATGTTATCTTTCAACCGAGAATTTTTTTTTTAAAGTTTTGAAATGCATTCAGCAGCTGTTGTTACTAATCGTGGATGTTGCAAACTGTATTTTTCGTGTTTTGAATGACTTGGTTTCCCCACAAAACGAAAAGATGATATCAAAGGGAAAACATCATTTCCAAGACTGATGCTCATTCAGACAAATGCTCATTCACTCATACACAAGCACATGTTCACACTTGTGTCAAGAGCTTTTTTAATGTCAGGTAAAGGAAACATAAAACCAGTATTTCATGCTATGAGATTTGTACAGCTATTCCTCGATTCATGATGATAAATGTACAAATGAAAACTAAACATCGAAACAGTGTATGCCACAATGCAAAAGTGGGACTAGTTTTCTTTCATAATGTTGGCAAGAACAGACCGTACACAAGTTTTTGAGAAGGCTGTTGAAAAGAATTTTAATTCTCCTCATGCTTCTCATGCATATAAAATAAATAGAATTCAAAAATGAGACACAACACAGAGCTGTGAACTCTTAAAAATGATCTGGGACCCATTAGGAAAACAATTTCCTGCAGCAGTAAATGTAATATGGCAATATTTATAGAACAAGCCTAGTCCATATTGATTTAAAAATGCCATAATCGAAAGGAAGAGTAAAATCCAAGCTCTTACACATTTTATTTATCTCTACCAGAATCTAATGTCTTAGATTTTAAAGGTATAGTTTTGAATGCAATGAATTCGGTGGGATCACAAAGTTGTATAGAAGAATAACTAAGCCCAATGACTTCTACAAAAATATAATAATTCATCAGGCATCAAGTTTTTTGACAGTCAATTCATGCAGTACAATTGAAAGACATGGTAACCGGATTAGTGTGTATTATACAGTGTTTTAGTCATCATCACAACAGCTATAAAATTGATAAAATAAATCCCAACATACTTGGGTAAGGGCCTGTACATACGAAGAATAGTAACCACATACCCATTGGGTTTTGCATGTGAACATTGACAATGCTGTTTCAACCATAAAACAATGTGGAATGTTAAGAGAAGTGACATATGGCAAAAATATTATCCTTCAGCCTAACTGAATGAACTTGAAAATACCACCAAAAGTAAGACGTTCAAAAACATCAATAAGATCTTGTCATTCCTTACACCGACGATTTGTCATCCCCCCAAAATAAAATTAGTAACACAAAGAATTATACGATAAAGAGAATCCAAAACCAAGAATCACACATGAACAGCGTAAGAATTTTTAAATTAATAAATTATATCAAGCAGGCTCTTTAATCATGGGAATAAAATTCTTTGATAGATTAAAAGTAAAAATGCTTATGTATCAATTATTTAAAAGTAACTTAAGGTTTCAAATACAGGGAAGGAAGTAAATCTGTGTTGTGTATGAGATACAAGCAAGAGCACATGCATATCCACATGTACTTGGATACAGATGTGTGTCGCTTATTTGTGCTTTACACATCTTTGAGCCTATTCATTTACGAAAAAAAAAAAACACCAAACAAATTAGTAAAGTGTTATCTAGGTACATTTTTGCGTCCTTCGTAGTCTAAGTTAACTGATGAGTACTTGCATAAGAGCGCATTTGCATTTCTTCCCTTGAACTGTCATTTAAAAAAATTTGTTGGACAGTGGGTATGACCCATGAAGGTCCTTCTTTATCATGAAGGAGTCAATAATTTTTCCTCCCTGAAAAAAAAATGATAGTAAGAATAAAAAATGAAAACAATATGAAATTTGTATAAAGTTTAAAGAATCATCTATTAATGAACAGAAATGCAATTCTTACAACTAAGCCCACCTCCACACACCGTCATTCTCTCAATTCCCAAGCAGTCATACTTTGTGCCATTAGACATGTCACTGCTGACCAATCAACTGCAAAAGTTGTGATTTAAATGGCTTTGTGATTCTAAATTTATCAAGGAAAAAAAGAACCTGAAAGGCGATGTACCTGGTCATCAGAAACCTGTTCCATGTACAGGTGCGTGTCGTGTTGTGAATAGTCATGCGTGTGTAGCCATAATCGTCACTGTGAAATGCTGACCAAGCAGCAAAATTGGTTATGAACTTGTCATGGTTTTCCTGACACCCCTGCAGGCAACAAAAAAATAACCACATAAGCTGTGACTTTGCAATATCTGATTTTACACTTTTCTTAAAAGGCCTTTATGGTACACCAAAACATTCTTTTGTACTATGTGGGAAAAAAGTTTTCAGCATGTCCTTTTCCATCAACAAAAGACCTTAAACATTTCATAGTGCTGAGAAATCTCTGAAAAAGATTATCTGGAGCTTGCTGCTCACTGAACTCAGAAATACATCTTAAATGATCTCGTTTGCTTTTTAAGTACCATCTACATTTCTGTTTTCATTGTGTGGTTATGTATTATGTATGATTCTGAAGGATTATATGTATATCATTTACTGTTTGTATGAGTTGTGTTTGTGTGTGTGCTGGGGGAGGGGTGTACAATGATTGTAAAATGCGTTAGCTGGAATAGCACTGTATAAAAGTGCATTCTTGTTATTACTGCTATAATTTGTCTGTTAGGAAATCTTCAAATAGCTGAGTATTTTTAAAAACAAAGAAGCACTCACTGCTGAACCTGTTACAACATGAACTGGTGCCTTGGGGTTTGTGTAGGGTTCTTTTAGACTGCCATTATATACCTGCAACCAACAAGACTATTTACTTCCTGTTCTTAAACAAAATAACCAAAAGCCTTTAATGAGAAAGTTATTTGTACATGATTTTGTAAAACAGTGTGAAAATAAGTGGTTTTACAAAAGTTATAATCAACTACTAACCTTTTCATCATAGACAGGCCACATGCGTTCATATGAATGCTCGTGAGCCCAAAGCATCACATCTACACCATAGTCGTAGAAAATTTTTCTAGTGGCAAAGAGTGCAGGATAGGCCAACCAGTTCTCACCTGCAGCAACCCAAATAAATAAGATGTTTGCAAGTAATGAAAAGCAGTAGTGCTGACAACTTTTCCAAGTTCTTTTAAAACTAAAGAGCACACTGCTGGAAAATTAAGACTATAAGCATCAGTTTATACTTACCATGCTGCCAGTCTTTGTGCAGTCATCATTGTCAGCATTTGAACAGTACATGGGGCGATGGCCCATTGTGATAATCCACGGTCTCTGTGCACGGTTTTCTGGCTTTGTTGCCTCCTGAAGACAGACATGTTCGACTTCATATTTTGTAAAAAGGAACCAACCACAAAAAGACCTGGTGATGCTATGGTAACCTTGATTCATGTTCAATAACTTACAAAAACAAAAAGATTATATTATAACTTTCAATCTTACAAAAATCTTAAAACTACAACACCTTGTGTCTGTGATCTACAGCCTGTCAGACAAATGTCTGACAGTTTCCTGAGAAGGCATTGGCTTTTGTAGCAGCATAATCTACTAATAATAAACAGTAGAGTGCCATGTATTCTGTAGCTAAGAAAGCAATCTAGCAGACAATTACTTCACAACAATTATCTTATAAGTAGCAGGCAGTACCTCACAACAATTACTTTATAACCTCATCAAAATAAAAAAGTGGGGGAGGGGGGAAGTCTACTTGTACTCATACCATAAGATCTTGCTCAAGCCATCTGTACTGCTCTGCTGCCTGAGCAATTCCAAATTGCACAAAGAAATAATACTCTGTGCTGAACGAAATTATATGGGCTGGACCAATGTTGAAACTGCAGGTAAAACATATACAAAGCATAAGAATGAATATATTTCCCTTGCATGTGCACGCGTGCACACACACACACACAAGTACATGAATACTATTCTGTACATTATCCAGTATGATACAAAAGAGATTTTTTAACTCATGTCTATCCCAGCTACTTGTAGGAAAGGAATCCATAGTCCAAAAGAGAATGAGAGAAATATTTGGTATCTGCTTTACATCTTGACGACAAAAATGTTCCTCTAAGGTATAAATACGAAAAGGATTTTTATTCTCCAGACCTCCAAGACTGAATCTATAATTATTTTTTAGAACTTGGCATTGCTTAAATCATCAGGTAAACAAATAAAACTCTCTGACATCAACAGTTTCTAAAACGTTTGTATAAGTATGTTTATGACAGCTGCTTCATGACCCAGTGTTCACATACTTAATGTATGCCATTTAAGACTGATCCACCACAAACTTGTGAAACTTTTAAACAAAACAAGTAACATTTCTAATCAATCTGCATAATACATTTGGATGGCAGCATGACAACCATTCGACAATTCAGAACTAGCAAAACTTAACAATGTGTAAAACATAACTACCTGAAAAACATCCTGTCCATGTAAGGGTCTCCAGGCATAGCAAAGCGATGTTTATAGTTAGAAAAATTGCTGCAGAAATAAAGTTATAAATGAATCAGCAGAAGTAAAAACAAAGATATCTCTCAGTTTTAAGGGACAGGCAGATAATATTTACATTTTCTTATCTTGAAAAAGTAAACTTTACCAAAAGGCCTTTGTATACTCTCTCTGTCACTCTATAATCTATTTACTATAAAAATATCAATAATTTGAAGAGGCATAAATTCAAAGTAATTTGTCTTATAATAACTTTTTAATAAAATAAATATACAACCACATACTAGTTAACTTCATGGTTGCCAGGACAAGTCAGGTATGGCACATTAGCAGCAATAGGTTCTATTTGTTTCATGAATTCATCACCAACTTTGGCATCATCCTGAACAGACAATTTCTCAAACACTATAAATACATGAAAATAAAATATTCTTAAGCTTCATCAGAATAAATATTAATACTATTCTGATTAAAAATGTGTTCAGCCACAATATCTCAAAAGCAAAAATGACAAAATCTTAGAAATTTCCACAAATTTCAAGGAATGCATTGATTATACAAGAGACTATGAGATCATTATTACATGAAAAAGCAACAAAAAATAATCAAATTTGCTTACAGTATCCATGTCATAAGCAAAGTCACCTGCAAAAATAAGCATGGCACAATAATAAGAAACTTTAGCAGGGAAACTATTATCTTGTGCATGCATGAAAGTTATTTTAATTAGCTAGACTTGACCAAACTATACCTTACTCATTAGAAAGCATGTTCATTTAAAAACAGAAGAAAATGAAGGTGTGAGATTTCAAAACCTCTTTGAACATCTAAGTTTAATCAGTAAGGTATAGTTTTGGTCAAGTCTAGCTTTTTTATGTAAAAACAAAACTAAAGAAAATCTGCAGAATCCAACAGGCTAATTGAACTAACAAAAATGAATTGGAAAGTGTACTGAACCACTAATAAAGTGAATATTTTTACAGTCTCTTTACCAGCCCTAAATAAATAAAATGTTCTAACTTTATGATGTAATTACTAGTTATCATGCAGGATAACTGTAGTATCCTGAGAATCCTGCAATGAGATCGTCTGATATTAGAACCTAAGCCCTTGGGAGAAAAAAAAATTGATTTTTTTTAACTGCCATCCAGCAAACAAAAGAAACTATTTGACTGATGCTTACCAACATGAAGTATTGCATCATACATTCCCTTCTCTGTCTCAAGCTGTAACCGTGGGATAGATTGACCATTAATATTTCCAAGGTCCCCATAAATGGCTAGGCGGGGTGACCAGTTGTTGCCCTTTTGCATCGCGGTAAACGAGAACTCTGGGCTCCATCCTTTATCACTACCACAGTTGTATGCTGTAACAATCCATCAAACAGTGCAAAAGAAGATGCTCCGTGGAATGCCTTCCTTTTCTTTCCAGTGTATAATAAACATGAACATCAGCATCAATCTGAAGCAGTTTTGGGCAAGTCATCGAAACATATTTTTTCAGAATAGGAAAACAAAAAAAAAAAAACAAAAAAAATGAAGTTGATTTAGACATGAAGAAATGAAACTATGCTCTATGGAAAAGCAAACACATAATTTACTCACTGTACTTTTTGCCCACTTTGAAGGCCTGTGAGTTTGACTCTGTGAACATACTGGACACGCTTAAGTGGCCCATAATCCATAAACTTCTTACTTCCTCCTTCGGCTACTAGCTGCTGTGAAGATCCTGCTAAGGAGTACAGCACTACAGACGAGACTGTGTCATTCTGAGTCGACCAAACCACATACATCTGAGTCTCATCCTCTGAAAAAAAAAGTAAAATGCAAAATATTAATGAATGCACTTGTTCACTTAGCTCTTCCTATACATAGATGCTAATGTCTTTATAGCTACAGCTCAATTGCATCAATTCAACCATATTGAATAAGTTAAAAGGTAAATATAAAGAGCATGAGAGGAAAAGTAGAATAAAGGTAAAATGATAGGGAAAAGGAGGAAAGAATTTGTGGGATGTTTATAAAATAGGATGCTTGAAGTGATATGGTCATGAACTCTTTACCAGGTAGGTGGTAATAAAATAGTGATAAGGTTATATATGAGATCCTTCAACAGGTAGGTTCTTAAAACTTTAATGACCTTTACTTCCTTTTCATCAAACTAATAAACCTGAAAACAAAAATCTAGATGGTGACTTACACTTACAGTTTAAGCAATCTGAAAACAAAAACGGGTAAGCAACTGTGTTAGCTGTTTTTAGTTTTCAACTGGTTAGAAATGTAACTTGCGACCAAGAGTTTTATGACATACAATAGTGACATGTGTAAGCGACAGAACTCTTACAGACATAACTAAATGGCAGGAACTCTTAGACAAAATTTCTTTTTTTTTTTTACATAACTCACTTTTGAAGTACCTTATGGATGGATACAACCAATCAACCTAGAAATAGCCACACCTTCAAATAACTAAGCCTAAATTTAACTTGTTCAAAGAAATTGGTAAATTTTTCTGCAGACGTACAAATAAGACTAGTTGTTAATATTAATAGTCCATTGTGCAATAAATAACAAATGAATATGAATTAGCATTACTTCATCAAATCCATCCCTTACTTTTTGCATATAAAATTTAAGATATCTGTATTTGCCATGCTATTTTCAGGTGTATTCAGGTCTGTAAATGTGTGTTTGTGAGAAAATAAAGAACTTTTACAGATTAAATTTCAAGTCAATAAACATGCAATAAAATCTTTCCAGCAGAATATTATTTTCAAGATACTCGGAAGCAGTAAGCATATTCATTCAGCACATAGCCTGAATACAAATAAAGACAGCTCATCATCCACTCTCTGTCAATGCTGCTCGATCTGGCATATCTCACATATGCTACACTTATGTACAAGATATGGCAAAAGGTCATCCCTGATCCTCGTACTCTGCTTATCACAGATCTTATCATTATTCTCATAACCATCTACGGCTGTTCAAACTGAGAAATATTACAGTTGTTTTAAAGTAAACTTTACTGTACAGTTTTAAGGTACACTTTGATAATGGTATTATATATTTTCAAATTTCCTTGAAAAACTCTCAAATGGTAACCAACAAATATTTGTGAAGTTGTGGTAAAAAGGGGAAGTGATCACATATATGGCCTTAAGGGTCACAGTAGAGTGAACCCTTAGTTATCTCGTGGCCAGCGTTTGAGGGTGGTGCCCATTCTCTCCCTCACTAACATTTGTTCGACGTATAAGGTGACCAGAATTTAGGAGGCCAATCCCGGGACATGGGCGGTGGAGGGGGGCCAGATTAGCGTAGACTACATACAACTCGTGAGAATTCATGCCTTTTTCGAATGGGGACAGTTGTCCGAAAAAAGGGACTGTCCCCTAAAAACGGAGACGGGTGGTCACCATATATAATGTGAATAATAAAATAAAAGAATCTTACGGAAAAGAATCGTGCTCACATCTTTATCAGACATTGTATAGCAGAGATGATATTATCAGCAAAATACTAAAAATTACATATTTCAAATATGTCAGTATACTGAAAGCTAGTCCATATTTAAAATCTGAAATATTTACTGGAGTACATTAGTACATCGATGCATATTAGTAAACAACTTCTATCGCACCATGCACGCACCGAGACAGTCCAGCGCATCCTACAGACAAGCCTAAATTTCTACAACTTACCACCATATGCAATGTGGACCTGTTCTGGCTGATAGTAGACGGGAGGATAACACAGTGCAAATGAAAAACAGCAGACGAATGTTAACAAGGAAATTTTGGCCATGGCTGAGGGTTCGCTCCGATGTTGTAGGAACTTCCCCGCACAAGTCAAGAGGAGTAACCCAACGAACGACAAGTCGGTCACCTCTTTTTCGATTGGTCGAACCATTTGACTAATCATAAATGTTGTTTCAATGTAGACACAGTTAATAGATTACCATGGCAGCCGCGAAGCCATTGCTTTCCGTTGACTTCGAAGTTTTTGGCAAAGTTCAAGGTAATTTGTAGAGTTAGAAAGTAGAAAGTATCTATAAAAAAGGCTACTCTGAGAGAAGGCAAAAAAAGGCTTTTATTTTTTTTTTTTAGCCTGACCCATCCTTCTTTTTGCCATTTGCGAATGTTGTCACCGCGATAGAACGATCTAGACTCGATCCGTTGTTCACGGTGTACATCAGGTTTCTCCTTCATCTCTTAAACATTCAACCTTTTTGCAAAGAATTATAGAATTATGCAACAAGAGATCCTTTTCTGTATAGAAAAAGGTTTTTGTTTACGTATTTTTATGTGGCTCACATTGACAAACATTAAAACCGACAACATAAAGTACTCAAATAAAGTTTTATCTCATCTTATGATTATTTAACATTTACAGAGACTTGAGCGCATTGTTCATTGGAAATAATTTATTACCTACGAGTATGAGTGTAACTTTGTTGCTAATGATAATTAGAAGTAACGACTAACAGAACGACCCTCTTGTCATCATACCTTTATGGCAGTTGGGATTGTTTTTATCGGCGATGAGATTTCATGCCTTCGTTTTCGTCAGTATCTTTTACAAATAATCTTCGTGACTGCTGCAGCCAATTTACTCCATTATTTCTTTGATCACAGTTGAACACTGGTGCAGATCAATGTATACATGGCCACAGCGGAATAGCATACAAACTCATACAACTGAAAAAAAAAAATATATGGCTGTTCAAAAAATGAACTGTTTTTACACGTGTGAGATAGGATATTAAATGTGCAATAAGCAAACATCTCTCAGGCTATGCCTGATTTCCTTTTGTTACAGGAGTCTTCTTTCGCAAGGTATGTAGACCATTCTCAAAATATGATGAAAAAATTTGTTTATCATCCCTCTGAGATGAGCAAAATATTTCTATTATCAACATATAGATGCATATGCTTGCATTTCTTTGTTGTGTTGGTAACTGTTTGTTCTTTGATAATCTTTCATGGACAATGCATTGAGCTTGCCTCCACTTGGAAAAAATGCACATGGAAGAAAAGTTATACAGTATGTGTATGAAGGCACAACTGATCCCTGAGACTAACTTCAATGAAATAACAAAATGATAATGATAATAAAGAAATAAAAATGATCAAGTAATGCTAAATATTCAGTCCTTTTTGTGTGCAACTGGTAGCTACACAATGCTTCAGTAATGAAAAGTTGCTTTTTGATTCTTGCTTGAATTCATAGCTTCCTGGAGAGATAAGCTGTGCAAACCACATTTTTAAACCTTTGCAACAATGACATGGCTGGCTAAGATGCTTCTAGTGAATATACATTTGTATACTTAAGTTTCTACATGCCTCATTTAATAATTTAAAATTACTGGAGGACATTATCATAAGGGCATGTGCAGGTAAGTACATGGTATGTGCAGACCTCCATCATATCAGAGGTACAATGTAAACTGCCTAAAGAACCCTATATCTCAGCACTAACACTTTTTTTAGGATTTAAATTGCTCAATTTTTTATTACTTATACAATAACTTTCTCATTAAATGAAAAATTTATAATCTATATTTGTTAAATTTATCTTGTGCTGGTTTAATTGCAGCATACCCAGGAAACAGCACGTAAGCTGGGACTTGTGGGATGGGTAGAGAACACTCAAAACAAAACTGTGATTGGGCAAGTGCAGGGTCAACAAGAAAAAGTAGCTGAAATGTAAGTACTCTTTTGTTTTTTTAATCAGTTAACATTTCTTGACTAAAATATTTTGTCACATTATATTTATCAATAAAGCATTGGGTCAAAGATGACAAATAGTTTGAAACAGTGAGTATGAGAAGTTTATTTACATTTAATATCATCCGTATCTCTCATGTTTTTTAATTTCTTTATATTTTGATACTTTATGGAAAACTGGTAACTGGTTTTCTTCTGCAGGAAGAAATGGCTGAAAACCAAGGGGAGTCCAAAGTCCAAGATTACAAAGTGTGACTTCAAAAATGAAAAGACTGTCAGCACTCTGGCCTTTAAGGTCTTTGAGATTAAAAAATAGACAGCAAGTTGGTCATCTCCAGTTCACTTTCAGACTGCATTCGTTAAAATGTGTTCAGATGGTTTCCCTTATAGCATCCTGATCATTTGCGTACATCTTGTTGTTATTAAAAATGATATTATAAAATTATTATATTAATAACTTAATATTATATGAGCACATCATCAGTCATTATCCTGCCTGCTATACATTACTTTGTCCCTGATAGATTATAATTTCAGCATTAACTTAACCTACAGATACTAAAAGGATGTTTCATTGGTGTTCCATTTATGCCAGCACTTAGCTATCACAGTTGAGTGGTTTTTGATGTTGTACAATGACCCCTACAAAGGCTATGTCACACTGAGCTTCCCCCAGCCTTGTAAGCAGATGTTATAGCCTAAAAAGAAAATATTTATGAACAATAGCAACTTAAAATGTTATAATTTAAAAGCAAACAAATGCATAGAATGAATAATAACAATAATAAAAAACCCAAAATGTCCATATCCCAGCCTCTCCTGGTTGTGTTGTGTACATGCAAATTCATTCTTACTGATAAATGCACACAGAGGACACACTTGCCACCTTCATTCCGCTAGTCTACATGCAAAAGTTTTGCCAAGTTCAAATGCAAACACTTCTTAATACCACCATTTAATACCACAGGTTTTGGAAACATGATAAACAAGACATAATGAGATCTACATATACTATGAACTAAATACAAGCACTTGCAATTTAAAATTGTCTTTCAATGATAAAACAGACGAATTAAAGAAATGTAACTCTGATCTGGGGTACAGAAATAGATTAAGCAAAGCACACCACTCAAACCCAAAGTTCACATGAACCATTTATCTTTGTGAAAGTTACAAAAATAACTTACATGCAATGAATAAAGGTTATAGATTATCCAGGAAAATGTCCTCGCATTGGTAAGTGAGCTGAATCCAGTGGAGAAAGAATAGTAGCTGCCATCATGAGATAAATATAGCACTCAACTGTATATGAAGGCCTGTTGCAACATATGCAACAAGATTTTTTTTTTGTGTGACTGCTTCAGTTACTAAGACCCTTGCAGTCATATAAGTGTGAGAAGACAACAATATGGTGAGACCCTACAGTTTAAAACACTAGTCCAAGATGTCACGTAAATGTACCTGAGGGAAGCTTACTGCCTGCTGCAGTTATAATTGGTTTTGTTGCACAGCTTGCAATTGTTTTATTCTAATTAATCTGATAATGAAATACAATTTGAACACAACATTAGTCCATAAAAACAAAAAAGCTTCTTTCCTCAGAAATTAACGATTTCTGTACAGCTTCAGGACAAGAATTTGCAAACTATTTGCCTGGTTATAATTGAAAATAAATTGCAACATGAATACTTCAGACGATGAAAATGAAACAAATGAGCAGCCAACATGAACAGGGACCAGCACTCTCTCTCTCTTCCCTTCCTTTCTGGTTCACTTTAGGCACACAACTGCATGCATGCGACAAAAAAACAAATCAGCTGCACAACTGGGACTTCACTATGAATAGACATACTTTGTGATGGACTGGGACTGAGAAAAATGTCAGAAATAAGTTGCAGCTTAGCACCAAATGACAACTAGTCCATTATAATACTAGGTTGTTTTGGCCAGCTTTTAGACAATACTATTTGTTGGATATTTTGTTTGCTTGTTTTTGGCTTCTCTAGATCATTTAGACTTTTATCATGAACTGCAAAAAGCAGACAAACAAGATTTGCATATGGTATGCTTATCAAGGAATATAATTCTCATAAGTTTCTTCAAGCTTTCATGAAAACATTAAGTGCAAGCTTAAAAAATTTACAGCACACAATAAGGCAACATTAAATGGCTAATAGCAGAACCTGTAATAAAATCTTCCTGCAGAACAATATCAAGATAATATGAAGCAGTGAACCTATTCCTTCTACAAATATTAACATATCATCATCTACCTTTTATCAATACAACATTGCCTCTGGCATCTCCCACTTGCTACACTTATGTACAAGGTACGGCAAAAGCACAATCCATGCCTGCTTGTCAGTCAAGCAGTATCACCAAATACAAACCAGCATGCAATACAGCTATTTAAAATGTACATGATCATCAGACCTTAGGATTTAGTGAAGTTCTTAACATCTGGTAATTTGTCTTGATACAAATGTTGCCGAAGAGTCATGCGTTTGAAGTGGATTATTGTATCATGATAGCCATCCTTATCGTTTCCCCTGTTCCTTTCCAGGACTATTTATTTTATGAAGAATTTTAACAATATAGAATATAGAGGACATTGATATTCTTTTGAAAAAATTGTGAAACTATTAAGAGCCAGAACCAAAATCTTGGCTAGGAAGAAGATAAAATAATTGCCCCTGCTGACAATGGACAGAAAACTGTTTTTTAATCTCTTGCTCCACCCTCTGCAGGCACAAATTACTTTCGTATAAAAAAAATATAGCATGAACACAAATCTGAAAGCAAGATTTTTAAAAATCACAAAGCATGAAAACTGTGAAATAAGCTGACGTAAACAAATCTCCCAGAGAAAACTGTCTTGACTAGATATATCAACCCTCAAGTCTTTCAGTGGGAAAAAAAAAAGTTGTGTACACAATTACACATCTTTGGTGTTCATCAAAACAAACTCATACTGATTTCCCCACAATAATCGTATCACTAAAACATGACATTACTCCTCAAAAAAAAAAATACAACAGAAAAAAAATCACATTAAGAAACAAGACTAGCATGTACATGTCCGTTTATAGAAAATTGTTTTTTTATTTTTCTCTATACATTATCATCACGTTTCATTGCCTGAGTATTTCAAAAGTATGTGCACATATTCCTATTGTACATAATCACATTAATGTCAGTTAAGAGTATATTCATGATGTGGCAAACACCTCAGTTTTAAAAAAGTCACCTCTCCAATAGTTGGGAGTTGTAATGCATGTTGCAGTGACAGGTATTTTTTAAGAGTTAAAATAGACAAACTAGATTTAAACTACAGCAATAACTTCTTTAAAACTACACCTAATTTGATTTCCTATGAGGTATCAAAAGTCCACAGATCACACGAAAGGAAACTTAAAAGATGAATCTGAATGTTCATGGAATCAAAGTAAAAATTCTTTAGGTTTTTCATAAATATTCAACATAGGGTTACTTTATATTGACAATTTAACTAAGTACTGATTAACATAATAAAAACATGCTGAGCATAACTTCAATGAATAAGATTAACATTTTCTAAATGTCTACAGAACAGTTTTTATACATTTATCTCTTTCAGTGGATCACAACATTATGGTCTTTTTGTAAATCACCAATGCTTTTGTAGTATCATTGAAAGAAAATTTACACCACAAAAGCTACTCTTAATATCCAAACATGTTTAATCAAATCACTGCTTCTTTAGTTAAATTATGAAAATGTTAAAATTATGTTACCTCTCTATTGTTATCACATTATTTCTCAAAATGCCAACCAGCTAACCTACAATGAGCAAGCAGCTTTTGAAGGCACTGCAAATACTTATTTTACCAGATATGTGGCACACAGGAACCTCCGAGTTACTACACAGCACAAATCCTAATTCTTCAAGAACACACTCAATCCCCCTAGTTGTTACCCTGCTCCTTATTCAGATCTTTTTACTGTACTAAAAAGCATCATCACAGCTATGCATACTCTGCCAATAGTCTAAAACTATAAAATATTCAAAGAACACACAAACTGTGACATTACCGAACACAGCTCCATTGTTGTGAAATACTATAGTTTACTTTTGCATAGGCAAACTTGTTCTTACAATAAATGAAATAAGAAAACTTTAAGTTTGTTCAGATCACCATCAAAATCATTTTAGAAACCAGTTGAGCATACAAATGTATATCATGCTGTTTGCATAGAACACTGACTTCGTTAAAAAAAAAATTAATTAATAAATGCAGAGAGCAGGGTCACCTGCAAGAAAACTAAATGGTTACAGGACCCAGTCAAAACATAAGTCTCGGGAATCAGTCTTCAAAAAGATAATGCGCCTTTTGGAATTTAAGAACAATTAGGCATTCAAATATTGTTAGGATCAATCATTGGAACTTGCCAGGGCCCAGATCCACAGCTGTATCAATAGGCACAAGGTGCATATCATAGCAGTATAAAAGCATAGCAGCAAAACATTTTATCTTTGAGTTACAACCTGCCACCATGATGTGCATCTGGCTTCTGTCAGTAAGATGAGGCTGGAGCCTAAGCTATAGGTGCTGCACCATTCTTTTCTATGGCCCACACTGACACCATTGTGCAATGCACTAACCATTCACACGCTATAAATCTGCTTCAAAATGTACAGAAGTGGAAAATTTAATTACAGTATATGCCATAAGGAAAAAAAATATGAAAGACTTTTATACTTCACAAACATTCCTACAGGCTCGATGACCAATGAGCTTCTTGACAACAAAATAATGACACTAGAGCAACTGTAAAGGAATGCTTTAGATAAGACGTGTGTTCTTAAGATACTGAATGAGTGTGTCATGGATAAACTGATACTGGCCAAGAGTCTGAACCATATGCATTCGTTGATTGCGGATTCCACTGAGTGCCTTGGGCAGGTCAACACTCTGGTAAAATAAAAACATAACATACACAGCATGGCTTTATTTCAAACAATCTCACCAACATATTCACAAACAGCTTGAAGTATGATACGTGTGAAATAATGAAAGTTGGTACTCTGAAACCTACTGTAAGCAACAATAATCACTTAAGTCATCTTAATATTTGACATGGATAAAATTTCTAGTCTTGTGAAAATTAACTCACATTATTGTGCTCCAAACACCACTTCATGACCATGGTTAAGACCACCACACCAGTGCGTCCCACGCCAGCACTGCAGTGAATCACAACTGGTGTCTTTTTTCCACTTCCCTCCTCACTCTCAGCCAGCCGAGACACCGAATCCACCTCATCCAAAAACCCTATAAATGTACACAATTTTACAGTTGAGTGAGATGTGTACTTTAAAGTTTGAGATGTGTTTGTTTACTATCTTCTGTGATGCAAGAAACCAAATCATAAAATGGTACAAATGGTCATCCCTCCATTAAAAGGAAGTGCACTTACTTATCCATGCACATATGTATGCACATCCATACCTGAATGTACGTATACAAAGGCTCTACAATGAAGGCTGAAGCCTAAAATCACAACAAACTAAACAGATGCAATCACTTATTAAAGCATCATAACACTATGACTATTAGCAGCTGAAATGTTCACCACCCACCAAGAAAGCCATATGTGTCTTCTGGACAGCCATGGTCAGGCCAGTCTGTGTACTGTAGGTGCCACACCATCTTCTCCTTGCGGCTGGGCATGTGCCTCACCATGATTCCACTTGTCAGGTAACACAGTGAATCGTGCATGAACTGTAGCTCCACTTCAAACTATAGTAATGAATACAGCAAAGGATCACTTTCAATGGACAGCATCACCAAAAAAACAAAAACAAAAAAAACCCCAACATACAGAATGAAGAGTAGAGACAACTATCACAATGAAAAATTCAACAAAGAAGAATTACAATAAACACCTAGGATTAGTGGTTCTCATATGTTTAAGACTATAAACAAGTGATACAGGTTTTGATTGGACAATGATGACTGCTGTTTTAAAAAAAAAAAAATCTAGATTCATTTCAAAGATTCATTTCAGATGCCTGTATATAAACTTTTTCTAAATATCCATCTAGATATAAAGTAGTACTAATAGTGCATACATCTCCATATTTTTGCACATGGTGAGAACCAGTTTCTTGAGGCCAGTACACAAAACACTTTTGCTTTCCAAGCTCCTATAAAAAAAAGAACATACTTTTATCCACACAAGTACAAAATATAGTTTTCTCTAATAATCAAATTTCAAGAGAAGAGTTATCATTATTAACAAAATAAAACCATCTCTTTCTTTCACAGGTGTATTGTTTTAAATGGTGTCTTGTCACTTTCCACAATTCTCAATTGATTCAACCATATCATAGATCAAGGTTGTTAAGAGATCCACACATGAAAACACATCTAAAAAAACACTATCTTTAAACCTATATGAAAATGAGACTGCAACATCAAAGACAATGAAAAACACAACTACCTCAAATGCAGTAAGCATAGCAATAACATCCACTTCTTGTTCCCACACCATCTGCCAGAAATCCAGTACAGTCTCTTTAAGAGGAGCTTGTGTTGCAATAAACCACCACGCATTGTTGGCGGCAGACAGCTGCAAACCAGGCATTCATCTCAATGCACAAATAAACCTTTACAATAACTTAGACCCTCCCTGACTTGGTTGTGAAAAAAACAAGTACCCTTTTAAGTAAGCAAGTGCCCCACATTTAAAACATTTGGAAATGCTAAAGCTATTTTCTTGTTATAAAATCTAACAGCAGCAGGAAGTCTACTATTTACCTGAAACTTCTGTAGATGCTAAACAATCAATTTTTTGAAACCAATGGAGTAAGATGCAAAGAATAAGCTTTCCATGACATTTTTTACACAGTTGCATCATGGAAAGAAAAGTATGGATTTCCTGCTTTCTGATGGTAGCTGCTTCAAGTCTCATATGTCTTTACTTGTACCTTACTTTTGCCTCAAAAACGTTTTTGATGACATTTTCTTAATGGTTAGTCTGCTAAAGACAACTAGAAATTGAGAAATCAACATTATTTGGCATATTTCTTTTGGTATGCAAAATGACTGCCCCACCCACTGAAAGCAGATTACTTATTTAATGCTAAAAAAAGTAGCATTGCTTTCATAAACTCACTGGTCATTGCCATTGCTGGTATCATAAACGAAGGACAAGAAGGTAGGCATCTTTATTTATCATGCTCTCTAAAATTCTATTCATTTCAAAAAGAATGTCACAGCAAACCTAACAAACAAGAATTATTATTATACCTTGATGTGAGAAGCATTGATATAACCATCTGGGTTGTCTTTTCTTGGGTTAAGTTTGACACGTGTCGCATCATAAGGCAGCACATCTTTGAATCGATTTCTTGGCTGGTTATGGGGAGCTTTGGCTATGCTACATTCTAGGCCTGATGCCTTCTTTGGTATCTCTTCAAATTCAATAAATATCTGACCTTCTGAAATCTTGCTCTCAAGAATCTTCCTCTGAAATATATTAAAGCACCTTAATTTCAATTATTTATCACAATACACTTTCATGAAATACAAATAAAAAAAAAATAAAACAAACTTAAAACATACTAGTGATGCCCTTAAGCATTACGTTTAGTAGCACTGCCTACTGTATAATATCAAGCATATGCAGAATTATATTATAATATATTATGCTTTGCAGGTGGAGATCACAAATAAGTCGTTTGTCTTTCTTGTGTTAAAATATTATAAATCACTTTGGATAGTGAGGAAAAAAACATGTAATCATCAGTAAGAGACATGTTTTAGAAAATCAAGGCAATGCCTGCTTCTCTAACTCAATGACTGGTCAAAAGATTGGTCAATATTGATACTGTACTGGAAATCTCCATATTGCACAACAGAATGAACCTAATAACCATCTTTGGAGAAAGTAAAAGGTGAGAGGACTGGGCTCTGCTTCCTGTTTCCACAACCTTGACAAGGTAAACTATTCAGTTCTTAAACTATTTGTCAATGTTATATTTGAACATGTTGTACCCTTTCATCTTTGGGTGCCCTGGTGTCATCGTTCATGAGAGCCATGACCATTGAACGTGACAGTGTCAGGCCATTCATGGCAGCCATTTTAAGAGGCCCCATGTTCAGAGCCCTAACTGTGCCACTCTGCAAATATAATTGTAAATAAATAATGTTTAACAAAACTGAATAAAATGCAAACTGCTGAAAGTACTTATTTAACTACACTTTCTGTCATTACCAGTAACAAGACTAAAAGAAGTAACTGTATATTTAATGGATGATTACAATAATAATAATAATGATTAAATTTATAAAGTGCACTTTCCCAGGGAGCTTCATGTGTTGTGTTCACAGGACTAAAAACAAAGCTTAACATACAAGGCAGAAAATTAAACATTTAATAGTAGCACATACAGTGAAATGAATTAACTGAGTGAATCAAGTGCTGACCCATATATTCGTTTTTAATTATGTTTCGTCTAGGAAAGACTTATTTACAAATGCATGAATAAATGCATGTGAAATTAAAAGCACTACCCAGATATCCATCATGCAACTGCCATAAAGAAAAAAAAAAACAAATCCATACCTCCTCTCTCCTCTACAAAAAAAAGACGTGTATAAGTAAGTCATACTCACACTCTCTAAATCAGAATCACTGCCAGAATCGGCAGCATTATCATTCTCCTGCTCTTCTTCTTTATTCCCATGCTCTGCAGTTGCTGCACTTGAAACAGATTTGGTGGTGCAAGGTTCTTTATTTGTTTGCTGATGTCTCTCTCCATCTTGACCAGAATCTATACCTGATTTCTCTGGCACTATTGCTACCATCTGCATGATACTTGGGGCTGGCACAACTCTTGAAAGGTCATTCTGTACATTACAAGACGATACCAGCTCTGAGAGAGCCTGCTCATCTGCTGGTCTCGTACCTGGATATGGTGGGGGATCTCCCAACTTCTCCAGCATCTCTTGCATATCTGGAGAGTTTTCTGGAGGTACAAGAATGCTGCTGTGTTTAAGAACATCAGGTGGAATAGACATTCCAGGAACAGATTTGGATGCTGGAAAAGTGTAACTTTCAGACAACTGCTCGCTGACAGTCATGAGATTCACTGAATCTGTCAGAGACTTTGCCTCACTAGACTCACGCATGCTTCTGCGAGAACTCCGCACTGATCCAGATCTTGCAATCATCATCCGACGAAAGCTCTCCCTTAAAGTTGCAACTTCTTTTGTCTTTGATTGAGGTGGAGCTTCTTTGGGATCTAGCATCCGAATGTGGATTTTGGCCTTACTTTGCCAGTTTGCATTGTGGCTGACCTCATCTGAACTTTCATCTGACTCCCGTGCATGGAATGTTGTACAAGAGTGTTCACTAGAAGTGTCCTCCTGATCCAGAGCTGGGTGAGTCACTTGAAGATGGCTCAAATGCGAGACAACACTTTCTGCAACATTATCCCTATGGCTTTCTGTGGAAGTCACAGGCACCTGTTCCACACTGCTGCTATACTGTAGCTGTCCTGTGCCGATATTACTTTCTGTGGTTTGACCATCACCAGAGAGCAGAGGTTGAGAAGCAACAAGATCTGGTTGGTTTGTCACAACAGAAGGGAGACTGGCCTGTATGGCTAGGTCAGGGGTACTGCTGCTGGTGCGAGGGTAAGGAGGTGGTGGCCTGTAGTGGTATTCAGCACTGATAAGAGTCTCACTGTTGGAGCCAGATGGGTATTGTTCTGTCTGGTGAGGCTGGACATTAAGTTCAGGAGAACTGTAGGTAGCATGCACAGCTAAGTTCATTCCGCGTTCACCAACTGCCCCAGAACCTCCGCGGTGAGCATAATAGCTATGTCCATCGTGAAACACGTTGGCATAGATGTTGTGGTTATAGCTACGTATGGCAGCAGCATTGACATAGTTGCCCTCTTCTGCATAGACAGGCTGCAACCCCGACTGATGAATTTCAGGTTGACTGTAGGACATTCCCTCTGAGTAAGAGTAGACGTGCGAGCTGCCTAGGTTCTGAGTAGTTTCCTGCATAGAAAATAAGCAAAAATTGGAAACATTCTTACACCAAGAAACATCAAAAAACCATATCTAAAATGAATCTATGTGTAGATGTGAATGGAAAAGGGAAGTTCAGAGAGGGAGAAGAGTGAAAAACCCTGATTCACAGACAAAAATTTATTCCACTATTTTCTTCAGCTGAAGGTTAAAAAAAAGAAAAAGACAACTTAATACCTGAATCTGCACCTGATGAGCTATTCTCTGCCTCATAACAGTTTCATAGTCAGGACTTGGTCTGTATGCTGGTAGAAGGGCAGCCCTGTTCACATACACCGGATCAGCCTGAGGCACTGAGGTGGTTGAGGTTGCTTGAGATGGAGTGCTGACTGTGTAGACACTGCCATTGATGATAATGTCACTCTGACTGTGCTGCAGCTGCTGCTGCTGCTGAAAATGCTGCTGCACTTCCGACAAGGCACTGTCCAGGCTCTGCTGTGAGTGGCGGTAGTAATCGTGAGTTGTGACTGTCTGAGGGGCATCTGCAAAAGTTAATGTGACTTTAACCACCAGCAGCAAAGACTAACTTTGACCGGACCAGTAACATAAAGAATTCAGAGTTGAATCTTGGCTAGCAAAACAAAGATGAAATGGAATCCAAAGTTCACATTAACAGTGCAGTGTTAATTAAGTTAAGCCCTATCAAACCATAGTGATCTGAAGGTTATCTTAAAGTAAACTAAGAATAAAATGAGAACACATGAATTAAACATACCTTGAGTTATGCGTTGATCTTGCTGGTAGACAAGGGAGGTCTGGGACTGAGTCTAAAATAAATAAAGGAATAGCTAGCAAATGTCATGTTTACTCTCATAAAAAGACAAAATAGCCTTTAAAGTAATAAATTATCTTGATCTATATGCAACAAAAATGTATGACAATGTTCAGTTCAGTTTGCTCTGTTGACCTGTACTGGTTGACTAGTGTTGGTCAACCTACAGTGGTTGAAAGTGGGATTTGGGGGTCGGGGGGGGGGGGGTACTGTGCTGTATCACATGGTCAAGCCACAAGAATGTCTGTGTGTGTGTGTGTGCGCGCGCGTGTACCACAAGAGGTGGCCATGCTCCACACCTGGTAGGAAATTCAAAAGTTTCCTTAGGCACTTTTGAATATGTCAATCTGCTTGCATAGTGGCTGTCATATCATGGATGGCTTTCAGGTACTTAATATTATAGCGTTTCTCTTAAAAAGTAATTCATTCACACTTCCTTCGACAGGGTCAAAACCAAAAAAATTTTTATTACTCAAACGTAAGCTACAGTCCCCCTGTTTTCCTTAGTCTCAAGACCCAATAAAATGTAAACCAAGCTGCTGCCCTGGTTACAGAATAATGCCTCTTTCTACAAGCATGAATAGATACACTAAAATCAATCTCAGTTAAAAAGGATTTCTGATGAACAGTATCTGTGGACTATCCAATGACTGACACTGACCAGCTCTTGTGTTGTCTCTGCCTGTGTTATCTGTGCTTGATGGTTATCCCTGAAAAGAAACAAATATAAATGTTAAACTAGCTGAATTTTATGATGAAATCAGATTAAAAACTGCTGTTGTTCAAGAAGCTTAGATGGATAAACATATGAATCTAATTGTTATTTCTCTTTCTGTAATGCATGTAAGCAATTCACAGCCAGATACATTTCAGCTAGTTTTGCGGCTTGAATGCTTGAAAACAATTCTCTCTTGAAGTAATCTTCCATTAAATCCTTTAATGAATTCCGCTAAAGCAAAGGAGGTTTTAATAATAGTGCTATAATTTATCATTAAAAACAAACAAAAATCTATAAGATACAGCTCTTTAAAAGACATGCACTAGTTTTGTGCAAGATCCATCACGT
Source organism: Pomacea canaliculata (assembly GCF_003073045.1). NCBI lineage: Eukaryota > Metazoa > Mollusca > Gastropoda > Architaenioglossa > Ampullariidae > Pomacea > Pomacea canaliculata. The sequence continues at coordinate 16,942,033 of NC_037597.1, forward strand.
TAAGACATGCAATAAGGATTCAAGCAAACACTAATGAATCTCTAAGCAAATAAACAATTATATTGACATGTTCACCAAATACCAGCTGCCTAAATACCAAATTTGCATTCACCAATAAAATAAAACACAACTCAAGTGATTTTGCAGAGGAAGCTGGAGAGAAATAAAATAGAACTGCTTGCTGTCCAGCTAAACAACCTAAACTTTCTGTTGAAGAGTTATGTGTTTGTTAAGCTAATAAGTAATTTTAAGGAAACTAGTCTGCATCTGTATTTACACATAGCTCAACATCTTGAAAAAAATCATTTTATCGTTTTATACACACACACACACACACAAATATTTTTAACAAATAACAGTGCATAATAACTATACTTTCATTATTTTAAATATTAGTATTCCATGTGTTTAAACTAATATGCAACATATAAATATTAAGTTATTCATAAAAATATACACCAGTTCTGAGACAGAAAGGAAAAGTTATTTATGTACAATCAGGGTACATGAAAAGGAACGGGCCCTACTTAAGTGCTTACTGAAAGAGCGTGCTGTCAGTGTCGATGAGACTCACATCCTCCATGCTTCCACTGAAAGAGATGCCATGCAGGAAAAGATTCAACACAAACATAATGCAGAAAAATCTACATGCTCTTCAGTTCCATGGAGTGAATTATACTGCTGCTCAGAGTTAGCCTTATCAACACAACTTTCTGCTAACACTCTGGTAAGTCACTGCAGATTAAAGATCATTTACTGAAACAATACTTACGAGTTATTTTTGCTCATTTTTATTATTATTTGTTCCTCCTTAACAAAAAACATCAGGCTACTCTAGTGAAAATGGTCTGTACACAATTTCTTGACTTTAAAACAGATCTAAAAAACAATAATTTGGATAAATATGCTTTCTTCTAAATATACTCAGATCTTGTCACTCATCTGGATTGAAGAATTAAAAAAAAAATTTAACAACTTCTTGTTGAAAATTAAAAATGTCTATATGCAGAACACCTTAAAAAGACTTTTTGTTAAAATTTGGCTTTGGATTATTTTATAGGCAGTCTGAGTGTTAATTATGTCCTCAAATTTCTTTGTTAAATCAGTGTTCTTGAACTGAAACTACCAAAAATTTATTATTTAGTGATTGACTGAAAAGCATTTAAAATTAGCTAATACCATGATGCTTTAAGCAAGCTGATTAAAGGAACTAAAACAAAACAAAAAAAAATCTATTCATGCAAGATGCAGAAACATTCAAAATAAATAAGGTCTGAAATATTAAAAAGAGAAGGTAAAATTTTAAACAAATAAATATGTGCACAGACATGCATTTTGTTATGAGTTACAAGACAAAGTTTCTTTGCAGTAGTTAACAAAATGAAAGTAACAAAATAACAAAGGCTGAATAATAGCCACACATAAGAAAGAAACATAAGAAATCAGTTTGGTGCTTCCTATACTTAAAATATCTTCACATAAACCACAGCCAGACTAAAAAAAGTTGTTTGATCCTATATCTTCTCACTCAAAAGAATACACATTCTAATAAATTTAAGGTATTTAAGTTATATTATCCCTATTACTTGAATGTTTATGATTTCTGTCTCCATTTCTTTCACGTATAATTTAAAATCTTTATGAGCTATCAAAAATAATGTTAGGCAAAGAAAACGAGCGTAAATTAAAAACAAACCTGAGATTGCTGCGACTGGATTTGTAAAACTTATGCTGCAGTTGTCCAAGGCGACATACATATTTGGCTGTCTCTGTGTCTTCCTATACACAAAATTATACCAAAATAGCACTTCTGCAAATCTGGGAAGAGATCAAGTTTTATAGCATAAAGATGCATGACTGCAAACTTCTGATTCCTCATAAATTCTTATCTGGATAAACATTAGTAACCAGGTAACCAACCACACAGCACATGCTTGCACAGACTTTGCTAGATACAATGCTTATAGTGAAGTCATAGGGTGTTAAGCCTTTCATCATTTCCTTACATCATAATCAAATATAAAGGTAAATTTAACTCTTACCATTTGGAACTGCACTGAACTTTTTGAAGTGTCTATCTCAAAAGCCTTTTTATTTTGAGTTAGGCGAGCAATCTCAGGCCACCTGTCAAGAAACGAAAAAAAAATGAGCATGACTTAAAGGCTAACCTGAGTGCAAAATTGTTTTCAAATCAATATTTATGCTCTATAAAAAATACTTATTTCCCAAATCTGAGCAAGCAACTTCTGAGATACAAGCCTTTGAACACAACAGTTACCAACCCCATATTTCAAAGAGCTCAAAATCTCATTGCTTGCAATGTCCAAAGAGTAACGTTCTCTGACTAAATCCCAGCATATGTTCCTACACTGGCTGTGGTCTTAAGAGATGTTAAATAATATGATTTTTTAACACAAGTTAATTAAAAATTTGGTACATATTTTTCAAAAAAATTAGTAAAAGCCTAATATTCCAAACAACTTTAAGCTGAATTTCATGTCTTTCTAGGCTTAGCCCTAAAATCTGTCTCAGCATCTACAGGAAATGCTCTACATGAAATCTGTCTAAACAAGATGTTTTTCCAAGATAGAAAACACATTAATCTCACATTATACTGCACTTAAGTCATTAAAGGTTAGTAAATAAACACAAAACTATTAACATATGATTTATCTAATTACCTGTAATAAACTGTAGGCTGTCCATCAAGGTATCTTGCAAAGACACCAGCATAGGATGTTCCCAAGTACAAATCTTTTCTTGATTCATCCTGTAAAAAAATTAAATAAATGATCAATCCAAATCATCTGCATTGCTCTCATTGAAGACAACAGCAATGTATCTTAACAGACAAAAGCAGAGGCCTAAAATAAATAGAAAGATAAACTAAATATACAACTCAAACTCTTAACTCTAAGCATGCCATAATGATACAGAATGGGCTTTTAAATGAATGGGCCCAGGTCTAAATAAATGAAGCAAATAAAACCAAAAAACAAAAAAGTGGTAAGAAAAACTATATAAGCCATACTTTTTAAAAATGTTCTCCCACTCTCAATGTTTAAATCTACCTTGGCCACATAGTAATCACAGCCATAGCCATCCATCAAAAGCACATCTTTGATGTACTGAATCTCTGCACGAGCAGATGGAAGACCCTGAAGACTTGCATGAGCTGCCATCACTTCCCCAAGAAGGTCTGTGTAAGTTGCATCATCTTTGGTCATATTCTACAAGATCAAACAGCAAAAATTAAACCAGAAATCACTCAAAATTGTCAAACGTACCAAAAGAAATTCTCAATTAACTCTCTGAAATCTGACTGCTGTACAAAATTTTAGATGAAATTGCCTCTAACATGTACCATCATTATAGTATTTAACAACATAAACTTAAATTTCTTAAACTATTGATGGCTAACCCAAGTCAAGTATAATATTAAAAGATTTGAAGCAAAGTTAGCAGATTATAGTTCTGTCATTAACATATTACAAAAATGTGCAGTCAATTTTTAACTTTTTTTTTTAAAGAAAAGCACAATACATTATTATTATGACATCACTGACCGAGCTTTGATTATATGCTAACCCTAATAAGACCTTGCCCGATCTGTGATATGAAAAATAGCATTTTGACGTCCTCCCAAATCCCAGATAAGTGATGTTTAAAAATGTCATAAACAGAACAGGTTTTCACTCAGGCTTTGTGAAGTAGTATCTTTCAAAGAAAAAAAAATATCTAATTTATATAAAGCAAGAGTGTGGCAAGAAAGTGGATAGGATTTGTTTGTTTAGAAAGTTACATGGTGGCAACTTCTATCTCTTCCTTCACTACAAATGACTGATATCTCAGAAAAAGAGATGGAGGGGATGAAGACAATAAAACTGTTTCCTGTCTTTGCTTTTCAGTATCAAGACACTTTACAAGAATTATTGTTTACAGTGAATATATACTTATTTACCATTGTTAAGTACAAAATTGTATACTAACTACAAATATTCTAATAAGGTTTCTGAACACAATTTACTCGTTAAAAAGCAAAAAGGAAGAAGAGAGTGGTTTAAGAAAAATGGAAGCAGGAACAAATTTGCAACCAGTCCCACAGAAAAAGAGATGGAGGAAAGGGTAAAGAACCAGAAAGCATGCAACCAAATTTTATTTCCCTCTTCACTTAACAACAATTGGTTTATCTTCTTTCCCTCCTTCATATCTGCCCCCTCCTTTCCCCTCAAAAAAAAAAAAAAAAAAGCTTGCTCCATAAATCTGTTGGTCACACACATAAATTTCAAATTTGAACCTCCAGAATAAATGGGTTCATATATATAGGAATATTAGTAATAAAATAACAGAACATGTGTACAAGATGAACATGAAAATAATTTTAGATTCCTGTGATCTCTGAAGTCTTTAATATTTTTAGGAATATTACCTGGTGATAAAATAACAGAATATGCCTACAAGGTGAGAACACATCTATTCCTGTGCTGTCAGACAATATACACTGTTTTACTACTTGATTTTCATAAGAATTTTGAAACAGGATAACCACAAACAAACAAAAATCCAAGGAACTAAAGAAAACAATTCTGTCCTCTAGCAATGCCATAAAAGCTGTTTAAAGGGAAACTTAACCAAGCAACAAAATAAATATTTAAAGTTGAACATTAAAGATGAACAGAAATCATTATCAAATAAACAGTTACCTCTGGCAGCAGATACTAGTAAATTATCAAAAGACTGACAGACAAAAGGTAACAAGAATGCATCACAGTCATTTGTAAAGAATATTGATTTCTGTACTAAGGAATACTATAGTAATGGATACAATACTTCTCTGCTCATTAAACAGGATGAACTATTTATTTACAGATAATTTATAAATAAAAGTGTTATTTGTAAGCTAGCTTTCTTGACACCAGTGAAATTTTTTGGTCAGAGTTATATTAAAATGAACGTCAACATGCATGTGCACTCTATAATTCACACACACACACCAAACCATTACAATACCTTTGGAAGCAAATGGCAATCTTTGAAGTATTCAACAGTATATTTGTCCTGTTCATGATCACCAAATTCCACTGAAAACATAGTAGTCATAAAACTCACAGTAGTACACAGCCTACATACTTCTGTTTTCCAGTTAAACTAAATCAAGTACATTTAATACAACCATTTTCATGAGATACATCATAAGGATGAAAATGTCAACATAAGCAATAAGGACAAGAGGACTCAAAATTCATTTTTTATGAAATGTACCAGCCTTGTATAAAAACTATAACTAGAAAGATTGTGTGTGTATGTGTGTCTCTCATCCTAGATTCTGTCCCCTCTGTCCTATCCCCACCAAATCTTTCAGGAATGCTCCAAAGGTACGTGCTACAAAGCATACTTATTTTTTTTTTTTTTGCCTTTGTAATGATATATCCTCAGCAGAAGAAACTGTGCCATACATCATTTTAAGAAGAACAAATATCCTATGCGATTGAGAGTAAGAGGAAGGTGGCACCAGGGAGAGAGGGGAGAGAAAGAAAGGGAGTGACGAAGTAGCACAAAGAGAGTGAATGGGTAGCAAAAGTATTGTTGCAACAAAATTTTTTAATCCTTAATTCAGGCAAAACTTTGTGCAAATGTGAGCTGTCAGAGTATTCTGCTTTACTGACACCATACCTAAAATAAGTTAGACTCAAATCAAGTGAAAGTTCAAAAATTGACCATGAGATTACAGTTGGAGTAGTTAAGGAAACCTAATAAAGCTGATTAATAAAAATGTAATAAAAAGACTCTCACCCTGCAAAGTAAATGCTGCTAGCCTGATCGCCTGCTCAACTGAACAAGGTAAACGGCCATCGATGATGTCATTCTTCAGCTGCAGGTAGTAGTGGTATCTAAGATATTTTTTTATAATTTCAATAATCTTTTTTATAATTAAAACTGTAAAAATGTTACATTTTATGAATACTCATGTCACATTAAGAGAAAACAAATGAAATGCAGATGCAAAATACTGAACAAATAAGCTAAGAATTAGAAATGATAAGTGTGTGTGTCTATAGCACCAGCAACTCAACCTTTACTTTGTCCAAAATGTCATTAGGTTTAACACAATCTGGACAATCTTTAACATTACTTTTAGTTTAGTTTTCTGTTGTAAATGGCTTATGTAAATAAATATAAATATGATTTATATGTATGCTTTAGAGACGGGCATCACAGCCGAATGAAAAGTCTTCATTGTTTTAAAAGTGTTCTCTGCAAAAGGTATATTGATGCTAAACCAATTCCCTGGTCAAATCCTTCAACTCAGGGAATAAGCCATCACTGTATATGATAGAACTGGCACTTTGTAATTGAGCAAAATCACACTGAATTACTGGTCCACAGAACAAACAAAATTCCTCTGATACCCTTTACTAGAACTGCCCCTTTTCAAAACAGATCTTTGTGTTGCAGTTATCACAAATGAATCTAAAATAACACTACTTTTTTCAAAGTTATAAAAGCATTCACCTTGCAACTTCATCGCTGATTTTATGTGCACATGCAACGTAGAACATGACACCAAAGTATAGACAATGTGGGTGGCATGACGGTTGAGCATATTTGTCAAGCTGTCTTTTCAATGGCCTTTCCAAATCAATCCAGTGAAACTGCAGCTTCTTTGTAACAAATCGAAGGCCAAAGTAGTATGTCTAGAACAACATAGAAAAAGTGGCAACAATATTTATAGAAGATATATTTAGCACTTTTACTCAAATAGTTATGAAATATGCCAAACACAAAACTTTTTACTTTCATCTATTGGTTAAAGGTTAGAACGAACTTACCCTCTAAACTCAAAGAATTTATCAAAAGTCAATATATATTTTACTCCAGTAATGCCAAAACTTTCATTAAAAGTTTTACTGTTTTGTTTATTAAAAGAGACTTATTTAAAATAAAACAAACAATCCACAGAAATTTTGTACTGTACCTCTGTAAGTTCTATTCTTTGGGCAATGCTGTCTAGGCATTCCTGACCAGTGCTTTCGGAATTCAAGGTACATTCCAAGAAAGAATTATCCAGAAGGTACACGCCAACAATAAAAGAGTTCTTGGAAGAAATCTCATAGCTTCTTGTCTTCTTTAATCTCCACTTGAATGGCATGACTGATCTGGTTTTTCTTCAACACACTCTGATCTACTAAACAATATTATTACACTCCAAACCTGCTACGTCTCCCCGTCTAACTCTTACACCTGCAAAAAATTGAAAAAAAAATAAGTTAGAAAGAAATCTGGAAAATTAAAATCAATAACAAATGATTACTTTAGACTACTTGCAGTATTTTTTGTTTTAAATGAGTTTCAACGGTTGTTATAAATTATTAAATACTCACTCACCAAATAGTAAAGCCTAAACCACTCAGCAGAAAAAAACATTCTGTGAAACAAAAATAGCACAATAGAGCTAATCAGTTTATTAAAAGAAAAAAATGTGGACTTCCCAAGTGTATATAAACACATTAAGTAGAACTAGAAAGAAAGTTATGTCCACCTTCTCAATTAAATTGAACAACACAACACAAATGTTATAAAGAAAATCCTATTGGTGTACAACATGAGACTGTATTTTTTTTTTTTTTCATTGGTAATAAGAAATGTACACAATTTTTAAAATGTGTCTCTGACGCTGAAACTAGTAAACAATAAATTAATCGCCTGATAAGCGGGCCCATCTTGTTCAGCACAAAAGCTGCTGTAACAAAAAAGGCGATTTTCCCTATGAAAGTTCACAGCAGGTTATGACAAAACCTTGGATAAGGAAGCGGCTCTGAATCTTTTGACTAACGTGTAATACTTGCTAAAGTAGTTTCAACAGCAGTCGACCGATATCGTCAAAATTCAGTATCAACACACCAAACACGAAAAAGTGGAAATTTGTAGTTGGTGTTGATGATCAATCTCAGTACCAAAAACTCTGCTATACACGACACAAAGAGATTCACCAACCTTTTTGCGCAGGGTCTTTCTATGATTTGATACATCCTACCCTGCTACATACCTGGGAGGGAGTGGCATGAGTCCATACTGTCGTTGTCATCGACCTAAAGATCTCTCCAGCGATGTAAAAATGGAAAGAATGTTGACAATGCAAATGTCGCGAAAGCATGCGTCTGTTAAAAATTAAGTAATAGAGATAAACATAGGCGATTAAGTTACAATATGCAGTAAGCAAATCAAATAAATATGCAAATTATAATTTACAATTAAAGACATATTACGACATTGTAGTTCATAGGGTCATTGAGCATGCGCAGTCACATACTGGTAGTCAGTGAGGGAAGTTTGAAAACTGGTACAACTTCAGAAATGATTTTTTGAGCGAGAACTTGAAGGTACGAAATCGTTTGCCTTTGTGATTGTCGTTTTTAATACATTTTGCAAACATTGTTTTTTTGTTATTGAAAATGGCAGTTTCTATAACACTACCATTACCAGTGTTCGGACGTTTTGTTGCTATTGTTGCTTCTGGCTCCATTGCATTCTTCAGCACTATTTTTAATACTACGACTGTCTTAGAGTACACGGTTAATAACAGTACTAGTCAAAAAATACCTGCCCGTTATTGTTTTGGGATGACATCTCTTAGAGAAAGGAAAACTATGTACAACTATAGGACTTTTGTAATGCTGGTAAAGCTGAATGTGAGATGTTATATATAAAACCCTTATCATTATCTGATCGACTTGATGAAAATGATAGTATACAGAATTAATATGACCTTGTTAGTAATAATATTAATAAAGAATAATAAAAATTATGTTATTTAAATAACTGCAGTTGTAATTATACCTAGAGCTCACTTAAAATTTATAGTATGTCTTCTGCATATTCAATATTAAGATGCTCAATTTGTCATGTTGCTCACTTAAGGAAAAAACACATGATCAATAAAAAAAATTTTGAGCACTCACACCTGCCAAAAACTTCAAAGCCTACCCCAAACCCTGTGCATTTTTGGTCCACATTTTGTTCATGGAATGTAGATGTTAGCTATAGGCATCAGTTTCATGTACGTGGGAGAAAGTTGTCATTTTGTGCGACTCCAATGTCAAAAATAGGAAACATAACTTTGGATTTGCTCATTTTGATGCTTCTAAGAAAATATTTGGATAAACAGTTTAGCTAGTTTATTCCTTGTTACTCATTGAGGAGCATAGGGCCACCACAACACCTCGCCAGCTGACCCGGTTTGGGGCAGCCCCCGCTCAGTTGTGCCCATGTGGTTCGGACGTCCTTTGCCTCGCTCTCTACTGTTGTTTTCGAAGTCTGCTTTGGTCTCCCAACTCTCCTCTTCCCCTGAGGGTTCCAGTCAAGTGCCTGCCTGGCAATGGTGTCAGCTGGTGTGCTTATGGTGGATGGAGGTCAATTCAGGGTCTCTTGTCATCGTTTTCTTTCACAGCCTTGTTTGGGTTAATGCTCCTACCTGACAGAATTTGTGTTATTTTGTCTAGTCACTTTATGTTTCCCTGTATAACTGCTGTCTCTGCATTCTCTGTCAGTTCATGGGGCTCTTGACTTCTTCACTTGGCAGTTGGCTTCCCAATATTTCAGCTATGAGACCTTCCTTCTCGTTCTGGTCTTCACACCAGCTGAGCTTCTGTTTCAGTCCCTTTCGTGATTCAGTCTTTACTCAGGTCTCTAGAGTCATCCATTCCTTGTGTTTTCTTTCCCTCTTCCCTAGAACGTCTGTACAAGTTGTCCTCCAAATGCTTTTGAGTGTTGACCAGTGTTCTCCCACAAATTCTTCTGTCAGTCCTGAAAGGGTTAATACTTATTCTTGATTTCAAAGTTATAAATTTCCCTTGTTTCCTTGTCCTTGAGGTACTGAGTTTTAAACTTGTGGTTTAGTCTGCCTGCTGAATCAATGAAGGACTTCAGATTAATCTTGAAGGCTGCCACTAGGACCTGGTGATCTGAAGCAACATCTGCACCTCTTCTCACTTGTACATCTTGGAGACTCCTCCACTTTTGAGCAACTGTTATATGGTCAATCTGGTTTTCCGTCTAGCCATCAGGGAAAGTCCTTGTCTTGTGGATATTTTTGTGTGGGAATACAGTGACATGGTCGTTGAAAGTACAGAAGTCTGTGAAAAGCTTCCTATTTTCATTGCAGATGCTGGTGCCATGTCTTCCCATGATGAGTTCCGTGTTGGTATTATCATTTCTCACTTTGGCATTTAAGCCTCTCATAATAATCTTCAAATAGCTTCCTGGTGTGCAGTCATGCATAGACTGCAAGGAGATGTATAAGTCTTCTTTTTCCTTTTCATCTGCTGATGGTGATCTTCCTTCCTTTAGGATTGACTTTTGCTGACATGAGCTGTGGTGGGACTTTCCCAGGCCATCAGTGCCTTTGTTGCCTCTGTTAACATTAGCAGTGCTACTCCCTGGGTATGATCGTGGTCCAGGTCTTTGTCTTCTTCTTGTTCCTAATCACCCCCCAGTAGAGCATAGGGCACCAGGTCTCTGTGGTCAGAGTAAATGGTTTCTCCTGATGTTAGTCTGGTCTGGCCACTTCCATTCCATCTGGTTTCGCATAACCCGAGAACCTTAATGTAGTTTTTTTTTTCTCATTTCACTTTCTTGGCACTTTTGTAGATAGTTCTGATGTCCCAATCCCTATACTGGTTATTGCCTTTGTTGTCAAAAGATGAGCTTTCCTAAAGCTTTCACCAGCATGCATCATAAGCTCTTCTAGAGCAGTGGTTCTCAAAGTGTGGTCCGTGGACCACTAGTGGTCTGCGGGCATAAGTCAGGTGGTCCGCGGCTGCAGTCGTCATATGTCAGCAAAGTGATGTTTAAAGTGGTGCAATCCTCGTATTAACATTTTAATTACAAATAAGGAGGTAGTTTTATGTCAACTTATTACTGTACTACTGTCACAAAAGTACATTTAATTTTGAATTGTAATGAAACAAATGCAGCAATTTAAATTTGAAATTCATAGTACAGAGTGATTTTTAGGCCTTGGTGGTCCACCATATTTTGTACTTAAGTAAAGTGGTCCGCGGTCCGAAATACTTTGAGAATCACTGTTCTAGAGAGTAATCTCCCCGACCAGGCCCTAGTTGTGGTACTGTTGCCGACATAGCTATGTGGATCGACAAGACGCGTAAACCACCACACCACTATAAAGTAAGTTGCACCAATTGGTCGTGATGGATAAATAGTTTAACACTAATATTTAGTATTTTAGAGAAAATAATGTTTTTTCATTGGTAGGGCTCAAAAGAACCTGCAATGAGTTGGGCTGCAGATGAATGGAAGGATGGCCTTCCTCCAGCAGCACTTCAAAAGATATCACAAATTGAGGCACAGTTTGAGCGGTTGAAGAAAGACAGAGACCAAAAACAGTGTCAACTTGAAAGTATTGAAGTGGTCAGTTACATTATTTTAGTACTTCAGTCTAATGCCACTTTTTTGGTGTATTCAGTTGCATGTAAAATTTAATATCTTTCAATAAATATACTTTTTTAATAAGCCAGTGTGGCCACAAAATGATCACAACAAATTAAGGCTACATCTGCTTCACATTTATTTATTCTTTACTAATGCCAGGTCTTGCAGAATCAAAAGAAAAAAACTGAAGAAGAGAGAACATTGTGTGCACAGCTAGAACGAGAGAACAAAATGCTGTCTGAAACATGTGAGGGGCTGCAAAAAAAGCATAGCAAGCTTCAGCAAGATTTGCAGATTAAAGAAGGAGCAATCCTCAATCTTGATAGTAAACTGTCACACTATAAACAGAAGGAAGAAAATGAAAAGGTACGTGAGCAGGCTTGTTTACAAATTTATCAAAGCATTTTTTTAAAAATCTGGATTATTTGGCAAACTCACATTCATATTTTAACTGCAGTTGTAGGTGTTCAAGAAGTAATGTTAATTAAAGTAGAGTTTCAGATTTTCATGGAGTTATGTTCACCCAGTTTCTAGTCCAGTGGTTCTTAACCTTGTTTGAGGTACCAAACCCACAAGTTTCATATGCACATTCACCGAACCCTTCTTATTGTCATCATGAATTGCGGGTGTGTCTTGACCTCCGTGGCGGAGGCTCCGCCGAACCCCTGATACCGACTCACCGAACCCCTAGGGTTCCATCGAACCCCGGTTAAGAACCACTGTTCTAGTCATATCTTTTTATTGATCTCATGGTTAGAATGATGATTCTTAAAGACATTGTAGTCTGAAAGCAATGATTTTGTGTAGGCTCAAGCAAGCCACAATCTGTTGCGGTCTGACTTGGAGAAACTTGAGCAAGAGAATAGACAGCTGTTGAAAGACAAACAGAATCTAATAGAACAGCTAGAGGCTGCCAAGAAAATATCACAACAAAGCATAAATGATGTCAGTATTAGGCAGGTGTCACCTACTTTAGAAGGCTGTCTTTTATCGGTAAGTGGATGAATATCTAATACAAGCAGGGCTTCTGCTAAGGCTAAATTCTTTGGGGTCCCAGGGACCCCTTCCGATTTTTAAGGGGTCCCTGTTCTTCGCCCAAATTTGAAGGGGACCCCATTGATGAAAATTGAAGGGGTCCTCCGAACTTTTAATGCGTACTGTACGCAATTTTTTGCGTAAGCAGAAGCCCTGACAAGTATAATTAAGCATCAAAAAATTGCACTCATTATAGTTTGTTGATAACCTTTCCTTGTGTACCTGCCAATTTTCAAGTATTTGGTCAAATTTTTCCTAATATTTTTGTGACTGCCAGGCAGTTTTTTGGGTGACAGCATCTACGGCATTTGCTGCACAGCCCATGTGATTAGAGCAAGTCAAACACAACTTCCTTTTACTAACGTTCTCGCTCTCTTTGTGGCTGGCCTAGTGTTTTGGGTGTTCTTGCCCACCTGCACACCTCTGTGAGCTGCTACAGTGGTAATCAACTATGAGCTAAGGTCACTCTGTTGTGTTTATGTATCACGTATGTTATTGTCTTGCTGTTGCAATGGCAGGATCTAAAGCACACAAGGTAGAAACTATTCATCCTTGATGTGTTAAGTGTTGTGGCTATAGAGGAATGTGTTGGAAATGTCAACCTGGTACACCTACTGTATTGTTTAATTTATAAAAAATTTTAGAGCAGTTAGCAGATACTCAAATCAGGTCTTACAATACCACATGGTGCATACATATTTCGATAATATTTAACTTTTTCTTTATTTGCTTGGACAGAAATCTAAAGTAGGGCATAAGCAAGTTTTTTGACAGATTGACAAAAATTGTCACAGCTTCATGAATGAAATTTCAGTTAATTCTGAAAAAAGGAAAACAATTGCTCATTGCAAATTCGAGAAGTCTCTCAGCCAATATAAATTCACATTAAAAATTCTGCTTGTGGTAAACAAGTAACAAGCGTTCAAAATGTCAACACATCAGTTGGAAAGTAGCTAACTGGTATATGAATAAATGTTTGATGAAATCTGCCTGATCATAATGTTATGTATTTCTTTTGTAATCTTTTCATCAAGTAATTTGGTATTTAACCTGCTGTCTGGATGCTGATTTTACTTTAATGAGTAGTTCATGTAGTTGGTCACTTAGCTATGTTGCTTCTAATTGCATAGCATGGAAATTACAAGCTGCCTCGTCTGTTATTATTATGCATGTTACTAATACGACAAGTTATGTATTCGCGTGCTTGTGATGTGGACCACTTTTTTCATTTGGTGCCAGTCTAACGTGCCAGAAGAACGGAAACGGTGGATGTCATCAGACTGGAAGGAAGATCTGTCACTTAAAGCTCAGCAGCACCTGACTCAGCTGGAACAACAGGTGGACAAGCTAAAGAGGGAGCGAGATCAGCGGCAATGTCAGCTGGACAGCCTGGAGCAAGTGAGTTTCTTGTAATGTGCAAAGAAAGTCGTACTGTGACACATAGGTACTTAAAATCTGAGTTTGCCACGCAAATTTTCATTTTAAACCGGAACTTTAATTTGATAGCTGCAGGAACATATCTACCAGATTTTGGTTATTGCAGACATTTGAAATCATCTGTTTTACATGAGCAGTCAGTCTTGCCAATTTTTGCCAAAGGCAATTTGACTTGTTTAACTCTTTTGCTGGATGTTGTTCGGGATTGAATGGATATGTGTGCCTAATCATCAAATTGAACTTTAATGTACTTTTTTTGCTGCCCTTGTCATCTAAAAAGAAAATTAGTTTATGTAGCAGAACGGAGAAAATCCTTTTGTTGCATGAACAACAAAATACTGTAAATTTTATGAGCAGTTTAGTTGACTCTCAGGAAGGCACAGAATGGAAGACTAATTATTTATATTAGGAAAATTTTCACCAAAATATGAAGGTGAAAATGATTCCATGTAAAAGTAGTCTTGATGTTTCTTTCAGGCATTTCAAAACCAAAAGAAAAAAACAGAGGAAGAAAAGACTCATGCATCTTCATTGCAACGGGAGTTAATAGTCCTCTCTGAAACCTGTGAAGAGCTGGAGCAAAAGAAGAGCAAACTTCAGCATGAAGTGACCAACCGGGAAAACCAGATTGCCTTTCTATCAGCCCAGCTAAGTAGTGCAAAGTCTTCTCTTGAACAAGAACTTGTAAAGGTCAGTTTAAGATTTCTAAGCAACAAATCTACCTGTGTACAGGTAGTCCTCGGGTTACGATGGTCTCAAGTTACGTCGTTTTGTGGTTACGACGCTTTATACGATGCTCATTCCGACTTACGAGGTTTAGCGTTTACTGTACTGTACACTGTACCCGGTTACACAAAGAAAACGAGTCTCCTGCACGCCATAACACCCTTCATTATGGCTCCCAAACGAAAGGTAGACTCATCCGATAACAGTGCATCAAAGAAAAGGAAGGCCATCATCATGGAGGTGAAAGTGGCTATCATAAGGCAATCTGAGAAGGGGGAAACAGCAACATTAGGACTTAGTTGTTCGACTGTCGCTACGATTATCAAGGATAAAGATCGCATCATTGAACACGTGAAAGGATCTGCTCCTATGAAAGTGACAGTGATAACAAAGCGTTCTGTACTGCACAATATTTTACTGTACTTATGTTTATTGATAATTATGTAGGGTACTGTGTTAGGATAGGTGTTTGGATAGGCTAAGTATTTGCAGTCGTATGATCCAACTTACGTCGAAATTCAGTTTACACCACCGCGTAAGAACGGATCAATGTCGTAAGTCGAGGACTACCTGTATTTGTTTTTTGTTTTGTTTGGGTTGTTTTTTTTTTGTTTTTTTTTTGTTTTTTTGTTTTGTTTTGTTTTTTACATTGATGCTAGAAATTGTTATGTCCAATTAACAGATCAGTCCTTTGCAATAGCAAAACATTCTCAATGGCCACTTCTTTTTGCAAGTTTTCATCCTGAACTAGTCTTTTATGTAGAGTGGCTGAACATGTACCGCCAGAGCACTCTAACTGTACAATTCACAATGTTATAGTAAATAAAGTCTTTTAAATCATTATAAATTCCTAGTTTTCGGGTGTTTTAACGTCTTCTTTTAAATTTTGTTTTTTGGTTTGTTTGGTTTTTTTTGTTTGTTTTTGTTTGTTTTTTTTTTTTTTGTTTTTTTTGTTTTGCTTTGTTTTTTATCTTGTTTTTTTTTTAATTTTTATAATTTTGAAGTGATTTAGACTCCATGTGAAACACATCAATGGTTTTAATGCTTAACTCTTTAACTCAAATTTCTTGGCTAAATAAGCGTGGTTTCTACAATACTTGTTTTTCTTGACTGTACAAAGTTAAAATGTTAAATTCATTTATAATTTTTATCGTCTTGTTCTGCTATATTTTATTGCTTGAGCATGTCATGATGACTGTGAAAGGACTGCCAAATTTTTAAGAAAAACAGTGGCATTTTTGATTGGTATTAATTTGCTTATGTTCAGTCTCAGGAAGAACTTCAGAAGCTGAAGACAAACCATGCTCAGCTAGAAAGAGAAGTACAAAGTTTACGACAGAGTAATAAAGAACTGTCAGATAAAATGGCAGCTTCAAAAATTACTCTTCAATCACATGATTCAGAAACTCGCAGTCTCAGAAGCCAGCTGGATGCTTCAGTTAAAGAAAAGGTTTGCAAATAATTTTCTTTTCTTTCACCAGAGCTAAATGACAATAAAAGGTTAATATGTCTGCTTTGGTGAAAAGATAACCAAGTAATAATAATAAATTGCATTTATATAGCACCTTTTCCCAGCATCAAAACAACCTCAAACTGTTTTACATTAGAAATACAGAGGCACATGAACATCAAATGCATCTTCACTCACAAACATGCACACAACACTATATACAGCAAGCACACACAAAAGGGTGGAGGAAACTGGAATAAACCATCAACAGGTGTTGCACCCAGAGTAAGTTAGAGGTCAGCTGAGATTTGAACCCATGATATCAGATTTTCACTGTTACGGGAACAGGCACTTTAGCCACAGTGCTGCATCAGCCCCATGTGCAGTAAACTAAAGAAAATCATTACGGTAGGGTATATAGAGAGCAAAGTTAAACTTGTGTAAAAATTCCACGAAGAAAGGGACATGCAGAAGGCGTTTTACACTGACAGAATTAAGTTTTTAATAAAGGTGCCATCTCTTATGTTGTGCATTATGTAATAAAGAATTTTTTTTTTTTTTTACAAAAGCTTAAAATTCACTGTAGTTAATAATAGTCCATGAAAGGGGAGAAATAAAAGTGCTTTTGAAATAAGTAATTGGTTTGTGCAGGTAGTGTTAACCAGAACTACCCTTAATAATTCTATGGTGTTTGTATTATAGTGGAATAGTGTTTGTTTGCAGGGATTACTCGCAAGTAGATTAGCCTCTGACTGAAAATTGGTTTCATCATACATCATTTCATCAAAGTCATAGTTTCCATGAACCAATCAATAACAGTAAAGGAAGACCTATTGGGCTATATTAGGAAATTGTAAAAGTAAACTTTGGAGATCATTGTTCCCTTGCTACTTTCAGGAAAAAATTGGAAATATGCTGGATAATAAAGTAGCAGAGAATATCAGTTTGTCAGAAATTGTGAACAACCTACAGAATAAGCTACAGTATCAGACTGATTTGTGCAACACCCTGAAAGCAACTCTAATGGATAAAGACCTCCAAATGGAGTCAACACTTGCTGACAATGATCACTTGAAAACTGTGGCTAAAGAGAAAGATCTGCAGGTAATGTCTTATTTCAGTAGCAAGATATTGATAAAGTTTTATGATTTTGTTTGTTTGTGGAGTACAGCCTATGAGATAGACAATGGAAAATAAGACCTGTTTGTGAGAGAAAGGAGGAAGTTGCAGGTGCAAGTCTAAAATGATTTTCTGTGCCTCAGGGTGCATTGATTTTACAAGGTAATAGGACCATGGGAAATAGTTGGCTGGTTGCTTTGGCAGGAAAGTACTTCCATCTAGAGTGATTTTGCACTATGAGGGGAAAGGGAGGGGGAAGAAACTTGAGAAAACTCCTGCCAGTAGGCCAGCCCCACAAAAAGGTGTCATGTACAGAGAGTGTCCTGAGGCAAACACTGGGCTTCTCGCTGCAGTGGTGACAAGGAGTGTTTTAACCACTAACACTACTGGCCTCCCCTCCATAGGAAGAACAAAACGGCTTTTGCCCATGTGAGGCTCTCTCCCTTGCCTTTCTTAACACTGTATAATCGCAAGACTGGCATTCCTTCGAGTCATTTCAAATGATTATGTACTGTGAAAACGTCAGCCCTTTAGTTTACTGCCAATTGCTTCATGCAGTTTGGTCTGATCATAGATGTTTCCTGCCTCCAGCAAACAGCCAAGACCTTCAGGGGTTCGCATGTGCACCTTTACATGACTAGGCCAGCTCTTCTGAGTTTATGGAGGTGATGAAGCTGCAAAGGAATATAAATTCTCATCAGATTTTAAATTTGTAGCCTTGTTTTTTTTTGTGTGTGTGTTTATCTACTGATAGTTGTTCAAGCTTGGAGGATCCTTAACTGTTTTGGGTTGTTTTTTTCGCGTCGGTGGCTAACTATGCACAGCAACTTCATCTGGTTTTTCTTTTTGTGCTTATTGATCCTAATAACCTCAAAAACTGTCATCCCAGTTCCAATCCCCCTTGCTGGCCAAAGGATTTGAAAGGGCTGTGCTGATTCTGCTCTAAACTGTATCACCTGCCACAATCTGCTTGAATCATTTCAGACAACCTGTTGTGAGAATCATTTGACAAAGAAAATATCTCCTGTGGTTATGCCATTAATTAAGTCTCAGAAAAAGAGAATTTACTTCGAGAATAATTGAGATATATGTATATTGTCAACTCAAAGTCTTACTAACGTTTTTGTTTTGTGTTTTTGAAGCTTTCATCACTTCAAGCTGAACTTGAAACCCTAAAATCCCAATTCAAGAAAAGTACAGACACTAGCAACAGCCTTATTACATCACTAAAGGAAGAGCTAAGCAGATTGACCAAAATGACAGAGGAGCAATTTACAGAAAAGGAGGAAAAGCTAGCAATTCAGATAGCTGAGTTGGACAAGGTGAAGAAGGAGCTGGATAAGGTGAGGAAGACTGGCAGAATGTTCTTTACTCTTCCTCGTTAACTTTTTTTTGTGTGTGACAGAAAATGAGAAATAAATAGAAGTCATTAAGTGCATTGGGGGTGAGTTGTTGTGCAGCTGATTGTGTACAACTGGCAGACAACAAGTAAATAATTACCCATCAAGCCAAACCAGTATCTGTTTTCTTCCATTCAACATTAAAAGACTTCAAGTAGTTCCTTTAGAACTTAATTGTCCTGCGAACAAACTTTTTGCATTATCACTTTGTATTGACCCATCCATATTTTTAAAAGTAACATCATATTTGTATGGCATACTTTTGTTGAGCTACGCATTGGGCAGATAGTAATGATAGCCATGCTGCCCATTTTTCACTAGGGGTACAACACAAAAATGAAGAAAAACCTTTATACTAAATGTTATATAACTTAAGGGTTGCTTTTAAAAAAAAAATAATGTACATTATGGTTATTACTGTTGTATGCTTGTATCTTTGAAGACAATATTCAAAAATGAATAAGACAGTGATGCAATACAATATTTTTAATGATTCAGGCAGTTCAAACACTCTGGGCGAGTTAAGCAATAACACTGCTGATGGCATTTAAGTACAGTTTTGCCCATTCTAAATTTTATCAATGTATCTCTTATGCCTTTGTGTTTCAGCCAGGAAAGATAGTTGCTTAAAATAATATGAGTCTTGAATGTATTATGTGGGAAATATCTTGAACTGCTTTGAATGGTATCATGCCACTGCTGGTGGTGGCACTCTACCAGTCTGTTTCATGATCTGCAGAAAAAAAAAGTGTTTATCATCTCCCATATAAACAAGAATAATGTAGGGCTACAAATCTCACCTAGTTTACAACCACAGGGGCATTCATTACATTTAGACAGCTTTGCATCACCTCACACTCTAGCCTTTACATTATTGTACATGCTTCAAATTGCTAAAAACGCTTTTCCTTTTAAACCATTTTTTTCTAGTACATTCCAAAGTTTGTTTCTTGAAACCATATCAAACACTTGATGAAACTCTATGAAAGCAACATGTATAAGACTGTGTGGGTGGGTGGGCATAATTTGAATGATGAAGGAATTTAAAAGGTGTAGTTGATGCCTGCTGATAAGTGTGTGCTTGTGCACTTTCATGTATTGTATTTTGTGTCTTGATCCAGTGGTATTTTTTAATTAAACACTTATTACCATTATAATATTAAAAATCAACCTTATTTTTCACTAAGTTTAAAGTAATTTGGTTGTCCTTCAACCATTGAATGTGGGAAAAAAACAAATAGTATGAGCTAGTGCTTTTATCTACACCAGGTACGTCACTGCTATACAGAACTCAATATCCAGAATGAGCGCTTGCGCCACAGCATACAAGAGAAAGAGAGGGAGAATGCTAGCCTAAAGGAAACCTGCCGACAGCTGGAGGAAGACTGTGAAGCATCAGCAGAAAGTGCCCGCAGGGGCTTAGATGCCCACGCCTCAGAAGTAAATAATATGCAGACATCTTTGAAACAGCTGAAGGACGATTTGGAGGGTAAGTATTAATGCTCCAAACTATACTGTTCACAAGAAGTTATGGGCCAGTTGCAGTTTTGGGGTAAAGAATTTAAAGCTTGTAGTACAGTATACCATTGTGGAATAACCATGATGTGTGATTGTACACCGTACTAGAATGACCCCTGTTTGTTTCACTCTTAGTATATTTGTTTGACAGTGTCCCACAATGCTTTAAAAACACAGAAATCATGGAAAATAACTGACAAATGCAACATCAGTGGTGAAGCAAAGCTTCCACCTAGTGAAGGTATGCATTATGTATGCACTAGCCAGGGGTAGTTAGAGCACTGTTCACTGCTTGTTTGGCAGGAATTGGTATCTAAATGAGGTGAAAAATAGTAAAAACAAATGGGCCCTTTAAGAAGACCGACATCAGTGAATAGAGACCAGTTCAAAAGCAGACAGCTTTGCACAACAGAACCATTACTGTAAAACATCCGAGAGCTGTCATTAATCACCAGACAACTCTTAACCATCTGCACCACCATAATCTACACAGCAGAACTGCTGCTCTCTATTTGCCACTGACACGAGCACTTTGCCAGTCTTGTGCGCAGTGGGAGAAATGTCATCAGTGCTGGACAAGATTTAGGTTCACTCCACCCCAAAGTGATGGCAAACAAGAAGTGACAGTTCCCAGGAGAAAGTATCACCAACATCTGCTTAAGGAGTACAACTGGTGTGGTGCAAATTCTCTGATGGTCTGGGGAGGGAACCATCTTCATCTCACTTTAGCGCTGTGATCAGCATCTGGTACTGAAACAAGATTGTGCAGCTAGATTTACAGACAAGCTTCCATGCTGCAAGATGACAAAATATTTGCCATTGTGCTCACATGGCACCAATTTCTTGCACCTGTGGCAGATTCAGCAACTTGGTTGGCCATTGTGTTACTTGGCTTCGATTGAGCACATCTGGACATTATGGACTGCCATGTTCAGGCTGAGCACCCACATGCAGAAAACTGCTGGTCCAGTTTTTGCAATAGGAGTGTATAACCATCCCTCAAGTAACCATAGTGATACATGTTCTGTCTTCGAAAAACATACTCAATATGTGACATTAGATGATAGTCATGCATGTTTTTGACTCTGTCAAGTGACAGTTTCGGTGCCTGATTCTGAGATGAGGATGTTTGGCTTCCCATATCTTCAGATGGAATGAGTATATAAGCAGATTTTTTTCTGCATGACTATCAAATAATGATATTGAAACATGTTACAACATGATGTCACACTTGTTTGGGTTTGTTGTTTTATATCTGGCTCTTAACATTTTGTAAGTAGTATATTAGATTTCTCTGATTGTTTTCATTCTCGACAAGTGCAATACAGTAAATTAAACCCAAACTTTAAGGAGAGCTGCACATGAATTTCATCTCATTTGGGCTATGTGAAAAATTGCACTTCGATACTTAGATTAATGGCCTGCATGTGACCACTTGCTGTGTAATTGGTTATCTTTTTTTTTTTTTTCAGAGTCTCAGAAGGCTTCTGAATCTTTGCTTCAAGACTATGTGAAAATACAACAAGACTTCAGATTATTAAGTACAGAAAAGGGCACTATGCATGAAAAGGTGGAACAACTTGAAAGCAAACTGCAAGAAAGAGAGAATGTGCTGTCCATCACCCAAGAAAAATGCAGGTTGCACTTCACTTTTTCCATCTTCCTTTGTAGTGTTTTAGTAATTTGGATTCTGCAAACATATTTTTGACTAACAGATTATTACCAGTATTCAAGCTTCCTCACTGAAATACCAGGTCACTGTGGTTGGTGGGTTTTATCTGCAACAGCTGGCATGTTTATCTTCTGTTGAAAATAACTAGTCTAATTTTTGTAGATTATGCTACTACCATACATTTGTTTTCCCTTTTAGTCTTAGAATATGCATCTTTAGGCAATTTTTTTACAAATTGTTTGATTAACCACAAAACAGTAGTGCAACAGCAAACAATCTGGTTATGTGGGATTTTTCCACAGACTTCTAATCGACATGATATCTTCAACATTTTAATGAATCTTCTCTAGTCCTTTTTTATTTATTTTTTTTTTAGGCTCTTCTTTAACTCAACCTGTTTTGTGCTTTACTGCAAATTGTAACAGCAACTTCACAATAATAATACATGCAAATCTTTTTTTGAATAATAAACATTTAGCTTGTTTCCTGTTATTCATGCACCTTGATACATTGGGGCTAGAAGCTGCCTACAGGCACACCATATTTGTGCATTTTTGATGCAGGAATAATTTTTATCCTTTTTCATTTTGCTTTAGTCAACTGCTGTCATTATTTCAGTTGGGAGGGATTACATATTTATGCATTAGTTTTTCTTTCTTTTTGATATTAAAGACCTGCTATGAAATTCCAGCTGTCTACATCTCTATTTTTAATTTTTTTTAAATTTTATTTTATTTTTTTAGAGTGGGGAGGGTAACATCCCTGTAAAACTTTTTACAAATATGTTTATCTTATAAAGGCAGCAATCTTTTATTTATTATGAAACTGCTTATCATGCTTTACTTGTTCGAACTAACTAATGCTAATTATTAGGTGGACAATTTTATTTAAAAAGAAAGCTTTTGGTCTGCTTGATTAGCTTGAATTTTTTTTTTGCAATTCCCATATAAAGTAAGTATATGTGCAATGAGTATGTAAGCTGTGGTTTACAACCAAATTTTTCTTTTATACTTTTTAATTTTTACAAATTTCTCTCAATATTCTCATACCATACTGTTTAAATTATATTATTACCAACCACAAGATTCAGGCCCCTTTAAAGTTGCAGTAGATTTCAGCAAATTATCCTGCCTGGTGGTTTTGATCACAAAAGGGATGTTGATCACATCATGTATTATTTATTGGGGTAGGGAGAAAAATAATTTAATCATTTGTGCAATACTTGAATTTAAAGCCACAAATACCTTGAGAATAGCTCAGACAGTTTGAATGTATGGGAATTTTAAAAGTATGTTTGGCAACCAAATTCACTGAGGTGCACATTGTGCATTTAAGAATTCACCAAACCTTTTTTCAAAGTCTCTTAAATTGATGCTTAGAAACTCAGTGCAGTTAAGTGATATGATGTTTCAGACATTTTACACTGTTTGAAAGTGAAAATAAAGATGAAAAATGCTATAATGTGCTTATTAATCTCACATTTTAACTGCATGTTTAAATTATTTTGACATTTGGCATCAACAGCTGTGGTATTGCTGTTATAAATTTTACACCAGTTTATTAAAAAGAAAGATCTGTTAGTTTAAGATCAATTACACAAACATAGTACTATTTTCTTGTTAAAGGAATATTTGGGGTTGTTAATTCTTTCATTTGTGGAACAGTTTTAATGAAAAATAAATGTTTAAAGTTTAAAGAGGAACGAGCTGGGTTTTTTTATTGATTGCAGTGTGGAATTTTGAATGGAAATGTTTAGTCTAAAAGTATTTAAAAAGGGTAACAGAACCAGTGATTTCCTAAGATACATGCATTAAGATTAGGCTACACTAAAGAATCAGTTTCAGTCACTAGAGTGCATGAGAATGTTTTGCAATGGTTTCTGCTTTTCACATCACAAACACTTATTACCATGTGTGTCACACCTCACCCTCTGTCAGCATTCACAGTTCCTACAGGGTATAAAAATACACATTTAAGTATGCAGTTTGTTAAAATGTGTATTTACTAAACATTGGTCCTATGAAAAAAGAAAACAAGATCAAATTCAAATTTATGTTGTCATTATTTACCAGCTATAGACTGAACAGATGCCTTGTACGAGATATTCATAATGTTTTTATTTGTTGATATATTTTGCTTTTGTTTTGCATGATTTTTTTGTTTGTTTTTGTTTTTGACAATACTTCTTCGAATGTTCAAAGTTATTGCTAAAAAAGTTTTCTTACATTTCTTTCTCTTGAGTGTGGAGTGTTACATCTTTTCTTCAGTGAAATATTTATACTATTGTTCTGTAATGCAACCGGCAGAACACTTGAGAAGACTGTGACAGAGCTACTGGAATCTCAGGCCAGATCAGATGAAGAACTAGAGAGAATCCAGAAGGAGTTAGCAAGAAAAACGCAGATTATTACCGAAAAGGATACACACTTGTCAGGTATTTATTTTTTATCTTCATGCCCATTCTCCAATCTTTCTCATCAAAGTTATTTTAACTGGTTTTTGTTTATTTATTCTGTTAAAATGTCCTAAATGATCACACAGTTTTGGTGTCTTTGTTATGAGTTGCTTGGAAGCTTGTTATCTATAATTTTTTTTATGATTTTAAGTGAAGAAATTTTCGAGCATTTGGATTATTTTAGGACATTATCTGGAGCATGTAAGTTTGAGCATGGTATCTGAGAGTGAGGGAATTAACAGAACACAGAAGTCTTTACTTTATTTCACTCATTCACACAAATTCTTTGCTGCCTAATAGATTCTCACTCTGCTTGGGAAAGAGCAGAAAAAGAACTACGAGCAGCATTAGCAGAGAAAGAGAATCATCTTTTGGAAATTGGAGGCAAACTGGAGCAGATCAACACTGAATTCACTCAGCTTTCTGCTGACCACCACCTCCTAAAGCAGCAGAATCAAAGCAGTCAGAGTTTGCTGGCCAGCAGGCAGGAGCAATGTTCGGAACTTCAGCTTCAGGTGCTCTACTGAGATTGGTTTAAATTACTGTACATTAGGCAGTTGTTCAGTTTACTTTGTCCACTAAATCTTTTCTTCTGATCTGTTTCTCTGCTGTTTATTGGTAAGATAATGGCTTCAGTCACTGTCACACTATGCTTTGCGTGTGTGTGTGTGCTCATGTGCGTGAGAAAAAAAAGAAGAAAACAAGCGCCTGCGTGTGCATGCATACATTAATTTATGGCTTCACAAAGCAAGTATGCTGATTCACATTGTTATAGATTGTATATGCTACTATTGTTTCCTTGTTAAAAGATTGCATTTTTATTTTATTGTTTTTGGCAGCTGGATAATCTAAACCTGGAACTGGCAAATAACGGAGGCAAACTTAAACAAAAAGAAGAAGAGAACAATGCCTTAAGGACAACTCTGTCTGAAAAAACCCAACAACTGCAGGCTGCTCTTACAGCCAAGACTGAAGAGGCTAAGAATCTGCAAGCCAGCCTGGATGGCATTGTTAAGGAATCAAGCCAGAATTGCCAGGCTGTCCAAGAGAAATATGAGAAACTGGAGGCAACATTACAGAAAGTGAATGAACAGAAACTAAAGGCTGAAGATAAAGCAGGTGAATCTGAGAAGCAGAAGGAGGCTTTGAAGGCTGAGCTGCAGAGAGCTGTGGACTTGGGCCTGCAGATGCAGGTTAAGCTGGATATGCTTCAGATGGACCTAGATGATACCAAGAGCATGGCTGAAGGACTGACTGAGCAGCTGACCCTTAAAACACAGGCTCTAAATGACTTCAAAGCTGGGCTTCAGGAGAAAGAAAGGGCTTTACAAGAATCACAAATGCAGTTAAAGAAGACTGGTCAGGAGCTAGCAGAGTCCACAGAATGCATGGCATCTTTGGAGGTTGAGGTACGAGAGATGAAGTCTAAATTTAAAGAACAAGAAAGAATGCTGCAAGGCAAAGCTATCTTGGCTGAAGATTGGGCTACAAAGTGCAGAGCAGCCAGCGAGCAGATGCAAGCCTTGCAACAGAAAGTGCAGGAAAAAGAGGAGGCAGAGGTAAAGATGCAAGAGGAACTGAAGAAGCATACCAGCCACATAGTGGAACTTGAAGACAACCTGTCCAGTCTAAGGCAGACCTTAAAGACAAAGGAGACAGCCATAGAAAACCTTCAAGAGGCATGTTCACAGCAGGCAGAGAAGCTAGAAAGTACTACCACAACACTGAACCAGCACACGAGCACTGTGAAGGCTACACAGGATCAAATGGAGAAGCTGATTTCAGAACTAGCTCAACAAAAGGAGCTGCATCAGCTTGATAAACAAGCGTTTGAGGCAGAGCTGGGAAGACTGAATGGCATTAGAGAAAATCTGGAAGACAGGGTAGCCACTCTTGAGGGTGAAGTTGCTGAAAGAGATCGCACAATCTCTAATATTCAAAGTCAAACCAGTTCAAACACTGAGCATTTACTTGCAGAGAGACAGGAACTTGTAGAAGAAAAGCAGTCCTTTCTACAGCATCAGCAGCATTTGGAGTCACAGCTGGAAGCAAATACGAAAATTGTTACAGACTTACAGTGCAAGCTGGGTGTGAGGAGCCAAGAACTAAGTGAAGTGCAGTTAAGGGTTAGCGAACTGCAGCATCAACTCAGAGAGACTGAAGACTTAAAGGATCAACTTGCCTCCAGGACTGAAGGACTGACTGTTGATCTGCAGACAGAGCAGCAGGAACGTAAGAAGTTGCAGTGCAGCATTGAAGCTCATCTTAACAGGCTATCTGTGCTTGAAGCAGAACTCATGCAGACAAATGGGCAGCTTGCACAGGCAGAGAATGACCTTCGCAACAAAGACAGTGAATGTACCAGGCTTTCTGAGCAGATAGAGTCTCTTCAGAAGCAGTTGGTTGACAAGCAAGAAAAGATGGAAGATCTTGAAAGTGTCTCCAAGAGTAAAATGAAGCAGTTGGAACAAATATCACAGACTGTGCTCCACGAAAAGGATACTTTGATCCTGGAAGCTGAAGTGCTAGGCAACCTGCTGAGGGAAAAGGCATCTATCTCTGAAGAACTTCAGAACAGACTTGAAAACCTGCAACACGAACATTCAAGTGCATTGGACAAGATTAGCATGCTTCAGAAGGACCTAGCAGTCTCTGATAAAAAAATTCAAAACCTTACCCAGGCATTGGAAAAAGCGAGCGCAGAGAAGGGTCAGCTGCTAGATGAGAAGGCTGCATTGTGCACCAGTTTAGAATCGGGGACATGCAAGGTTCAGTCTTTAGAGGAACAATTAAAACAGAACAGTGATGCCTTGAAAGAGAGCAGAAAGAAGTTA
Organism: Pomacea canaliculata; assembly: GCF_003073045.1. NCBI lineage: Eukaryota > Metazoa > Mollusca > Gastropoda > Architaenioglossa > Ampullariidae > Pomacea > Pomacea canaliculata. The sequence continues at coordinate 16,969,127 of NC_037597.1, forward strand.
GAGGAAATTTATGCTGCGAATGAGTTGCTCTCAGAACAGATGGCATGTCTTCAGAAAGAGCTGCTTAGCAAGACAGAAGACTTCCAGAATCTGGAAGCACAACTGACAATAAGACGAGGTCAGTTTGAAAATGAAAAGAGTGTGGAGCAAACAGAGAAGCAGAAGCTTCTGGGTAGTCTTGATAATTTACAGACTGAACTGACTGAGAAGGATTCAACCATTTTAGATTTAAAAGGCAAAATGGAAGTTCTATTTCAGGAAAAGAGGGCTGCTGAAGAACACCTTCAGCAGTTGAAGTGTAATCAAGAGGAGAGCAGAATGCAAGCTAGTGAGTTGCTTGAACAGTTAGAAAGTTTATCAGAGGAGAAAATGGCACTGGTGCAAGAAACTGAGCAGCTGAAATCCAACCAGCACTTGAGCCTGATCACAATTGCGTCCCTAAAGGAGCAGCTGACATTGAAAGGCCATGAGCTTAGCGAGGCTGGGGAAAGCTTGATACAAACTCAGCTGACTGTGGACAAGCTTAACTCTCAGATCAACCAGCTAGAAAACTCTATGAGAGAGAATTCTATGCAATACAGTGACAAATTTCATGAAAAAACTAGAATGTTGGAAACCTATGAGACTGATATTCAGAAGCTGAAGTCCTTGGTACAAGACAAAGAGACAGAGTTTCAAGAACTCACATTGGAGAAGGAGTCAGCGGACGCACAAGTTGAGCAGCTTACCTCCATGTTACATGAGACACAAGCTTCAGTGATGGATCAGAAGCTGAAACTAGAGGCACAGGTCAAATCTGCAGAATCGTGTCAAAGAGAGCTGGCTTACCAGCTTGAGGATGAGAGAGCTACAATCAAAAAGTTAGAGATGGAGGTGAGCGAGCTCAGAGAATTAGGTGCAAAATCTAGCCAGGATTACGACCTGAGGCTTGAAACCATGAAACAAGAGAAGAGTGAGCTGCTTGCTCAGCTAAGCTTTTTGCAGCAGCAGGTAGCCAATTTGCAAGCCACACTTGCTGAATTAGAGCAAAAGGGGGCTGAAGATGAAAAACTTATTGCCTATTACACAAACAGAGAAGAGGAAGCAAGTGAAATTTCATGCAGCTGTTCAGAAGCAGCTTGAAGAATCTATTACCTCTTTACAATCAGAGTTAGAAGTAGCTAGGTCCAATCTGCTAGAAGAAAGATGTAGTCTGAATGAGCAAGTATCAACTCACAATCTCCTGCTAGATGACCTCAGGTCACAGCTGCAGACAGAAGTCACAAAAAATTATGACCTGGAACAGAAAAGAGAGAAAGAGGTGCAGATGGCATCTGCCCAGCTTGATTCGCTGGAGGCAGAATACAGAACAGCTCAACAAAATGCTGAAAACATGCGGCAACAGCTAGAGCAGGAACTTGCAGAGCTGCAGCAGAGCCATCAGATTCTGAAAGAGACCATGAGTCATACAGCCACAGACAGTGCTTTAGAATTCTCTAGCCTGAAATCTTCTTGATGAGATCAGACAAGAAAGGGATGAAGCTGTATCAGAGAAAGACTTGCTGTGTGAAAAACTGGATTCTTTAACCTCTGCTCTGGAATCAAAAACTTTAGAAGTTTGTCAAATCAGCAACTCTCTTGAGCAGGAAAAATTGCGTGTCAAGTCTCTAGAAGATGAGATAGAAGTTCTGAAGGAAAAGCATAAGTGGGATGTCTCATGCATGGCAGATGAGATTGAGAAACTCTCTGTTCAGCTTGAAGCTAGAGAGAAGGAAGTTTACACCCTGAATGTCAGACTTACTGAGATGAAAGAAAGTTTAGCTCTGGAGAACCAAGAAACTGTGAGATTGGCAGGGGAAAAATGTGCTACCCTTCAGGATCTTGAGAAGCTCCAAGAGCAACTGGATCAGATTCAAGGACTGCTGCACAAAAAGGAAGCAGATTTTGAGATGATCTCAAAGGAAATTTTGGATATGGGGCTTCAAAAGTCAAAAGTGAAGAAGAACTTCTTCAGCTGAAGCAAGATTTAGAAGCCTCACAGGCTTGTGTCCAAAATCAAGAGGACAGATTATGCGAGATCACATCAGTCTTGTCAGAGTGTCAGGCTGACTTGAAAACAGTCACTTCAGAAAAAGTGCAGTTAGAAAAGCATTTAAAATCAAGCCAGTCTGAGGCAGAAGGATTTCAAGCAAAGTACCTGGAAGTCTGTCAGGCAAACCAAAGGCAGTTGGATGAATTATTAGAGGAGAAGCGTTACTTAGAACTTCACTTAAGTGAAGCCATGTCAGAGCTTAGATGTCAGCAGAGGAATAATGAAATGTCACTAAAACGTATGGATGATACTGATGATCAGGTCAAAAAGCTAAATGACACCATCGAATGTCTGAAAATGGACATCAGAGAGAAGGAGCGAGAAGAGAAGGATCTTAGGCAAAATGTGGAGCATTTGTCAGAGAGGTACTATGAACTGGATGCAGAAAAAGATTCGCTCAGTCTAAAACTTTCTCAGGCTGATGAAGAGAATTTAAAGTGCAAAGAAGAGCTGGTTAAGCTTCAAGAGGTGCTTCAGTCCAAAACCCAAGATGTGGCTGACAATGAGACCAGAATCAAAGACCTCCAAAATCAGCTCCAGACAGCTTTTGTCCTGGAAAATCAACTTAGAGAAGAGCTTGAGCAGCAAGCCAACAAGTTGAAAGCAACAAGTGAGGAAAGAGAGTTGCTGCAGCTAGAGCTAAAAGAAGAAAAGACTAAAGTGGAAGATAAACACAGGAAAAAACAGGGGGATGACAACAGGATGCTAGAAGCTAAACTAAAGCAGAAGGAGGAAGAGCTGGAGGAGACTTTGGCTTGGCATGAAGAGCTTATGAGAGACATATGTGCTGAACGAGACTCATTGAAGAACAAGACTTTCGAGCTTCAAGAAACTGTTTCAGCTTTGAAAAAAGAGATAAGCGAGAAAAATATGGCATTGTCATCCCTTACTGAGCAGTTAAATGACATGAAGGAGCAGTTCAAGCTGATGCAGTCAGAGAATGAGAGACTTAGCACACACAGTGAGCAATTAGCAGAAGATCAAGAAACCAGAGTAAATCAGATGAAAAATCAAATATCTTCCCTTGAGCATCAGTGCAGAGTTTCTGAAGAGCAGATAAAGATTTTGGAAGACAAATTACAGCAGCAGTTGCTGGTAGCGAAAGAAATGGAGGTGGAGCTGAACAAATCCAAACAAAAGCTCCAAGACCTACAAGATGATGTGAAGAAACTCCAGTCTGAAAGAGACTCTTTGAAGCACCAGCTGTCCTTTGTCTCACAGCAAGCTGAAGACCTGCACACAGAGCTGCAGCACACTTTCAAGTCCAGATCTCAGGATGATGAGGAATTCATAAATCAGAAGAGGGATTTGAGCCACAAACTAGATGAGTGCCAACAGCTGCTGGTGCAGAAAAATGAGGAGATTTGCCAGCTCAAGACTCGAGCTGGACAGCTGGAGGCACAGCTGCAAGAAGCTAACAAAGAGAGAGAGGACATCATGTCACAGCTGCTAGAGCTGAAGGACAGGGTTGAGGAGCTCTGTGTTGAAGGATTGGCTGAGAAAGAACAGCTTTTGGGAGCAGAACAAAAAAGGGAGCATCTCGAAAGCCAACTGAGCTACCTCACCTCACAGCTGAGTGACAAAACTCTGGAAATCAACCAGCTTCTCACTGACAGAATGGATGGCACCAGTGCTCTGAAGGATGCCTTGCATGACAAGCAGGTGCTCATTTCCAAGCTTGACGAGAAAGAAAGGGAACTTACTTGTGTGTGTGAGAAACTGGAAGAAGCAGAGGCAAGTCTACAGTTAACTGTCAAATCTGAGGAATTCAGTGCTTTGCAGCAGGCCCTAAATGCCAGAATACAGGAGTGCCAAAACTTTCAGCAGCAGCTAAGTAGTTTGGAAGAAGAGAAAAAGAAAATAATTACAGAGAAACAGAGCCTAGAAGCCCTGAACTCTGACCTGTCAGTTAAAAAGGCATTTTTGGAACAGAACATGGAGGAGATGCAAGAGCAGCTAAAAACAATAAAAGAAACTATTGAGTCCTCCCCAGACATATACAAAAATCAAGAGGCTTTAAATCACAACCTAAAGGCCTCCTTAACAGAAACGGAAAGTAGCCTTACCGAAGCTACCAAAAAGATTCAGGTGCTTGAAGCTGACATCCAGGACAACTTGTCAACCATTTCTCAGCTCCAATTTCAGCTAAAAGACATTCAAGATCAGTTGAAAGTAGAGCAAGATTCAGTCTGCCAGCATAAAGATGCCTTGGAATCTCTTGAATCTGAGGCTCAAACTCTAGAGAAAAATAATCTATTGCTTGCAGCAGAAAAATCAAGTCTGAAACAGAAAATTGAGGATCTCTCAAAGCATGTTACTCATCTGCAGGCTGAAGTGAGAAGCTTGAATGCTACGATAGACACGCTAGAATCCTCTCAGCAGCGCTCAGTTGAAGAATTGCAGCAGGAGAAACTCCATCTAAAGTCCAAACTTGATGCTCTGCAGGAAGACGTTGCAGAGAAGGAGAGTATTATCATCGCCATGTCTAGAAAGGAAACCTCGGTAACTCAAGAAAATCAGCAGTTGAAAGGAGAAATGGCTCGCCTTGAAAAAGCTATCGCTGAGATGCAGTCCGGCATCTGTGCTGCAGAAGACAAGTCGGATACTGCTGAGCAGCTGCTGAAAGAAATGGAGGAAAAGCTGCATTCTGTAATGCAAGAGCTGAGCTGCATGAAGAAGGACAAGGATCGCTTGCAGCAGCAGGTTTTGGTTTTAGAGGAGCAACAGACTGCTTCAATAACCTCAAAAACAGCACTGGAGCAGGAAATCAAGGAAGCACGAACTGAAATTGTGAGCTTGAAAAAAAATCTGTCCACCATTGAGAATGAGTTGAAGGTGGCAAGACATCAGTTGAAGATGACAGAAAATAAGCTGGAGCTCCACAAAAATGTACAGGTGAGTTATGATGCTTATGATCAAGAATGTTATGTTATACCTCTTTCCACTTCAGGAGATTATCATATCTTATCACTTTGACATGGATGTGTTGTGTTTACATCACTTAGGAAACAGAAACAATTTTGTCTGCTATGGAAAAGGTGGCAATGATGACAGCAATGATCTTAGTTAACATAATTAGGATTTCTCCCACTTTGAAAAGGATTACTTAATAGGATACTAATTTCCCAAGTCTGAGTGAATAACAGTTTTATTTAGGAGATAGAAGCCTTCAAACACTGTTTCTTTGCTTTGTTTTAGCAATAGGTCAAGATCTAATTTCCTGTGGTATCACAGAAATTGCTGTTTATTATAACAATTTGTTGTCATATTGCAGACAGATCTGGCACTGACTGCACCTTTTACTAACATCATATGTTAGAATTTAGGTCTGTCTATGTCTTTCCACTTCCCCCATGGCGGCCACCCACCACCTCCCCCCAGGGAAAAAAATCTTTAAAATTCACTCATATTTGTGTTTAAAAGGAAAGACTGTACTGTGTTGTGTTAACCTCTTAGAAACCTTGAACTTTGGTTACAAGCCTTTAATGCTGCTTTTGCCATTTGCTCATAAACAAAAAGCCTAATATCTTAACAGTTTAGATCATACATAATTTGCTAACAAGCTTTCAAAAACAAGTGACTAAAGAATATCTATTGTCAGGCCCAACTGGAGAGGCAGAAGCAGATCGTTGAGAAACTAAGGGAAGAGGAAAAAAGCAGGGAGTCCAGAATTAAAATGTTGGAGACAGAGAAACAAGACCTCATGCAGCATTTTGCCCAGGCTGTGGAAACTGCCCAGCAAATTGAGGTTCGGAAAATGATTCCTGACAAAACAATTAGAACTGAGTGAATTTTGGTTTTGTAACTTCTGTTGTTTAGTGCTATGGATTTTTTTTTTTATTTCCTGGGGATGTCTGTAATCCAACATTCTGGACAAAATTTTGCAGAAAAGTTTTTACTTCAATGCAAAATTTTGAGGTTTTGTTTAGAAAGATTCAGGTTATATACTGTCAGCTGGAAACCAGAAAGTGTTGAGGGAAAATTTCAGAAATTTTTTTCTTCATAGTACAGACTATAAAAGATAAAATGGCTAATTAGTAATTTAAACCATTTTGTAGTAAATGCCCTATGGTTCATATTTCTTCATCTTGTCATTTCTTGCAAATTCATTTATGCATGTATATATATATGATATTATTATTTAATTTTATACCTGTAGCTGGCTTTCCTAATGAGTAGTACAGTGTATTCTGAATCGAGTAGTTTCTCTTGCATTTAGTGGCTTTCTGAGATCAACTCTGATAAATAATGGTTAGATTTTCCATGAACTTGCAGACAAAAAATGCTTTGAATGAGGAAAACCTGAAACAACGTTTGCAAGAGCTTGAGACAGAAAACCACTACTTACAAGAGTATTCTGCTAAAGAGAATCAGTTGCTGAAACAAGAAAAAGATGCAGAACGAGCAGCTCTGCAGAAAAGGCTGGAAGAGGAACGTGAAATCTATGTCAGGCAGCTTGAGATAGAAAAAAACAAGTTGGTAGCAGAGAAGGAGCTCCTTACACAAGAGCAAAATAAACTCTTGAAGGAAAAATTGGAAATGCAACAGAAAAGAGAGCAGGAGAAGGCAGACTTGAAAAAATCCCAACAAGAGCTTAAGCATAAGACTCTACAGTCAGACCAGGAAGGGACAGGAAATATTCAGCAAATCTCCAGGCCTGAGCACTCTATAAAAGCAGAAGAATCAGTGGAGGTTAGTATTGCCGATGCTAATATAATTTTACGGAAGAAATCTGTGGATTGTTCTACTGAACTTCTTTATGGATCTCTCAGGTTGTAAATTCACTGAGGATAAACATATAGGATGCAAATTTCTAGTAAAAGCTTAAGGCAGCTTTGACCTCATAATAATAGTCTAAGAATTTAACTGTGACAATTGGCAGTCAAGTTAGGTATTTTTTCCTTTTTTTTTTTTTTTCTTTTTTTTTTTTAAGTATACATTATGGTAAATAAGCATCAATAAATGAAACCTAGAAAATTATTTCATATCTACTGTAATCTGAAATAGATGCTGAAGACACAGTTGGCAGAAAGCAGAAATCAGGCTACTGCATATCTGGAGGACAATAACAAACTGAGAGCAGATATTATCAAGCACAGGCAGGAGAAAGAAAATGCTGAACTCAGACTGGAGAGATACAGTGAGTGCTACTGATATCTTTAATTCACTTATCATCACATACTGGAATACACCATCTGTCTGTTCACTATTTGGCCTCACTCGTGGCACTAAGGGTTTTTGAAAGTTTTCTTGCTCTGCATCACATTTTTAACAAATGTATTTTGACTGATGTTGGGACAATGACCATGATTTCATCTTTACAGGAAACAGGATGTCTTTTTCCTCCTTGCTGGACTAGTAACCATGTGTTCAGAATGGAATGTATGGGTGGAGCTGCTTACATGCATCTCGATGTCTATTGACCATTAAAATAATTGTGTGCCTTTCTTATAGATGCTGACCTATTTTGATTTAACTTTGGAGAAAATTTATCTAGATCATGTATATGTATTTAAATGTTTCTTCAGAAGTAAAATGTATCAGTTTAGCCTTCTCTTCCCCCACAGAGTATCGAGAAAAGCTGCGGATGGAAAAGGAAAAGAGTGCCGCTGTGGTATCTTGTACAGAGACAGATCCTAGTGGTGGAGAGTCTGCACCAAGGAACAAAGAAGGCACTGGTGATGGCACCAGTGAAACGTTGCATCATAATCCTGTAGTGGCCACCAGCACCATGCCAAAAGAGTCAACACCCTATAAAGCAGTGGAAAAGAATTGTGATACTATCGACCAGACATCTGGCACAATAACTGATCGCTATGTGACTGCCATCACCAAGGCTATTACAGTCACACAGGCAACACTTTCACGGAGCATGATTAACAGCACATCTCTAAAGCACACAGTTTTGTCATCCCAGTCTAGAGTAGGTGTTCGAACTTCACCCAGGTTAGCAGCAGCTGTAGCTTTGTCACAAAATGTGTTATCATCATCATCAGGAGCTCCTGACACTAGTTTAACAAGCATCCCATCGCTTGGAAAAAAGAAAAGGTTATCGCCATGTATTTCAGAAAAGAAAGATGTGGCAGAACTGTTTTTTAAAGAGTCGCACTTAAGTGTTTGTGATGGTGACAGACTGCCTGATCTGTTTTGCTCATCTGAGAACGGGCCAGATTCAAAACTTTCAGTGGACAGCAAGAGCACTTCTAAACCAAGCTCCCTGGGCCTACCAGCAAGGGCAGCAGCACCTACAACAGGAGAGAGGACAGAACAGCACTCAAGACAGGATGATAAAGAGGCTGTTAAAAAATTGCAGGCATCCCCAGAAGGTATGATGACTCGCCGAAGGAGTTCCCTTAATAAACGGAAGCCGTCAGCCCTGATTGACAGTAACAGTCCTGTGTGCAAACAACCCAGAATCATTGAGACAGGTATGGTTTGCATGCAAGTGAATGATTGTAATTCAAACTTTAGACTGACTCATTGGGTGTTCTCTTAGAGCACGTCTGTGCCAGTCCACATGTAGATCATTTTTACATCTTTGTGTGTAAAATTATTACAATTTAATGTGCCAGAAAGATGTAAAGAAATAAATAAAAGCTGATCACAATTTATCGAGTATTGTAGTATTTAGACACAATGCATATGTTTCGCTAACACTGTCCATGCCTTCTGGTACTGAAATAAGATGTTACATTAAAATGCCATTTGCAGATACATCTGTGCCCAGTTCTCAGTTAGCAAAACCTGGAGTACGTCCTCTGCGTAGTTCAAGATTAAGAGCTCCATCAACCTTAGCTAAATCAAGTCTTCCTACAGCACTACCAAGGAAAGCAGACACAATGTCATCTACTTCAGCAACGGTAATGCACACTTAATCTTTGCTCAGATTCCACCATAGCTATGAGATACTCTTTGAAAAAAAATTTGATGGCTCTCGTACAAGTTTTCTTAAAATTCTGAGCTAACACATTTTTTGTCATCGATATAACCTGTAATTATTTTGTCTGTTTTAATTTTTTCTTTACTAGATCAAACAGGATGCTTCTGTTTTATCTGGTACTTTTTATCTTTCCTCATCTTCCCACCTTCAACATGTCTGTAGGTCGTGTCAAGTAACGAAGTGAATACAGAAGTCACAAGGAATACCATATCCAGTTCTGCCGTTAGCAGCGACAGCAGCAGCACCCGTGGTAAAAGTCACCATGTTCTTGGAACCATTACCAATTCCCCTAAGAAACCTAATGTGCGAGGACTTCGCAAGATTCCTGCACCCTCTAAACCTCACTTTTCTCCAGAAATACCCAAAGCAATAAATGTGAGCAGAGCATCCAAACAACGGGCAGATCGTAACAATACTACAGCAGTTAATGACTGCAAACAATCTTAAGTCACAGACTGGCCTTGAAACAGGATATAATTGTATGGGATCTTTGTGTGTGTATATATATATACACATGTTCTTCCTACTAATCATATGTATTGTGTGCATACTGTTTAATGTTTAATTCTTAAACCATTTTCCAAAGTAACATTAATGAAAGACTCAAGCAGAATGTATTCTAAGCAGAATGTTTGATGCAAAATACTACAACCTAATGTGCAAAATTTGTTTATAAAATGCAAAGGTTGCATTTTTTTTTAAGCTTGTTCATTATTTGAAAAAGCAGTTTTTCCATTTAACGGTTTTATTGCTGACATTTATTACACAAGATAAAGGTAAAAGAGTTACAATGTGACCCTGAAAAAGAAGGGGGGAAAAATTAAGAAATGTATCCACTGATACTAAAGATTACAGGAAATGTAAGATTTGGTCGCTAGAGGCACAAGTAACTTTTTAAAATTATTGACTTTGTAGATCACCTGCCTCAAAAGAAATTTATGGCCTGAGGTGATCTGCTGCTTTCTGTTACTTGAAAATGCTTTTTTGCATTTCATTTGTGCGGATTGAAGCTTTAAGTTAATTACCTTTATATTTTTAAATGTCAAAATTTGTTTCAATGAAATAAGTTTTTACTGATGTCAAGAAAAAAATGCAATTTTCATTCTTAAATCTCATTACATATGTCAAAAATGTCTTTTTTTTTTATTATGTAGTTTCCATTGGTTTCAAACAAAAATATAAAAAATAAAGACACATTTTGCATGAATGCTTATCACACAGACACATTATGGACTTGGAAAGAACTCTGGAACATCAAAAATACAAAACTTTAGTTGGAGATGCTTTACAGAATTGCTATTCGTGTCATTTATAAAGTGATTCAGTGATGTTTTCTTTTCCATTCTCTTTACAGTCCTTTGTCTTCCATTCTCTTTACAGTCCTTTGTCCTCCTTCATGTAAAAATCATAATTCTGTTTTGACTTAACGTAATTAAAAATGTTTCCTGCAATATATGATCCTGGGGTTTGTTTTGGTCTGTATATGGATATTTAAAATTTTGTTGTACATTTCATTGTTATCATTCCTATGAATACTTGTGGTTGTTTTGTCAACTATCAGTGCTTCGATGAAGTGGAACACCCAGTTCGCACCATTCCAAGTAAACAGAAAGCTGTCTAAAAGGTCATACTCAGCATGCGACAAAAGCTGTCCTGATATTCCTGTAGTCTGTCACCGCATACTCAGTATCGTGAGAGAGTTAAATCCCTTGTTAGTTTAGAGCATTGAATACTGAGTATGCAGTGACAGACTATAGGAACACTGAGTATGTGGTGACAGACTACAGGAGCATCAGGACAGCTTTTGTCACATGCTAAGTATGCCTTTCAGACAGCTATCTCTGTATACTCGGAATGGTGCGAACCGGGGGTGGAAACACCATGCTGGGTTCCTAGAGGTGAGAGCAAAAGAAGCCAAGAGTTAAGGAAGTTGTGTGGGGTGGGATTTATGTTCGCCAAAAATTGTTTACGACTTTTTTCATGTGTGGAAAGGCAAAGATGACAATATTAACTTCTTCAGCTTAAAATCTTAAATAGGTGACAAGTGGCAGAGCTCCAACACTATTGCTCAACATGTTTGTCCTCGTTCCCCTCTCCTGTCTTATTTTGTTTTTTTAATCTAAACTAGGGAGAAGGAATTGGTTTTGCAAACCAAAATAAAGCAGTCAGTTTTAATAACAGAAGCCACATGCAAAGAACAATGTGCCCAAAGCAATATCTGAACCCAGGACAGTCAATCCTTGATAGCCAAAAAAAGAAGAAAACTGAATTAGTAACAGTAACCCTTTAGGCACAATGAGCCATGATCGTGGCTTTGCCGGGGAAGGCAATTTTCATTACTTTTATCGAAAAGTTCAAACTTTCTCCTTTCCAAAAATATCTAGATTTCTTGGTGTAATATTTACCTGAGAGTGGCAGTAATAAAAAATAAACTTCACCCACTGTAGTCTTAGTTATTAGCTGGTTTTCGTAATATTTATACTTTTATGCAGTGCTCAGAGGGCTAAGGATAATTATGACAATATTTTTATTATTTAAGTGTGCTTTTATTTCAACACTTTACACAGTTTGCAGTGGCATTGTGTCTCAAGAAAAGTAAAAAAAGTTTTTTGTGATTTTAGTCAGTTTTAACCTTTTGAGAGGATATGCAGTCAGGGCCAAGAAATTTAAACTGCCTGTGACCATCTAAAAATGTTCACCCAACCTATACATGAAAAGGTGAAATGTGCCATTTAAGGATAAAGATGAAATTCAGTACTCTTCCTATTTAAAACAAAACAAAACATAATTTTAGTATTTAGATTTATTACATAAATTTTAATCATTACAAAATTTTATTTCAGTAACAATAGAAACAAAAAGTAAATATTTTACACAAGAAAAATTTCTGGATATGATGCTGCTGCCGTACCAAAAGCGTACATGTGCGCATGCAGGTATATGCATAAACTTTGTCTCTCACTTTAAAAGCTAAGAAAAATGTATTTCTTTCTCTCTTGGCTTTAGATTATCTTCTGCTATTTCTTCTCCAGTAGACAAGTATAATCTGTATTTAATATCCATCACAAAAATATTTTAGTGTTTTCATATAGTAATGTTTCTGTAATTATGCTTAAAGTCATTATCAAATTTAAGAAACTATTTTTGGTTGTGCTTATAAGCAACAAGATCTTTCCTTCTGAAAAACAATAAAATCTAACCTTTAAAAGTAAAGAAATCTAAGCAAATACAGAACACTTTAGACAAAGATGTGACAAGCATAATAGTTTAATAAACAAGCTATCTATTGCACCCAAGACAAAATGCTCTCTCCATAGCCTCTCCATAACTGCAACAAATGTAAAAGAAAAAAAACTGGTTATAGCATACAGGATCAAAGTCAATTTTCAAAACGTTCTCAAGAAATAATAGTGGGGTTCTTGTATAAGATACAGATGTAGATCTGTACAGATCAATATATCTTTCTGTGGAAAAATGTTGCACAAGCACTCAAAACCAGACAATAAACAATGATGAAACTCTCTCACACTTACACATACAGTGGGATCACAATCGTACCCAATGGCTAAACTTTCTTTTTTTATATAAATAATAAACATACGAAAGAAAACACTGCTGATCCAAAACAACTTTGAAAAAAACAAACATACTTGAGCACAGAACAAAAATGGCAGAAATCGCTGGTGCATCTGTCACATTGGCGAACACAGTCAGCACACACCTGCCGCTCACAGAAGCTGCATGACATCCAGTGCTGATATCCAAGAGGTTTTCTGCATGACTGGCATGCTGTAATCAAGAATGGAAAAATAGATGCAGAATGAAGCAATACAAAATGTTTTATGTTGTTTGAAAAGAGCAAAATTTTTAGACAATTTTTTTTGTATTAATATTGTTTGCTACATGTTCTTTAAAAAACATTTGATAATTCTTGGGCAGTTTTTGTGTGCCAACATTCTGATTGCTCCAGCCCCATCCTGCCAACGTACCAGTCAATGGACAAATGAATAAACTATGCATGCATGTGACTAAGACTTTCAGTGGGTATGGGACTCTCTGCATTTCTACGACACTCAGCTCCCTTATGATGTGTATACATAAGCATGACAGTGACAGTACCCAATATGACGAGAGGCAGACACAAAATAAATTAAACCATTTAACTTGCCCTGGAAGCTTAAAACATTTGGATCATGTAGACCTTTACACTACTATTTCTAAAAAATATTGCCTATTGCTTAACAATATGCATTATGGATACATTCAAGTTTTATACAATGTCTATAGTAACTTTTGATCTCCATGTCTGTACAGTCCCTCTTATCTGGGATTGACTGTGTGTTGCTGTAAAATAAATTTACAAGACTGCAAGACAATGTGTGCATTGTTAATACCTTTGCCCCCTGCTGAAGTAGGATGCATGAATCCACAAGCAAGGTCTCCAAATTATTAACTTCTTTCATAGATGACACTGAAGGCAAAGTCTGATTAACATCTGTAGCAGGTTCTATTCCATGACCAACCAAGTGCACATCACAGTCCATAGCTGATAAAATTGTCACAGATGCTGCTGGGACCCCACATGTCTGAGGATGATGAATTTTGGGGTAAAAAACTGTGTCACCATCAGCAGAATTATCCTCAACTTCAGCACTGGCTCTGTGTTCCAGCGGTATCTCCCTTTTTAACCCAAGGCATAACCATGTCACCAGGTGTAGTCATAAGATGGCCACAGTTATTTAAGTAAAGTTGGCCTGGTCCTGGAACCAACTTTATGGTGGAAACAGTTCTTGAAACCCCTTCTGGAGGCCAATACACATGATTTTCATTTATGTCCAAGCATTTTGATGCACCTTTAAATAACATCTGTCGTGTTTTTTCTGCAAAATGTTGAAATCATGAAGTTACCTTTAAAAACATCAAAAGAAACCATTAAGCAAACATATCATCGTGATTTACACAGGTCGTTATGGACACTGACACTCTGAAACCACTAATCCTAACACAAACCCTTGTAAAAAGTGTCATGACATGCTCTCTCTTAAAGCAACCTTTAACTCAATACCTGAACTAGTTTGATGTGCTTATTGATTTTCTAACGAAAATGAAATTGAAAGCGGTATGAAAGATTCTCGTAAATAACCGAGTTCAAAGTGGTGCCAGTAAATGTTAATGTCAGAAGTGTCAATGACAAGACTGACAATTTTTAATAACCCTTTTTTATACCAATGTTTATTTTCCAACGATATCATGAAGATTCGCTAAAGGACAGTGACTTTGACAACAGTTTTAGACATTTCAATGATGGGTTAAAACCGTAGACTAGGAGTGTACTGTTTTATTTATGCACTTTTTCTTACCATTGCTACTACCTCCACCTTTAAAATTTAAGGATTTAAAGGTTTGGAGAAATAAAAAAAAAAGTTCAGTGGCTAAGTAGTAAGTGAATTCCACCCAATTTATGAGTAGGGTTGATCTTAGCATCTGTAATCATGCACGATCGAAATAACAACACTTACCGTAAACACTTTTCATGAGTTCTTCGCTTCTGACTCCCATGTCAACTTCTTTTTTACCGACGTGCATTTTCCACTGATGCGATGAAGATTCGCCAAACGGACACTGTCGTTTAGGCATCTCAATTCAAAAGTAAACACTAATTAAGCGACTTTGTGGACGAGTGGAAGAGTCTGAGTAGTTGCCTACCATAGCCTTGACCTTTTCGCGCAAATGAAAACGATAACAGGAAGCGGGAATTTTTTAAACTTTAGAATCACCAATTTCCTTAAATTTACAGTAATGTAGTATGTTTTTTATGTGCTTGATCGCTATAACGTCCACTCATTTTTATTTTTTTGGTCGAACAAAGGTTTCGAAAATGATTCTACTTAGCGTCTCTGGAAACGAGCGCATCCGACCCAGGCTAGCTGATGTGCTGAAAATAGTCGAGTTCATACTTCATTAGTTATACTGGCTGTGCAAGTGTATTTATTTATTTATTGATAATATGAACAATGAATGATGATTTGATAATCAACAGTTTTCATTTCCGTTTGAACTGGTTTTTACTTCTGATGAATGTCATAATGGACGTGCCTCGTTTTAGGAGTTAACCGGGAAAAAAATCGTCTGCCAGCAGTCCAGTAATACAAGTTCGTGATTCATTAAAATAAAATGGGTTTCACTTTCTGTGTTCCTTTAACAATTTTAATTGTAGACTTATGTGTAAGAGAGCAAATTTCAAGGGAATATATGTAATACGTGTCCACAAATAAAACCAAAATACAATAAGGGCAATCAACGAAATTCTTTCGAGCAAACAGATCATTTATTTCATTTATCATGAAAGGATCATCACAACAGCCATTTAACAAGTTTCCAGGTCAACTTGCTCATGTGCATATATAACTATAAATATATATCAGTCTCAGTTCTCAAGTTCTTCAAATAGTCCACACTTTTCATGCACACTAAATTTTTCTTGGCTTGTTTATTTTACACCTGGAAAGAAAATTATATTGTGCCCATCAAAACATAGGGAACAATTCTGTGCTGATGCTTTTCTCAAACCTCTTGAACTAGAGGCTGTGTAGTACTAATAAAATACAAGAACCAATCAGACAATGCACAAGTTATGTAACATCAAAACTAGATCAATAAACTCTAAAAATAACAAAAAAGTGGATCACGAGAGTTGCTGTTAAAACAACAAAGGTTTATGGTATATCGCTGCTTTTGATCTGCTTTTTTATTTTTTTCAGCGCTTCCCAAGTATTAACTTTGCTTTAAAAATTTTTGGTACAAAACGCATAGTCAGGGATACTCTTGTATGTCTCCTCAATGTATCTCCAAGTGACACCTCTGGTACCATATGGAGATTGGCTACGTGTTCAGTTATGACATCTTCTCGAGCTTCCCTTATACCATGCAAATGACTCTTATACATATCATCCTGAACTACCACTAAACTACGAGGTTGCAGCAGCAATGAAAGAAAATGTCTGTTTTCAAATGATGTTTCTGTAAGAAGCTGAGTTTCTCTCTCTTTTTCAGAATGGCTGCTGTTCTCAACAAGACTAGCAGGAACATCAGTGCCTAGACAAGGCTGCTGTGAAACACTCTCTTCAGAAACACCTCCTTTGGCTGGTACAATGATTGTGTCAGCTGGAGTGATGGCAGAATTTAACTGTAGACCACAAGCAATCTCTGCTTCACTGTGATTTAAATGATAGTAAAAGTCTAACAACGTGTGGGATCCCAGGCTAATCGTGGAGACAGTTGGATAAAAAGCTGGCCCATCTTCATGTGGCTGAAACATCAAATTTAAAAAATAAAAATATTTTCAATGCTCTAAATTCAACATATGGATCTTTTTGAGACTTCTATGCTTGTCTTTTATTATTAGTCTGCATAGTTGTTTCTCCTTCAATCCTTCATATTTTGCCGATGTCTCCTACTTGTCTTAAGCGCTGAGAGCATGCTCTTTCGTAAACATGATGATGCACTATAAAAAACAGACATTTATTATTATTATAATAATCTAGCAGTTGATTTTATATATATAAACCCAAAGATTTGTCTTTTCTCTCAGTCTTACCATAATACCCTGCCCAGGCTCATATTCATTTACAAGAACATGATTTGGGACTTTTCCTTCAAATATTCCCAGCTCTGAAATTTGATCACCGTAGGATTTCAGCCACTGCAAAAGACATAAACCCATGCATACTAATACATATAAAAAATTGGACTGCTGCTTAAAAGAGAGAAAAAAGAATAAAGTTGTTTTCTTAAACCAATGCATACTAGTATGAATATGGCATGCACGCACAGAGAGAATGGCAACATGTACAGGCTGAGCAGTGGAGGGAGCTACTGGCCAGGTGGTGACCCTGTGACTGAAGGAGTGTGGGATGGAGTCACATAGTAACAGGATGCAGGGTGAAGGGATAGTTTCGAGAAAAGTTGGATGTTAGGTGAATAAGAATCGGATGGAGAACTCATGTGGTCAGTTGGAAGGGACAGTGCAGAGGTAGGAGCCATGACCCATCAAGAGCAAGAGTATGTATGTTTCGCCTTGCCGGCACCATCAACCAGCAGAGAAAAATGATAAAGTGCCTACTTCCTACGCTAACTGTTGAGTTATTAAAAGGAATGGGTGACATTACAATCAAATTTTCCCAGGTCACCCTGCTTCAAGTATTTGAATAATTGCTTAAATATTTAATCAGAAAAAAGTAACATTTACATACCACTGGTAGGTCTTCTGCAACCATTCCTTTTGGCCCAGGTAAGCCCCCTGATGAACAAGCAAACATAGTTGAAACTATTAAAAGAAAATCATATTTAAAACAAAAGTTTAAATAGAATTATTTAAAAGAACAGGAAACTATCCACAACAAAAATCATCAGCATTATATGTCGAAAGCATATAAGGTATCTGCCAAAAGCAAAATCTACATAAAGAAGGATGAAAGGGGGTTGCTTCAATCAGGATTTCCAATCTCCTAGAAATAGGTGCAAATCATATAAAAATGACCATAAAGATCTAAAATGGTGAAAGATTTTAGATCGGAGGTCTTGCTACATAAGGCCTGACACGAAAGATGATATTTCAACATTATGTTATCAAATGCCAGCAATTTAATTTTATATAAAAACATTACATTAGAGATAAAGATCTTGATAATATGCACTTTTTATGTGACTTGTTTATATAATATCTATATTTTTATTGGGAGAAGTGGTGAAGGCAAGGTTTAAAAAAAGCACATTATGCATTATGCACAAATGATATGGACTCCAAATTGAACACAGCTTTTCCTTGTAGTGTAAAAGGAAGATTAAAAAGATTTTTTTTTTTTTAATCTTTATGTTTATGTATGCCAGATCTAATCTAAACCAGGAACATTTTAAGAGAGATATCAAGTGAATTTCAAAAAACTTGCTCTACAACGCTGTATAAAAAAGTAAAACATATATTGCTCTTTTTTTTATTGCATATGTATCTTTTGAAAATAAACTTACACATTGACAATGAAGTAAAATATGGACAAAAGCATGAAAAATAAAAAATTGTAACTTAAAAATACATAAAACGTACCCCAGTTTTGAAGTCGCCTGTGTGATAACACCGTCCACTTCGTGCATGGTGCATTGTAGACTTTGTTCAAAAGGATTTTCTCCTCTTCTTCTGTTATAAAGTCAGGGATGTAATAGATCGTACTGGGTGCCTGAACACAGTTAATCTTCGTAAAGCCAGCCTCTACCACATGTATATTTTAGTAATGCTGGAATATCAATTATGATATTCTGCTAATAACATTATAACACTTATTCTACCAACATCCCTCGAGCCGGACTTAATTTGGCTTCAGCCAGCACACACATGTTTTAAATTACCATAAACTTATTTGTACTATATATTACAAATCAATCTTCACTACACAGAGACGCCCAATGTTTGTTCTCATGCTTGTTTCTTGGGGGGCACTAAGTACGTATACATGTACATGTATTTAGTAACATTGTCCTACACACGCAGCATCCCATCTACTTTCTATTTCGCATAGCGACAGATCTGGCGTCTTTGCGTTGGTATATTAAATATGTTTATCAACAATAATAAAAATGATATCAATTACACCTAGTCAACGAGCAACTCACATTCTTCACCCTGAAATTTTCCAAGTTAAAATTCATTGATATTTCCGATGTGCGCAAAAGTGGGTCATCATCGACCTAAAGCTACAATTTCTGAGCCGACATTGATGTGAAACAACACTCGTGATTGGTCCAGATGCACACTTATCCAATCAACAGTCTTCTCTTATTAGAGGAGTCGGCAAGAGCGCATGTGCTCTTACCCTAGTTAGGCTGGAGAAACCGGAGGAAGAGCGAAGCGGCTGCTGCGTTGCTCTTTAGCTATGTACTCTGATGACCTGCGATCGTGCATTTATTGAACAAGAAAGTACCTACATGACAACAGTATCCAAGGTTCAGCACTGTTCTTCATTTCGATCGTCGTTATGCATCTCAGCCAGGCGGCTTGACGTTTGACGGCTTCTGTTTTATGTCACTGTTTTTTCTGTTCTTTATTGTGATCCAGACTGGCAAATATTGACAGGAATTCAGAGGCCTATAAGTTTTATTTACATTGTTTACATCAATGAGCTTTGAACGTACCTGAAAAGACTTGATTCATTTAGCAGCAGGGCGTGTGACTTTTTGCGTAGGATCAGTTTGTTCTTTGGAATAAAGCTTCAAAGAATACAAAGATAATGTTATTGTCATTGTAGTTTCTTATGCACATTTGTCAAAAAGATAGTTCAAAAACTAAATCGTTGCCGAAAGGATGCCAACTAAAAGCTGGAAATCATAGCTTAGACTTGTTGGTCTCAGAAGCTTAAATGTTTTGAGTAAAATATATATTTTTAAAAAAGCCTTTAGAAGAAATAACTTTTTACACTGTCACAAATGATGCATAAACATTGAACCTTTATTCTGTGCTATTCTAATCTTTAATTATGTGCATTTAAGTGTATGTATCATTTGCAGAGCTGCATTAGGAAGGTCCCAATCCTTATTGCACAATAATACATTCATAGTGCAAAGACAAATGCAGCTTGTTTAAGCTTTAGTAACTGTAATCAAGCATACTAAATCTTGGACAGCACTGTTGTTCAATAAGATTTGTCATCTTAATTTTATTTTTTAAACAAACAGATGGTGAGACTTGGCAAAGATTCAGTGAAAAGAGTTGCAAGGCATGTCAGATATGATGATATTCCAACTGATACCTTCACCCCTCGCACCTACCAGGTAATGACAAGACACTTGATAAATATTTAGATAAATTTCTTTTAATTTCTTTTAAATTAGTTTGGAAGTTTAATTGACAAATAATTGTGGTTCAAAATGATGAACAGAAATATAAATTTTGATTCAATATTGACTGAAAATCAGAACATTTTTATATAAAAAATAATTTTGTCAAGGTATTTTTTTTTAATTGTGATGGGCAACCTATTATAAAATACTTAACTGAATTTCAAGGATTTTCCTCAATGAGTTAAAAATAAAACTTGAACATTTATTTACAGGTGGAGCTTCTGGAATCAGCTTTGCAAGGCAACACCATTGCCTGCCTTGGAAGTGGTTCCAGTAAAGTCTTTCTGGGACTTATGGTGATAAAAGAGCTATCTTACCAGATACGCTGCTTACCAAAAGATGGGGGCAAAAGGAGTGTTTATCTGGCTGTGTCAGGTGGGATGTGTTATCTGTCACATTACATCATATTTTATTTAAGTGATGCCTCCATCTTTGTGGTACTTATCCTTCTGTTTTGATTTCTTTCACATTCTTCTTTTAGTCTTCTCTCTCTAACTCTCTCTCTCTTTCAAATCTTCTGTTCTAGTAATTGGTTCAGACTGCTGCCTCGCCGGCATACTACTGGTGATAAATAATGATTACTGCATGAATTGAAATCATAAGTAGTTTTAAAATGTCAGTGATTTACTTGTGGTGACATGTTTCCTTGTCCAGACCAAGAAGTGGATTCCATTTGGAGTACACTATATCATCACACTGATATTCAAGTGGGAAAGGCTTTATCGTCAGAAGCAGCTTTGTGGGAACAGCAGGACTGGTCAAATTTTGTTAATGCTAACAGTGTGCTTGTCATGTCAGCTTCCCTCTTCTTGCGTGGCCTTGAGAAAGGTAACCTTTTGCTCACCACCGTGAACCTTCTAGTGCTGGATGATTGTCATGTAGCTGTGGGAGACCATGAGTATGTCAAGATCATGTTGTATGTGCTGAAGTGTGGACAAATGGCTCCCCAACTTCTGTGCTTGACCTCTTCCATTCTTGGAACGGAATGCAGCGATCCCTCCAGCCTGGGGTCCAGAATAAGTGAGCTTGAGTCCCTGCTTCATTCCAAGGCTGAAACCTCCATGCTTGTAATATCTGAACGCTTTGGGTGTCGCCCTAAGGAGAGCATCATCAAGTGTGAGCCAAGTGTCGATGACACTGGACTTACCGATCAGTTGGCCACGTTGCTGCTCACATCCTGGCACTTTCTTGATGAGTGTCAAATAACATTAGATGAAACAACAGGAAAGAGAGATCCATTGCACGTACCCAAATTTGCAATTTCAGAATGCCTTAATATTCTTCACGTCTTAGGTCCATGGTGTGCAGCGTCTATCGCTGAAAATTTACTCAGTCAAGTGGAAAAGATTGCTAAACATGAATCAAACCAAGTCCATAAGCGGTTTTTACGCTATGTCATGACACAGCTACGGCTTGTCGTCAGAGTATTTGAAATCAACTTTACTCCAGAGTACAGTGTTGAAGAATTGCTTAAGTACACCACTTCAAAATTGAGAGCGTTGGTTGATGTCCTGAGAAAATACAAGCCAGAAATGGACTTCATGATTATAAGTAGTGAAGATGCTGATGGTGATGGGATTTCAGACATGTCTGATGATGATATGAATATAGAAGACGACGATGATGAAGGTGATGATGATGATGATTCATTTGATCTTGACAGTTCTGATGAAGAAGATGGCAGAAATAAATCCCCCAGGCATATCCACATTGCAGTCAAAAGAAAGGTAGAGACTAGCAGTGATAATCCCTTTGATGATGATAGGAAACTGTGTGCATTAGTATTTGTAGACAATCGTTATGTGGCATTTGCACTGAACAAAATGATAGAGGAAGTGTGCTCCTGGGATGAGAATCTCTGTTTTGTTAAAAGCAGTCACATTACGGGTCAAGGCATTCACAGGGCAGATGGAAAGAAAGATTTAAGCAAGGCATCCCGTCGGCAGGAAGAAGTGCTGAGAAAATTCCGTATGCAGGAACGAAACTTGCTTGTTTCTACCAATGTTCTGGAAGAAGGAGTTGATATACCAAAGTGCAACTTAGTTGTTCGGTTTGATCCACCAACAGATTACCGCTCATATGCACTTTCCAAGGTAAGATTCCTGTACTTTTATTTTCCTGTTCCATATAATTTGTTACATTCTGCTGTTTATGTTTGTTTTGTTTTTTTGTTAGAACTGGAAAATTTGTAGTTGGTATAAAGTTAACTTGCTTAAACTATAGGCTTTGAAGTGGCACCAAGCCACTATAAGAGGGATTCATGTAATCTTCAAGAAAGCCTTATGGCAGCTGCAAGCATAGCTAGCATTGTCTTTAAAATGTTTTTTAAAAAGCTGTTATTGAAGAAGGAATGGTCTTGATCAAGTAGTATTTCAAAAAGTCATGGCAGTAATTTCCCATTAAGTCTCTTCTATAACACCTATGATTGAAGAGAAGAGCATTTAGTCTGTAATTCATACAGAGCTTACATGTGAAGAATTATCAACTGTGTGAGATACACAACTGTTCTCTAATGCTAACATTTTACTGTTAATATTTTAAATTATGTTCTTTAATTCACTTAAATGTTAAATAAATATTGTCTTACCTGCTGAATTATTTCAGGGACGTGCCCGTGCTCGTGATGCTGAATATGTGATACTTGTTGATGAAGAAGTTATTCAAGATTTTTCACAGAATTTGAATGTTTTCAAGGGTATTGAAGAGGTATGTACATGACAGTTTTTATTTTTTATCTTTTATCTTGACATAACTTTGTGATCAGTTTTCTAAAGTTTAAATTTTTTTCAAAACACATCGGAGCAGATGCAGGTTGGCCTGTTGCCTAATCATAATGCTGTAAAAAAAAATTTTCCCTGGACAACTGCATAGAACAATTTTTTGTCACATAGTTTATTAACTGCTTTAGAATTTTATGGAGAGAAGCACAAGAGTTGTCTTAGAGGAGATAAGTGATATTGTTTTAGGTGCTGATCGGAGCTGGAAGAGGAAGACAAGACCTGGAGGATGCTCAGGAGATGCTACAGATTGACAGTCTAGATTTCATAGCTCTGCCACCTTTCAGTCCTTCTGGAGAGCCAGGGGCTCCTGCTGTTTCCATGAGAAATGCCATTGCACTGGTAAACCGGTATGTAACACCACTGACCAGTTTTTTGTTTTTGTTTTGTTGTTGTTTTGTGCAAGATGTGAGGGAACAGTTTTAAGGAATTTTCTGTTGTCTTTGTGGATATTTGGACTTGATGAATAATATGGTGCTCACTAGTGAACTGGGGGATGTGTCAGTGTAGTTTGAAATGCACAAGTGCTCTTCTGCAGAATTTCGTTCATGTGGATGGAGAATTAGATTTAGAGAATTAAAAAAAAAAGGAAAGCAGCTTGTGCTATCTACAAAAGACCTACTATAGGAGCAATAGTTTTTATCATAAATAATCATATTCTTTTGATATACATGGGATTGAAATAGGCGTGGAGGAGCATTCCTGATGTTGCTAGACAGGAAGTGCTAGTGTAAGCATTACATGTTTAAGTCCATCTGAATCATGCTGAATAGCAACATTAAAAAAGCAGCTATTCTACTTTTTTAGGTGAGTTTAACGTTTTTAAACCTTTGGTTTCTGTTTTTAATTCTGATGTAATGTTAGAAATTATCAGCATTTGAAAATAGCATCAGTGAGAAGTTCACTGTATGCATTGCATTGAGTATTTTAAGAACTGATTTTAAGATACTCAATATTATTTCAGGGACCTTATAGAAAACTAAAATTAAGCATTAACTTGAAATTTAAGTGGTTTTTTTTTCTCACCCCTACATCTTGACAGTAGCCAGAAGTTTCTTTGCAACAGGTACTGTGCCAAACTGCCAAGTGATGCCTTCACTCACCTGACACCTCAGTGTCGTATTACTACCTCAGAATTTAACCCAGAACAGTTTGTGGCTCACCTCCGCCTGCCTGTCAACTCACCTATCAAAGAAGAAGTTATGGTATGTTTACCTCATTTAGTTATGCCTTGAATAAAGAAGAAATGCTATCAATATGAGAATCACTAAAATCAAAATTTAGAAAAATGTTTTTCATTATTAAAAATGTACTTCTGATTTGTTGTTCTTATGGCTTTTTAGTGCATGCTAGTTTTAACTCACTTTTAAAAGAAAAAGGTTTTAAAATGAGAAGAACGAGGTATTACAGGAAAGGGGGATAATTTCTGAGGTGGTGACGCGTAAAACTGATAAAAGTGTTTTGTTTGTTTGTTTTCAGGGTAGCCCTATGCCCAGTCGTCAGCTGGCAAAAATGGCTGTTGCTCTCAAGATGTATGAGATGCTGTATAAATCTGGTATGGCATGTTACTTTTTTGAAAAAGAGGATCTTCATAAAATAAATATTTGTGATGTAGGGTACTTATATGTCACTTAATGTTTTTCAATTTTTCATTGGTGCTTATATGGTTTGTGTGATCTCTTTATGTGTTGAGGGGGTGGGGGGCAGAATGTGTGTGTGTGTGTGTGTATATGAAAGAGAGAGGAAGTACTGAGCTCCTTATTGGGTTAGAGAAATTGATCCAAAAGAGGACAGTTGTTTTTAGAAAGATTGTAGATTTCCAAAAGTTGAACCAATATTTCATCCTTAGACTGAAAAGCATTTCCTTTCTTTTCCCCTTTCTCTCTTGGTCAGTTTGTTGGTTTCATGGGTATCACAGTGACATCTTGGGTATCTCTGTATAGAATAAACATGGGTATCTACAATGACAAGAAGCCACTGAAATGTTTATGAGTAAGGCAACAACAGACACAAGTCACATGTCTGAATTGCTCTTACTTTAGTTTGAGTATGTCTGATATATTTTGAGAATGTGTTGGAATATAAACTGCATAGACAAAGAGTGCAAAGAATGTTTTCATTTACAGTTTAATTAAAATTCAATTTAAATATTGAAGGTTTCATAATGTGCTTAGATTTACTATCATTTCATTTTCACAACAGCACTATTTGAATGCACTTGAATGGATTACGTATACATGACACAGGATAAGAATGTCTGTGTACTCATGTATTGTTGTAGGAGAACTAGATGCCCAGCTACAGCCAGTAGGGAAGGAGATGTTTGTGTGTGAAGAGGAGGAAGAGGAGTGGGAGGAGGGAGAAGATGAACCCCCAGGGCAGGCCCGACCAGGCACCACAAAGCGCAAGCAGTACTACATAAAGAAGGTGCATTTCTGTTTCTGCATGTTTCACTTTAATCTTGTTTGACCTTCATTATTTTTTAAACGATCTATTATGTGTGACTAATCCCTATATTGATGAGTGCAGAACTAGTTAGTCCAAGGAAAGACATTGTGAGGCTGCATAAAGATGTATTGTTTAAGACATTTATGTTTTCTTTTCATATATATATATTTTTTATAGTTGTAAGAATCACTTTCTTTTGTACAGGCAGCAGACGCATTTGTAAACAGCCATCCAGTACCAGATGTCAAGTGCTTTGTTTATCATATTTCTATGGTGCTTTCTGGGGCCATCACTGAAGAACAAAACACGAGAGGGCGCAAAATCTATGCCCCTGAAGAAACTTCGCAGTCATTTGGACTTGTATTGTCCAAGCAGATTCCTAAGGTGAAAAAAAAAAAAACAAAAAAAATAACCAACTCCTCAGCATTTTTTAAAACTAGAGACAATTAGTTTTAAATTTCTGATTGGGATTTTTGTCCTAAAGTACCAGATATAAATACAAAGGATATATTTTTGTTGCATGTTTACATTTTGGAAATAAATTCTTATTTTCAGAAAGTGGAAACTAATTTTTAATTTTCACTTTATAACTATCTTTCTATGTTGTGTGTAATCTCCAACAACTTTTGATAAATTGTTACCAGTTTAAGTTTTGTAATTGTAACTTCTTTGCCTTCTTTTTTGTGGTGATGCAGGTGCCCAGTTTTCCAGTTTACACTAGATCAGGGGAAGTGACTGTGTCGGTAAATCTGTTGCAAAAGAGCACCTACTCTCAGGAGCAGCTAGACAAGCTTCTGAAGTTCCATCACTTTGTCTTCACTAGTGTTTTGCATTTGGAGAAGGATCCTATGGTTTTTTCCCCTCAACAAGCTGATGTTGGCTATATCATTGTCCCTCTTAATACCAGTGGAGGTGGAAACAGCATTTACTAATTTCTTGTTCATAGCATATAATATTCACAATTCTGGTCATTGTTGGAACCTTTTAACCATGACTGATTACTATTTTAAATGTTAATATTGAATTTTTACACAACTGTTGCATCCAAGTGCTAAAAAATTTTGCCAACAGACAGTTTAATACAAGTTTTGGGTCACAGTTTTATTGTCGGCTTAATGAAATCACTAGAGAATATTGGTTATTAAGTTTAGTGTTGATTTAAAGATCTTATTTACATTTCTGTTTGACAGAAGGCTCGGACCTGGACATTGAATGGTCTTTTGTGGAGCATGTGATAAACTCCAGTGTGCATCACAAGCGCAACATCTTTGACAGCAAGCGAGATACTTTTCAGTTTGACAAAGCAAAGTTCGAAGATGCTGTTGTCATGCCTTCTTATCGTAACATTGATCAACCTCAGCATTTCTATGTGGCAGAAATCCGCAATGACCTTAGCCCCCTGAGCCCCTTTCCCTCCCCTGAATTATATAAAACTTTTGCAGCCTACTACACTACAAAATATGGTCTCACGCTCACCAACATGGACCAGCCTCTTCTAGATGTAGACCACACTTCAGCACGACTGAACCTCTTGACACCTCGGTACATGAATCAGAAGGGGCGAGCTCTGCCAACGAGCAGTGTGGAGACTAAGCGAGCACGCAGAGAGAATCTTCAGCAGAAGCAGATTTTGGTACCAGAGCTATGTTCCATTCATGTCTTCCCAGGATCTCTTTGGCGAAAAGCTGTTTGCTTGCCAGCTATTCTGTACCGCACCAATTACTTACTTTTGGCAGAGGAACTACGTAAAGTTATTGCAGGTGAAACTGGAATAGGAAAAGTGAATTTGGATCCCAGTTTCCATTTCCCTCGGCTAGATTTTGGATTCGAAACAAATCCTGAGAAAGTGCAAGTAGCAAAGCAAGAAAGTGAACAAGAAGAATCTACTTGCTCACACACGGAAGAGGAAGCCATTGAACAACAAGAGACTGAGAATGCTGTCAGACCTCGGCAGTCAACTCAAGAGAGCAAACTGGATCAAAAAGTCATGAGAAGTGTAGAGTCTGTTTGTGCTCAAGAAGAAGAAAAAGCAGATGACGAGACATCTTCAGACAATGATTCTGGTGTTACATCTGGTGACTCTGAGATAGGGGGTGTGGAGAAGGGATGTGTTTATGTTTCAGGTCAGTGTTCTGAAAGAACAGACTTTTCTGCATCTCTCAAGGAATCATTCAGCCAGTCATCGTCATCTTGCAGCTCAACAGTAAATTCAGATAATGAGGCTAGCAGCATGTGTTTAGCTTCGGAAAGTAAGCATATTGGTGATGTGGCGAATGGGAAAGATGGCCAGTGTGAATCTCATTCTTGCAAACTGTGCAGTCTAGGTAAAGAAGGTGGGAAGGTGCTGCAGCATCCCTGCTGTCGTCCCATCTCATCTTTATGCAGAACCCATGTATCTCAATCATTTCATGTGCATATTACTCAGAATGAAGAAACTTCTAGTTCAAACCATGAGCCAGAAATATTTCTGACGTATCACATTCATTTAGAATTGGATGTGAATTTCCAGTAAGCGATCCAAATGCACTGTTGCAGAATAAATGCACCAAAATAGATTATGAAGGCCAGGAGGACTTTGCTTCCAGTCGAACATATATCAAAGAGAAAGAAAATTCTCCTAAAGAACCAGTACTTAATCATCATTGTTGTGAAAAAACAAGCAGACCAGACCCAGATTTTGGAAGGAAAACTATCTCTGCAGATATACCAAACACGGAACCTGTTGCTAAGAGTGAAGAATGCATGGACAAAATAAAAGACACCCAATCTGCAGACTATCAGTGTGTGGAAGATTGTGATGATTTTCTAGATATTACAGGGACCAATCAACAACCCCCAATCACATCAACATTCCAAGTTGACCCCGAGATCTCAGCTTTCACGAGTGCAGACGAAGAAATTCAGCTTACCTTTGAGTCTGGATGTAATCTTGATTCCATTGGGCTAGACACAAACTGGTCCAAGGCCAGCATCGCCTCTGACAAAGAATGGGCTCCTGATGAAAGCCTCACTACCTTTGAAGTCAGTGAAACTGTGTCTGATCTCAGTCACATGGGCAAAAATGGTGTCAGTGAGTCTATTTTCTCCAACCATAACCATCCTCACCCTGAGAATATTTCACAACCACTGCCCACAGAGACAAAAGAAAGAATGTATGCATCACATTCATCATCAAGGGATTCTGACATCTTTGAAAATGACAGGCAGCATTTTTCTAAATTGGATGTGAGATCTGCTGAAGAACCTTTGTTCCATGACAAGAATGATCTTTCAGAAAGTGAAGCAGGGACAAACTCATCAGGTCAGAATCACAAGTCCGAACACCTACACAAGCATGAAAATACAGTGCATAACATGAATAAAAAGGACTGTTTTAGCAACTCTGTGCAGAATAATCATGAAAGAAATGAAGGAAAAAAATGCACAGACTTTGAGATTGGTGTTTGGAATGCATCAGGAGTCAACAGCAAGCCTATTAGCATGAAAAAAGTAGAAAAAGTGCCAGAAGAGATAACCATGATTCCTCAGAAAGAAGGTGGTGCTGAAGAAAAATTGAAAACTCCTGTTAGCTTAGATGCTGATAGAGATCTGGAAACATTTGTGGGCCCCAGTCCTTGCCTGCTTCTGCAGGCTCTGACAATGTCCAACGCAAATGACTTCTTCAGTTTGGAAAGGCTGGAGACCATCGGAGACTCTTTCCTTAAGTATGCCATAACAGTGTACCTGTACTGCTGCTATCCAGGTACACATGAGGGCAAACTCAGCTATCTGCGCAGCAAACAGGTGATTTATGAACTAGCATTGGTCTTTCAGGTATATATAGGATTTGTTTAGGTTTATGGATTAAAAAAAGTATTACATGTCAGAATATCTCATTACAGATATGATTTATGAAATTAGAGCAACTTGGCTTCAGGGTCATGAGAGAGATTTACATCTGCTAGTCTATAGCGTTACTTGCATAATTTCACTGAGGATCTTGTGTGCTGGATACTTAGCAGCAAGAATATCTTAATCTTATAATACAAACTGCAGCCAAAATAATCCAAACATTTTGAAATGCATTTGAACAGGTAAGCAATTACAACCTGTACCGCCTTGGAAGGCGCAAGGGACTGGCTGAGCGGATGGTGTCAACCAAGTTTGAACCATACGAAAATTGGCTGCCACCTGATTTTATCATCAGTGAAGATCGCAGGCGAGGTCCTGTTCCTAAGGTTGTAATCGCCACAGGCAATGCCAGACTGTCTGCAACAACTCCAGTCAACTTTGTGATTGAGGACGAAGAGTCAGAAACAGGTACACATGAACTGCTATACCCTATATAGATTCAGTACATTCTGCACAAACATACTTCACTACAATTAACTGCAAGAAGAGGGAAAACTTTACTAAGGGGAAAAAACTATTAATATTTTCAGATAAAGGGTTTCATCCCTCTGAATTATCTCCCTTTGACCAATTGATTTGCTGGATGTTTGAAAGTCATCAGAGTGCCTTGTTGGAGACAGCTCGCTGGCTATACATTACCCAAAAAACAAAAAAAAAAAAAAAAACAATAGCAAATATGAAGGCGCTCATGCATTGACCTATTCTGGTGAACCAGTACTTGTTGACTGGGTGGTTGGATAGGTGTGTAGAGGCCATTCTTGAGCAGTGGAAAGCAAGATCTTGTAGAGTTGACTATAGAACTGTTTTATATCATTGTCTTTGTAGGTTGAAGTTGAAACTTTGGTGAGATCACTGATTTTTTTCACTAACCCTCTTATATGTTCTTTTTTTTTATTTGCGTCTTAGTTTTGTGGGGGTGAGGGGTTCATGTTTATCATTGTGCTGTACTTGGACTTTTTAAGTCTGCTATTATTCCTGCTTCTTGGGGTCATTTCAGACACCACCCAGAGGCGAGAGATAGATGCCTTTCACCAAGAGCTTAAAGAGATTGACCGCCAGCAGGCTGCCGACCAACAGAGTGACTTGAGCTGCAATGCCAAGCGTGCCATGATTGCTTACAGTCTGCAGTTGCACCACGGCATCCCAGACAAAAGTGTAGCTGACTGTGTTGAGGCACTCATTGGGTGCTACCTGACAACATGTGGCAAGCAAGCAGCTCTTACCTTCATGTCCTGGCTAGGCCTGAAGGTTCTGCCACACAAACGCTGTTCAAGTCAGAAGGAACACAGAGTGCCCCAGGAGGTCAGTGCAAATTTAGTAAAACATGATGGCATTTTGCTTTGATAGTTGGGTGCTCAACCTTAATGTCTGCAGCTAGCAAGGAGACTACTTTATCACTAAGATCTATGTTGCCACTTTTGTAATGTATTCACAAGAATCATTTTTCATTTAAAATTTCTGCATGGAAGTATATAAGGAATATAGATCTTTTGTAGAAAAGGAACAAAAGTCAACAAGACTGGTTTGCATTCTTTACTCTGATGACAACTAGGTGAATGTGTACGAGTTTGATGAGCTGCGTTGTCCACCATCCCCTCTCATTGCCAGCGTGCCTGATGCACCACTCATTTTAAATCGTCTGCTGGAAGGATTTTCAGAGTTTGAGGCTAAGATTAACTACACATTCCGGGATCGCTCTTATTTGCTGCAGGCATTTACTCATGCCTCTTATCACTATAATTTCATCACTGACTGTTACCAGAGGTGAGTTGATGATGTGCATTTCGTAAGAGGTTCCTTAACAGATACTTTGAAGCTCTTCGTATATTCTGCTTTAATATTTATCCTTGTTTATACATAATGAAAGTTTTATAGTGCATGATGGACAGTTCATCTCTGATGCAGCAGAACCTAAAACCACTCTCTGTGTGCAAGCATGATTCTTCAAATCTTTTTATGACAGTAGCTTATTAATAATGAACAATTGCCTACTTTAGATAATGCTAATGCTAACTAGATTTTTTGCATTTGTTGTCCCAAAACAGTTATTGACTTTGATTATTTTTCTTTGTGAGTGGATGCATGAACTTTTGTTTTCTGGGGGGAGTTTTTTCTTGTTTGTTGTTTGGTTTATTTACATTTTTTTACTCATTTTTCTCTTTGTTAGTCTCAATCATTGATGTTACTCTCACCCTTTGTCTCTGCACTCTGCTTTCTTTAATGTCATTAATAACTCATCTTGGCTCCAATGTGTCCTTATGAGTTTAAGTACAGTATCAGTGAAATAAAGTCCATGGTAAAATCTGCAAAATGGTTTCCTTTTTCCAGACTGGAGTTTCTAGGAGATGCCATTCTGGACTATGTGATTACCAGACATCTTTATGAAGATTCTCAGCGGTACTCCCCTGGCATTCTCACAGACCTTCGTTCAGCCCTTGTCAACAACAACATTTTTGCAGCCTTAGCTGTCAAATGGGATTTCCACAAATATTTCAAAGCCATCTCCCCATCTTTATTTGCTGTCATTGATAAGTTCGTTGTGTGGCAGAAAGAAAGAGAGGACGAGTTCGATGAACTAAATGAGGTTTATTGTTCTTCTGTTGTCCATTTATATCTGTTTGTTTCTTGAATACATACCTGTACATCTTGAATACTCTTAAATGTAGTACATGTTTATAGCTTGTGTAAAGGATTAGGTTTTGAAAATTCTCGTTATATTGGCTCAGCATTAGTGATATTTTAACATTATGTGTAATGCACTAGTGAATATTGTATATGTGTGTGTGTGTATAATGGCATGTGTGTTTGTTAACATGCATGTGCACACACATTAACACAGAAGCAAAACTTTGTATTTAGCATATTCTCACACTTCTTGGCTTAAAGAAGTAAAATTTATTCTGTTGATACTGACTACTGGGTCAGGAGCAAGAAGAAACTGACGAAGATGAAGAGAATGAAGAAGACAAGGATGAGGAAGTGGAGCTGGAGATCCCTAAAGCTCTTGGCGACATATTTGAATCGGTAGCAGGTGCTATCTATCTTGATAGTGGCATGTCCCTTGACACAGTCTGGCGTGTCTACTACAACATGATGAAACCTTACATTGGTAAGGGTTATCAAGCTTTCTGTATGAAGCAGTAAATTTCTTCAGTCATCGAACACTGAAGAACTGCTGCTCTAAATTTACAAATTAAAACAATGTGGAAATACTAAGACTCAAATTTAAATGTCTGGGACTCTGACGGTTAACAGTTGAAAGTTTTCTCACTTCATGCAAACAGTCTCCCATGTATTGTGCTCCTATTACTGTGATTATTGGTCATAAAACCCATACATACAAGGGGGTGTATTTTTACATAGATATGCTGTTAATTATAAGCTTTAATAGTCACTGTACATCATTAAGTGTTCTTGACTCACTCTGGAAAGGACGTAGACATCCATTTAAGAACAATTATTTAGTGTAATGATTGATCGAGTACAGAATTAGTGCAGACAGTGTTTCTTAAATATTTTGTATTAAATAAAGATCCTTTTATGTTTTCTGAATTATCCCACTTTCTTTTCTTTTTATTCTAGATAAATATCTGAAAGACATTCCCAAGTCTCCTGTCAGAGAACTGCTAGAAATGGAGCCAGAGACAGCGAAGTTTGAGTAAGCTGATTTTTGGGAGATGTATTTGTATAATTTCAATGATTCTTTTTTTTTCTCAAGGTGTCTTTTAAAAATTTGGAATTTGTTTAGAGAGTTTGTGTAATTAACAGACCATCACAATGTTGTTTCAGTTCTTTAGTAACTTTCACCTGCTGTTTTATTAAGTTGAAATTTATTATGTTTCATTTCCAGGAAACCAGAGCGTACTTTGGATGGAAAAATTCGTGTGACTGTAAATGTGGTGGGTAAAGGCGTCTTTAGTGGTGTTGGTCGCAACTACCGCATTGCAAAGAGTGCAGCTGCCAAGAAAGCCCTTCGCTTCATCCGCACCATGCAGCAGGAGGGAATGATGTAGCCCACAGATGCAGTCACACCTTTTGTTGCAAATATATGTGCTGCCAGCTGGATTCATTTAAACAATTATTTTAGGGGCTGATTTGTAGGATTCATCATCTGCAGGATTTCAGCAAGATACAAATGGATTTTACTCATCCTGTGAGCTGAACCAATCGCTTTGCTAAGTGGGTTCAAGTCTTTGAACATAAAGCATCTACTTGATAGTCCACGAAGCATCTTGAGAATGTCCAAAGTGCATAATATTTTTGGAAAAGGCAAACATGATGTCTGTAGTGAATTTGTTTTAAAACAAAGGTAATTTTTATAAGGATGCCGGTAATTATTGTCTTCAGTTTAATAACAGCAGCAAAAAAGAGGGATGAATGTGTGCGTGTGTGCATGTGAACATGCCGACCATGGTAACATGAAGGAGTGTGTGTGTTTAATTTTTAATTGTTACCTGTTTAATGCAGAAGATGGTGCTGCAACTTAAACTTACTTTATATGCAGACTGGAAATAGAACCTGCCTGTGTTTGGCAAAGATTTTGGTGCTGTTGGTAACAGATTTTAATGCTCTTTTGGCAAGCACAACAAGCCTTATCAGCTAGTGCATAAAGCGGCGGAAAATAACAGAAGTCACCTCAGAAGAACTAGCCAGTTGTTGCCAATTGTTTAGTGTTTAGACTGTGACAGTGAGCTTTCACTCATAAAATTTGTCCCTATAGCCTTTTCTCTGGTTGTTTTGATCATTGATAACGTGATTCTTTTGTCCTTTTTGACCAGGTTCAGTTTCTTTGCCACAGTCTCTATGACTGTTTAAGCGCTAGCATGCTTTTGCTGGTTTTGTTTCATTGGATGTCATAGCTTTTATACTCTCAGTTGCAGGATACTTCTACTTTGATTTTGCTCAGCAAGGCTGGGAAAAACCCACCAAGCCCTTAATTTCCCATCAGCAAACTTGTTTACCCCACTAGTTCACAATTTTTTTTCTCATCAGCTGGGCTGATAATACCCACTGTGTCTGTGCCTTTTTTTCAGCCAAGCTGGTAAAGGCCTATCAGGTCTGCACATTTTTGAGCAGCTTCACAACGTGATGGAGTGCACGTGTTGCCATATGCCTGAATTATGTAACGTCTAAGGTCAGATCAGCTAGGTCAGCATAGTAGGTTCACCTTGTCCTGGGTTTTGTTTGATATCAAAGAAGTTTTTAAAAAAAAAACACATATTGTGAACATATTGTGATATTGTAACAGGTTTTCCTTGACTTTGTTCACTACTAATATTCATTGTTACCAGTTACTTCTATCTCCAAGACATGTTCAGTGAAAAAGATACAATGTGCTGGATGGTTTGGTTTCTTAAATAGAGGTAGCTGAGAGAATTGTATGCTTGCATCATGTTTGAGATGCAAAAGAAAACGCTTTTGTTTTTTGTTTTTGGTTTTGTTTTTTTTTAGAAGATTCAATGATAAGCCATTTACAAGCCAGAAAGTTTGCTTGAATTGGTTTGATACCCGTGATGCCCATCAAAATTGTATATTTCTGCTTCCGGTGAAAGCCAACTTCTGTAAGGAATATCTCCATCAGGATGTGTCATGTTCCAGTATTACTTTAGCTGGTTCTGTTTTTCATTCTTAGCTTTGGCTTGTTAAATTCATGGTGTGCTGATTTTGTTACACATTGCCGCTTTTTAGAACCTTGGGTGGGCAGTCTTGGCAACCTACAGTGTTGCTGTCTTTACAATGTTATTCAAGCTATTCAGTCATTGCTCTACAGCATGTTTGTTCTACAGCATGCATGTCCTGCATATTCATCTTATGTCTGTGGTTCATCGCATTCGGTGGAATTTTCTCCCTATAGCTTTTGCCTCATCTGTCTGTTTTTAAAGAAAATTTTCTTTTTTTTATGTAATCATGCACTTGCTAAGATCATATCCTACAATAAGAACCATAGGATTGTTGCCCTGGTTGCTTCCCCGTCAGAAATCAGCATTGTCAACATTCCTCAGATTTCTATGCGTCACATCATCTCTCGATGTAATATAATTGCTATAATATCTTTAATATCTACACATTGTGCGCAGTGACTTTGTATGAAAAAGGGTATTTTCAGCATCCTATCAGCAGCACATGTATTACCTTGTGATAGTGTCAGGTAAAATTCTTTGACAACATTTTTTTGAAAGAAATCTGACCTTTCACTTTTGTACATGTCGGGTAAAAGAAGTTGTGGTAGCAGTGATACATGTGGCTTATGTGTAGTGAATCAATTTGTGTGTAAAGCCAGAGTCAAGATCACAGAGGTGTTGAATCTCTTGTTGTTTTTAAATTGTTCTCGAGTTTAAACTGTTTTAAATTTGTTCTCAAGTTCTTCCTGTTGGTGTTCTTCCCACATCCCTCATGGCAGAGGAAGTGAGTCATTCTTCTGTGGTTTACAGATGTTGTTTGTTTTGTGTTGTCTTTGCAAATTATTTATAGTGATCTTTACCAGTCCAGCTAAAGGTGTAAAAATGAAGTGGGGAAGTCATGACTGGGGAGACAGCTCATCTTTTGGACAGTAGGAGTGCAATATGTTTCGTCTTTTATAGCTAAACTGTTCAAGATGGATGTAAGTTGGCGTTCTGTTCTGTTGATAGATTTTATTCCTCCTTGTCAGAGAAACAAATTTATGGTAAGTATGGCATATAAAAATGTTGATCTGTCTTGTGTACATACCAAACTGTGACCATGTTAAACAATGATTGTTGTGAAAGTCAGTCAGGTTGAATGTGCTGGTTTTTTTTGGAAACAACACCAATCTTGATGTGTTACTCTTTATGAAGTTTCCCCCAACAATATGCAGGTTTCTGTATTGTCCTCACAAAGCAATAGGATCATGTGATGGAAACATTTAAAGTGTTTTTACATAGGTGCCTGTGTTTTTTTCCATGATGTGATAGGCGGATTTCCACATTTCATGGTTGCATATGCATTAGTGTATGATTACCTCTCTGGAGTTCTTCCTTTTTTTCCTTTTTGTATATTTGTCATTAAATATATTTAAAAGTTCATAATTGTGAGAAACAATAGATTGTTATAAAATTATGCGATGTTTTCCCATAGTTTACTTGAGGCTGTACCTGGTGGAGAGTGGCCAGAATCTGGTGTCAGGGGTCTTCGTGCACATGGTTCCACTGAGCAAGTTGTGGCAGAGATGAGTGCACAGGCCTTCCTTCTCGGATGCACATTGTCAGTGTGAGGCAACTCCACTTTCATATTTTATGACTGTTTCTCGTTTTAATATATTGTCCGAGACAAAGGTGTATGTTTTATGTATTTTTTGTGTGCAGAATAATGTTGTATGGTTGCAAATTTTTATAAAGCATGTAGTGATAGTTTGGTTGTTTTTGTTTTTTTTTTTTGTGTGGGGGGGGTGGCAGCTTGTGCTTCTGTTGGGTGAAAAAAAAACTGGAGAACATGTGATCTGCAGAGAAAGCATTTATATTACTGATCAGGTTCATGGGCCTGCTTAAAGCAGAGTTATCTCTAATATATACGTATTTCTGATTCTTCTTTGATAATCATTTTTAAGTTACTTGGAGAAATTATAAATCCAACATTAGATTTGTTCCACTCAATGTAACAAGCCTTATTGTTTCGACTAAAGCAAAGAGAAATATTGGGAAAATGAAATTAAAATTAATATAAAAGATTGTGCTTTCCTTAGTTCATCCAAATGTGCATTTTGTCCTAATTTTTGTTTGATTTATCAGGGGGAGGGGATTGATCTTCATGTTGTATTTGTTTTTGAAAATCCTAGTCAATGTGAGAGCAAATGTTAATTAGGTATTGCCAAAACAGGAACTTTTTGTATGACGTCAAAGTTTTGACCCAATTTCAAAATGGTGTAAAATGGTGCTGTTTAAAAGGCTTGCATAGTGTGAACTGAATAGACTCATTCAGATTTGGGGATTTTGTTTTTTTAAATGCTAGTTGACCTATCTTTTCAAAATAATATTTTGTCAACGGTTATAAAATTGTACCATTGGAGTCTTCCAGCCTGTTACATTTTAGCTAGGCTATCTCTTATTTTAAGACTAGAGAATTGCATGGAACATCAAGCCATATTGACTAGCAGAATAAGATTGGATGTTATGGGGGAAGGGAAGGGTTTACCGACAAACTGACCTATTGTGCTAGAGAAACGATAAAGATTTATCTAGTGAGTGACGCAGAAAGGCACATTAAAAGCGAATCATGTAGGACGCACATTTATAACAGTCTGATATCAGTATGTGCACTTGTTTAAGGAATACACTGACATTTTTTGACAACTAACATAAATGGGTAGAGCAGATAATAAAAGCTGTTAAAGTTGTAGTTGGTCATTAATACTTTAATTTTGATAATTTAAAAATATTCAACTAGCATTTTGTGGAGTTCTGGCAAAACATTTTTACCAACTGCCTCAAGCATCAGCCTGTGGCATAAAGCACTCAGATGCAAAGGTCCTCCTGGACCTGTGGTTACAAACGTCTAATAGCTGCCCAGCAGAAACAGGTACAATGTGAAGCGAAGAGGTTGGCCTTATAGATGCCATGAACCAGATATGCTGATCCACTTACTGCCCCTACAGCCACTAGGCAACGTGACTTTTTTCATTGACACACTTTTTAACATTGAGCTGCAGTTGGCCCTCAGCATTCATGGGTTCACTTTTGTAGTTTTGAGTATTCACAAGTTTACCATTAATAATTAAATGGGATTTTTTTTTTTTTTTGGGGGGGGGATTAGTTTTGCAGCCTACTACTAAATGTCCTAGACAATACAAATAGACTAGAAAATATCAATGGTTAAATAAGGCATAGATGCATGATATAGACATATATAATTATTGATCTATTTGACCAAATATTGTGTTTTAACTTTTGTGTT
This sequence comes from Pomacea canaliculata, assembly GCF_003073045.1. Taxonomy (NCBI): domain Eukaryota; kingdom Metazoa; phylum Mollusca; class Gastropoda; order Architaenioglossa; family Ampullariidae; genus Pomacea; species Pomacea canaliculata. The sequence goes on from NC_037597.1 coordinate 17,007,051, forward strand.
AAATTTGGCCATCAGTAAAGTTAAGGGTGAGGGAGTTGGAGTTATTTGCCTCTATCCAGCGTTCTGAACACCGAGTATTAACTGTAGTTTGAATCATGTTGGCTGTAAGTCCTCTATCCACCAAGATTTTAAGATGTATCAGTGGTCGGTGCACTGACAGACATGACTGTCAGAGTTTTGGGAAGGGATTTACCCGTATCTGACAGCCTGGGGTTGTTGTTTTTTGTTGTTTTTTTCCTGCCCTAATGGAAGGACACCTCGCTGACATCAGTAGTGAGGTTATTGTAGGCTTGACTGTGAGGTTATCATTGTTTCTCGGCAATAAAATTTAAGTACAAATCAGTTTAAAATATTTTTACCTCTCATTTCTCTCCAGACTCCCTCCCCACCATCCAAACTGGCTGTAATTCAGTGGTAAATATTATTGTTCGTGCTTGTTAAATGAAGTGTACTAAAGCAGAGGCAATGGTTGTGCGTGCTTACAGCTTTTTTTAATGGAAATAAACTTATTATGGGAGTACTTCTCAGTTTTCTTGTTTTGTTGATTAAAATTTAAAGAAAAAGGTTGAATGAAGTAAACACAATGTACAATCTCGACTATGGTAGTGGTTAGTACAGCAACAACAACCAAAAAAAAGTTTCTTTTTAACGAATGCAGCAATCGTGACAGTTCTCGCGATGTCACGTGCGAAACGTGATCTCGCGGCAACGCGTAGTACAACCACGTCCGTGGTACAATAGCGTTAGTTGTGCTGCTACTGCCGCCTGTAGGTAAGCGCGTTGTTAACTATTGAAAACAATTGATAACCCAGTGAAAAGACTAATCATGGACGTGTATTTATGGACTGGTGTCTGTATGCCGAGACTCACTCTTAGCCTCTTGCGAAGCGATCCGTTGTTAGTCTCGGCGAGCCGTAACAAAGAATGTGAATAAACCGGAAGTTATGTCGTTTAATGCCTCGTTTTAGTAGTTAATCTGAAATGTGAATAAACCGGAAGCTTACTGGTATGGAGCCTCGTTCTAGCTGGTAAGTGGGGGGGGGGGGAAATCGTGTGCCAGCTGTCCAGGGGATATAAGTTCGTGGACTGATCAATTGTTGTAAAAGTGTTCATCACGAAACAAATTTTGTTCACTACTTCTGTAGCAGTTCCGGTGTTTGTGAGATTAACATGCAATGAAATGCTGTCAATACTCACCGAGAAGTACGTTTGAAAGCAGAAATCTGCTCAATAAAACCCGGTACTTTGCATATATATATTTACGCTAAGTACTGCATTCTTTTATGACTTTGTTATCCATAGTTAAATCCCATTTTTCTCTCTCTCTTTCTCTCTCTCTCAAATTATTTATAGTGTCGGTGGGAGTATAAATCCTATCATTAATCCATGCCTTCTCCACTGACAATCACACAGACACGTATTGCTGAAGTTGTTTACGAGACATTTAATAATGAATGTAAGCCACAAAGCGATAACAGCTTGGCAGCTTCTGTACACGGCGAGACATGTTAGGGATGGACTGAGTCGTCATTCACCATTCCTCCGGCCTTCCTCCCTTCCCTTTCCTTTCCTCCCCTCCCCAGATTGCCCGCGTCTACTCCACAAAATGTGTGGGTGCTTTTTGTTTTGGAAAAGATGTACAAATAGTCAGCCATGCCACTAGTACCGATCCGCATTATTGTGGCTTAAATACCCAAACTCATCAAAAATCTCTTTCTTCAGCATGAGTCACGCTTTCTTTAGTGATGTGAGGGTTACAAAACAGCAAAATCTTCAAATGAACGACACTGTAACATGTAACCAGGCCAAGGAATTTTTCAGCTTATTCCATCCACAGCAAAATAACCATTGTCCCGGAGTTCCGGATGCAATACAGCAACATGTACACGCGAAGATACAAATGTACATAAAATACCTTGAGGGTTGTGACTGTGCAGCACATGGCTTTCTGTAAGTTTGCCAATGCCAGGTCTTGGATGAACAACTGAAGAGAACAGCAGACAAAGTGGAGACTGCAAATAGAATAAAGGCTGAGACAAGGCTCAGAGTAAAGGAATAGCAAAAAGCTTATTCGGGTGAAACAATCCCAGTATAAAAATGTCAACATGTAGGCGTACACAGCGCCGAGTACAGCAGCATATTATCTTGGAACAATTACATTAAACTGCACATTATACTGTAGTTAACTTACAAGGGGCACATGTTCAAAACAAATACTAGTTTTAAAGACAAACTCATCAAATATTCGGTATGGGAATGACGGAGTCAGAGGCCTGGTGGTCATGAACATTCTGGATTGTTTTAAAAGTATCAGAAGCTGTGTATGTTGTCTGCTATCCCTGATGTCTGGGAGGATTTGAACATCAGATATAAACTTGTGTATTTAAATGGAAAAGATATTTGTACATTTTGAGAAAAATACGTGATTTTTGTAAATTTGAATGAAACAAGAACAGTGAAATTAAACTCAACGTACACTCTATATAACGAACGAATTATTTGGATAATTACTCGTCGAAATCTTAAAATACCCATCACGTGATATAAACGATACAACACAAGAAATTAAGAATTGTTGGAAAGATTCATAAAACATCTCAAAATAAAATTTAAAGAGAGAACAAAAATTCATGTAAACCAAACAGTAATTTGGGTAAATTTGAATAGTTTGGGGGGACCCTGGGCGCCCTGAGGGATCTTTTCCAAGACACTTGGGTTTGTTCAAAATCTCTTATTGTCCGGGTGGAGACTGATACAAAACAGAGTGAGTCCATTCTCATACTAGGGCACCGTCGGAACTGACTGATATTGAAGATATTTTATGATTTTAAGGGGCTCACTATTCGACCATTTACCGATTCTGTACCTTAGTCTATTCAGTGACTGCTTTTAGTCGATTCCACCATCAGCTTAGAAAATACGGGGCAACCGATGTGTACTTACATGAAGGTGGCACATACAAGTCATGATTAAGACGCCCAAGATCTTTAAAACATGAAGGTCAGAACTTCGAAGGAAAGCACACACACACTAGATAGATAGAAGTAGAAGTTGGAGATAAATATACTCTTTCGGTGTTTGAAGGGTAGAATAAACAAGCAAAAAGCGAATAAAGGGGAGAACATTAACTTTTCGTGGTCGAACATGTAAAATGATAGAGGTCATGAACTCGAGTCATAGAGTAGACTCATGGACTCGTGTATCTATCCTCTCTTACCATTGGTACAATAATCTCGTGCGGTGATCGAATTATGATGTTGCCGATGTTATTTATTATTATTATTAAAGATTTCAGTTCAACTCCAGTGTGATCTGTACATGTCGATCTTCGTTCTTTCAGTGTGTGCGTGTTTTGTTTTTTTTTAATGATGCCAATCTCAGTCTTGTGATGATGAACTTGCAGCAATTTCTGTCATATGTAGCCGAGTCGACTTTTGGGTTTGGTCGCATCGACATACGTTATCAAACCGTAAATCGTTAAATTTTCAAATCAACCGGCCCTCCCCCTCCCACCCTAACCGTCACCATCCTTCTAGAATGAATTGTGATACGGTTCATATATCATCTATCAGTCATTCAGGGACCATTGTGACTCCATCCTGAAACGTCCATTTTAGCAGACCCAAGGTAATAACCGACAGGTGCATTGTCCTCTGGTTTACAGGGACTTTGAACTCCCCCTCCCATTCTTCGCTGTTGTCAGTTCTCTGAAGAATTACGTCCATTAAATTATATCACTAAGCATGTTATTTTTTCTAAAACGCCTCGGTAATCTCTAGCCTGATGCTGAAAATGAAATTATAACATCATTTGATGAGAGCAATAATAATGTTTTATCTAAAAGCAATAATCAACTAGAGACTGATAGAATACGTTGAAGTCTAATAAGTACCCTTAAGTTTGGGGATATTTTCTCCTGACTAAAAATATTTTTTGGTGGATTAAGAATTATTTTTTAATTACAAATTATGAACAGCTTTCTGTAGGTTGGTTTTTGTTTAAGCAATGCGGACAAAAATGCTGTTTCGTGAAACGACCACACTATACATAGTAAGAAAGCAAGAAATTATAACTTTCATTGAGAGAGAGTCAATGAATACTGTAATGAAAATGACTCAAAAAATATATGTACAACGAGTAATGTGAGTCGCAGTTTGCATAACAAATACTTGGATTATTGCTAGTACAGAAATCACTATGTTACACTTTCATCAACAGTTGGCAACACAGAAGGAACTTGGACGGAAGGTGACTGCTCGCAGACAGCAGTTTCAAAACTAGCTTTCATCAGCAGTTGTGGACATTGAATGCTGCAAATGAAGGCAGGACAACTTCGTGGGATTGTCTGTTTTTATGATTAGATACAAGTTCGCCAGAACTTACAGCGCAATAAAAAAAAATTTGTATTCGAAAGTTTCTTCGTAAGAGGATTCTCTGCGACCTGCAACCGAGGTCAACAAGGGAAACTGGTTGAAAGCGATTCATGTTGGGAGCACAGTGCACGGCACTGTAAAGCCCTTGTGTACATTGTAAATCAGGGAGTGATTTGAGAAAAAGCGAAAATCAATGTGGTGGTCAAAATCAAACAGTAACATCAACCAGATAAAAACATTTCATGGTGTGAGAATCGCTTCCCATGCGAGCTGGCAGCGATCAATCCATCCTTTTTTTTTTTTTTTTTTGTTGTTTTTTTTTTGTTCTCCTCCCATCTGTAGAATCCCGCGTAACAGCACGCGCGCTTGCACGGGTACCTAGACATTACAGTCCCAGTCCTAGTGACTCGCGATTTGTTTGCCATCCGAAAAATATTTACCCCACCCGCGCATGTTCTTCGGTTGATATACTCAAACATTTTCCTGCCTTGTAGTCGTTTAGAAAGAGTTAAAGACTTGCCCCCCGTTTGCCTAAGCTTCACCGGGTGGTCTATGAGGAAGGCTATGGAGCACATTGCTAGGGGTACATTCGAAGAGTACTTTGTCACGTGACTATCAGCTAAGAAGACTGGATACAACAATCATGATGATGTTGACAAAAAATTTGGACGGTACAGGATCAATAAGCATGCAAATCCTCAGCCTCCTTCTTCGGCTCTTTATTTCTGTCACCACTCATGCGTCATCACTGGTGATGTCCCTTCTGTGTCCAGGGCTTGGCCGTGTCTTTCTGACGCTCATAGTCTGAATTCACAGTTCACGTGCACAGTTCATTAGCACAGTTCATTGGCACAGTTCACGTGCACAGTTCATTAGCACAGTTCATTGGCACAGTTCACGCACGCGTACAGTCCTCGTTCAATGACGATGCACGCGCTCACGAGCTGGACGTGGCGATGTTGGCGCGAGTTCTGACGTTCCCAGACACAGGCGGCGAGGGCGCGACCTTTCCCTTGGCACGGCCATCGCGACCTTTGTCCTTGTTGCACACGTTGCCGCAGCACAGACACCACACCACGCACACTAACAGTAGAATGCCGAAGAAGAACCCAAAGCCAGCGGCCAACCCTTTCATCATATCTCTCTCTTCTTGCTGAAAACAAAACAAAAGATTGAAAGGAAAGTTCGAAAGCCTTTTTAATTTTTTTTTCAAGCGATAGCTAGATGTAGGTATGGCTTATAATTATTGTATTGTGTCCGATATAGGTTATAGAGATGTATAAATATATAAATGTGGATATAATATATACAGTAATTTAGACAAATCGGAATCTTTTACATTCGTCTCTTTTAGGATTTATCCAACGTATCGTCGAAACTTCAAAAAAAAAATCTCTACATTGTGGCAGTAATGACTGGTTGTTTCTGGCTGAGTGTTTGTATAATGTTTTTAATCTTAATATTAATTATGCAACTGTCTTTGCAGATACATGTATGTGTGAAGAAAAACATTTTCTAGAAAACAGACGATAGACGCACGCAGATGACTGGACAAGCAAAGACGCAGCATGGGACCAGATCAGGAAACTCCGATGAGTGGCTGAGAGCTGCTCACACTGTGCGACTTTGGCTGACAAGTAACACCGTGTGACTGTGGCTTTACTTCTAACAGCTCGTGCACCTGCGGAGGGTTCGGTAAGAGAGAGGGAGTTGGTGTGGAGTCGAGAGGTGGAGGACATACAAGAACTGGTCCCATAAAGCTGGCAGCACGAGCGATACGCGCTTGCAATGAAAATTACCACCGAACCGACTGTCGACACCCTGGGTGATCATGGCAACTGCTGAAACGGTGATCTTGCCTGCAAACAGGAAGCACAGCGTCCCGACAATCACCGGGCGCGCAAGATGGCCGGAGCTGATGTGAATAACGAATTGTATCTCTTTGCCAGAGGCTGGCGCTCGGCTAGCGTTTGATGGACAAATGACAGCAATTGTCCAGCAATTTCCACTGCCGGTGAAAACAGACCTGGCAAAGGTAGGGCCTGCTGTTGGTACAATTAGAGCCTGGACCTGCTGCAACTGAAAGAATGTATACAACACGACCGGAAGTGGGGAACAATAGAGGAAAATATGGGCGAGGGAGGAGAAGAGAAGCCATGTCTTCAGATGGCAGAGCAAAAAGGCAATCAAGCTCGGAAAACAATTCATAGTGCGCACTTCTCATGGATACAGATTGTCATACACAGTTGTTGTTTGTAAAGTGGGAAGGTGATGTATTCACAGATGTGAGCTCCATTGCGCAACTTTGGTAGAAATATCACAAATGGAAGATACGCTTTAAATAACTGTAACTACGTTTCTTAATTAAACTACTACAAGGATCCATTTTTTCCTAATGGCTGAGTGAAGCTCAGTGCAAGACGCTACGGCCATGACATCAACCTTCAGGTCTTTGTCATCTTCAATCAAAGATGTCTCAAAAGGTGTCCAAAGATGTCAAGAAACAAAATAATGTAATGAACTATATCAAGTTCAAGCTGCACGTGACATGACGACAATGCCGTTTATTCAAAAATTATAAAAAAAATGTCAAACGTTGGGGCAATGTGTCGAGCTGTGAGATTAACAATCATACATCGAGTATAAATGATTTTTTATTTATGTGAATAGCATGGTCACATCGTATTAAAAATTGTCAGAGACATTTAAGCAAATCCAGCCCCTCCCACGCGCCGAGCCCTGACCATGCATTTAGACAACAAAATGAGAAGATGGTATGTAAACAGTAAACAGTTTAGTTTGTCTGCATTCTCCAAAGTGTTCTTCTGTTATGTCTATGAAGTTTTAGGAGGTAGAACTTCCAATTTTTTTGAGTATTGATTTGATTAATTTATTAAATGGGATAATGGTGGCTTCATGTTTCAAACCCACATTACTTCATGGCTCCTACACTTTTTAAAACAGATTTTCCAGTCATTTACCAGTACTCTTGACGAATATTGGAAATTACCTTTTACATTCTGCGTTCATCGATGGCATGAAGAGTGGCCACAGTGAACCACTCTTGGTTATTTATAGATTACTCTTCGGTTCCTTACTACTGATCTTTCTGCTCACATACTTACCTTCTGAGATAAAATACTCTTTGGTATAAATCCATACTTCTCTATGAGGTTTATTCCTTTAGTAAAAAAAAAAAAGCACCGATTGTTTTTGGCAATATTCTTACCTGGGATGCTTTGCTGTCTTGTGGCGACACATCCGCCGTTGTCTGAGCTACGACCTCTGAAACCATGATCGTACGAGTGGGTTAATAGAAATATAAACATGAAAGTATTTTATGTAGAGTTGTGTTTGTGGTGGTTATTACACAGCCATGTACTGTGGATGTGGTAAACATACAGCAGGGACTGGATGAGAAGATGTTAACACTATAATAAACAAAGAGGAAAAGGGTTTGTACATGTTTATAAACAAGAGACGGTTATCACAGAACATGGGTGTGTTATATGCAGTGTTATTGTAACGGGGAACTATTCTTTATGGTGTAACTACACAGTGTAATTGTCAATGTGTGTTAATAGTCTGTAGCTAATTGTTACATGCCCCACGTGATCGCAACATTTCATATCTAGGCGAAGGTTCGATTGAGTGGGTGCCAGCAGGTATGGTGGCCAAACCCACAGGTGAGGTGACTGAGTGCAAAGCAGAGTGGAGGGCTGAGAGAATTGTTTTCCCTTTTATATTTGATTTGTCCAGTCTCCTTTTTTCTGGAGTTGTTGTTTGCTTTCTTGTTTTGTTGCAGCCGAGTTTTGTTGCAGATCGACTCCTTTTATTCTTATTGCTTTGCTGCTGTTTGTTCCTGAGTACCACCACCATCTGTGATGTTTTCCTGGAAAGAAAGTTTTGCCGAGAAGTAACGAGGTTCATATATGGACAAAGGTTTCTTTCTCGGCGCTGTGCTGCATGCTGGGATCGCCACTGTGAACAGCTCGGTGCCACATCACGTTACGATGAAAGGGGCGATCGGTGGTGTAGTGGCTGATAATTATGTCAGATGCATTTAGCTGACTGATAGGAATTAGCAAGGTTGTTATCAGCATGCTCTGCGCCTAGTTCCAGGTCCCTGGATGCTGCTGCTGCTGCTGCTGCTGATGATGATAGTAAAAACGACCTAGGGGTGAGACAATTCTAACTTTGTATCTTCAGAAAAATCTCCGCTTTGCTGGGGATAAAGCCGGGTAGCTGACGAGTTGAACTCGGAGATCAAAGGCAAGCACGGGGAGGTAGCGCACCTGACGTGCCGCAGGCCAGTATCCATGTCCTGTCTGTGCACCCCACCTACCTTCCCGTCTACATTCAGATAATTGCACTCAACACGCCATTTATCAAAGTTTGAATTATCAGATAGAACAACTCGTAGCCTGTAGCAATAGACAGTCCGGGACACACAGAACTCCATCCACCCCAACCCACCCCAACCCACCCCTACACACACTCGATGTGTTACCGTTTTTTTGGTTATTGTCTAGACTCCCATTCACTCAACAACTATATACTGTTTGAGTGCAAATTGTTATCAGCCCAAGGCCTTTCATGTCAACAGTTTCCCGAAAATGTCGATGCTACGCAGCAAAAACGAAAGAAGAGAGGAAGACATCAAGATTGACGAGCACAAGATGAAAGTAACAGCGACAGGTAGATAGATGGAGGTGTATGACAGACTCACACAAGTCTAACATTTTTTTTTTTTTTTTTTTGTGCTGAGTTTGAGTCACTGTTTAGACCGAGCACCATTGTGTTTTAACTTGAAAGAGACCGCAATCCATCAGCTCTCAACCAACAAACACAAATTGTTTGTGTATCATGGAATTTACAAACATTCCTTGTCTGCAAAAATCCTGTTTCAAATACAGTATAAGGTTATTAATTAACAAAAACACTTATTTGTCATTGTAACCAAGGAACTGTTCTGCTTCACCACTCACATCGACCTTGTAATCACAATAAAACAAATCAATTTTGAGAATAATTAAACTTTGCACGTGTGTGAGTGTACGCAAGTCGCCCGCCATAAACCTTCTGTACTTCTCGCAGTTCAAACAACAGACATCAAACATTAAACAAACACGTGTGAGGAAGGAATAGTTTGATGACTCCTCTTTAAAATGTGCAACCTCATCTCTCCGGGTGGAAATATTGATCAGTCATCGTAACACTGTTCCACGTCAGCGCCATCTTGGTAGCGGTCTGACTACTCGGTCCACACAAGCCACGTGACAATAGTTTCTCTCGCAGACATAGAGAACAAAACTCTGGTTGTACTTCGAGACCTTTGTTAGAAAACCCTTTGACCGTAGCTAACAAACAAACTGAATCCTGTCTGGGGTGAAAAAAAGAGTTCTTTTTTTGTGCAAGAGACTACTTGAAGTCTGTGTACACCCGCGTGTCCTAGTGATGACAAGGGTCAGTAGGACTGGCATCGACCATCACGTGACTAGAGTCCACTCAACAAGACAAGCCATTGAAAACTCGCAAGTTGGCTCGAATAGATGCAAAAGATGTGAGACAACGGCATGCGAAGACAATCCAGGACCGATCGTGAAAACAATGAACAGACAATCGAGTCGGGGCTGTGTTTGAGGGTACCTTGAGGTAAACTGTAATCCGGGCCTGGGAAAATGCCAAGCTGCTCCACGAAAAATTTGAAAAAAAAATTCTTAATTATTATTGTATGAATCAACCCTTTGGCGACAAGTGGTCGGGAAATTTTTTTGCTAATAATTAGAAGTAAATAGACAACGGACAACTGTTTGCTAATTGATTAATCGTTGAGGGTATGCTTGAAGGAGAGAACGAGGAATTGAAGAAACCGGACTTTGAACATTTTGAAAACACCTTCGTATGGACGAACAACGAGAGCAGGCCTTCCACACACACACACACACACACACACACACACACACGAATCTGCTTAATTATATCTTCACGTGCAGAGAGACCCTTGGCTGATCATCAAATATTCACCCACGAAGCACAGAATCGATGGTCCTCAGCCCGAAGACTGAGAAGTACAAGAAGCGAGTCCAGCAGGCCCCCAGGCCCCTATGTCCACACAATCTGTGTACTGGGTCAAGAGGTCGTCGAACCCAGACTCTGAGACCAGAACTTGTTTTCTCTCTGTCCAGACAATGGTTCTCTTTAACTAACCATCAAACGATTTTTATTTATATATGATGATAATGTTACATCGCGTACCAGACTCCGAGAAGCCACATCCTCAACATCAGATGGCCCGAGAAGATCTCCAATACAGACCTGTGGGAGAGGACCAACCAAAAACCTGCCAGCCAAGACATCAAGAAGCGGAAGTGGGGGTAGATTGGTCACACCTTGCGAAACCTGGTCAACAATTTAACAAGACAAACTTTGGGTTGGAACCCACATTGGAGGCGCAGGGTTGGGAGACCCAGACAGACATGGAGGAGATTGGTCCACAGCCACGGCTGTGTGAGAAAAGTTGTGAGAAATATATAGTTGCTTAGTTTGTGTACTGGATTCTACTAACAAATAAATGTCGGCTAATACATAGTCTGTACTCTGATACTTGTTGATATGTAGGCAAGGTTCTCCGACTACATATCACAGTCAGATGATGGTTGACACGATACAGAAACCGAATACTTGCATAGTTGGGTTAACGCCTTTGTTTCCGACTTTTAAAGCTGCTTAAGTTTTCAATTAGTGTGTTAGATATCCTGTAGGTGTTTCCCTTTCCCTTCAGTTGTCCGAATCGTTCATCCAGGATATATTTTCAAAAAATTTCGATCGCCTGAAAGTCAATCCACGTCCCACTCCAATTCCCATGTTTATTAGAGGAAAAAAAACCGATGTAGCAAGTGGAGAGAATAGCGAGTACAAACAGGAAGTGACGTGTGAGAACTAATGACCGACAAGAGGCTGTATGACGTCACATCCTGCCATGCCTGCTGGCTAAGCCGCCCCTGTTTTCTCTGACGCAGCTGGTGAATTGGATTTCTTGGAGTCCTCGTGTTACGGAGTCTATCCCCGCCTGTACCAGGTTCAGTTCATCGATCAGGATTAGGCCCACAGTCATTGCGAATTCTTCGTGGCATGAAATTAAAGCAAAACTCTATAGAAACGACGCCACCATTGTATTGACCAAGCGCGAATCCTCGTCCATTTTTATGGCTGTTCGCGCAGGAGCCTGGGTAATGTTTCGCAAGCAGACGCGAACGTGCTGGACGGCCTGCGCCTCATTAAGCCGCCTCCAAGAGGGCTGGCAGGACATTAAACCAGCGCCGTGAAGACCGTGATGCCATTAGGCTGGTCACGTGAAGATCAGGAGAACAATACTCTGTCCGAACAGGAGTGCTTCTCCCCCTTTGCCGTAAAAGCCACGTTGGTGACCAAGCGAAATGTTGTGTCACTCTTGTGTCTTGATGGCTGCCATGTGCCAAGATCACGACTGAGATAGGGTATTCTTTGGAAGGGGCAACGAGAATGTAGAAAATGTATATCAAAATTAAATAATATTTACATGAATAGTTTTATCTCTTTCTCAATCGCTCATCAGTGATCATCATCATCATCATCATCATCTTCGTGTTGGTATCACACTGTCCTTTATCACGATGACATTACTGTCACGGGTACATCCATGTCCTGATCTTTGTAGTGTATTGTGATGAGGCATGTATGAAAGGGAAGTAACGTAGTAGCACACGGTATCGTAGAAGGGAGACAATGATATAGTGTACACGATGTTGGAAGAAATGTCTAGAATGTGTGCCGAATATGTCATCTCTACAATGTAGGAACGTTGGTCAGACTGTTGGGCGTTGACCGTTGATCGAGGGTGACGTATGCGTGTAGCCGCTGTTCCCTAATCTCGTTTAATCGAAGTATCATTTAATAATTTATTTTGAAGCATTAAAGAGTGAAATATATTGATGCAGTTAATGGAATAATAATGTTGATTTGCTTTAATGTGATACGTGGTCGAACGCCAGTAAATTATTTTTTTGCAAGTGTAGCGAAGAGTTCGCACATTAAGTTTTAAACGATAACGGGTCAAACTGTAATTAAGAGTAACGTACAAGTTAAATCTTCCTTCACCCTGCAGGTGTGTTTGATGTGTATAGGTTGCTACTACCTGACCTTCACCAGTGTGTTCAAGCTTTGGAGTAGACAATCGAAGTAATCGTCTCTACGAAGTTCCAGACCTGCATGGTCTTCTGCTATGGCAACTGTTCGTTCTCACTGCCCAACCTACGGCCCGCAGCCCCACATCCAGCCAACTTATTTTAACCAAACACAACATAATTTAATTTTTAAAATCGTCATGATTCTGGCAAACCCTCCATGTTTTGTCCCGAGAGGTTTTACATCATGTCCAGTCCGGCCCTCAGGGGAGAAAAGGTTGGCACCATTGGTTTGGTTTATCAGTGAGTGTGAGATAACATCGTGTATTGTTGTGGTAGTATGCTTTAAAGAATTTTGATTTGTGATTTATAGAAAAGTATTCTGGGGTAATAGTTGTTTACATGTTGGAATATTCCATGCTTTGGTGCAAAAAGTGTTAACGATTGATTAGTGAAATTTTAAATTCCCAACGGGGAGATTCATGCATCTTTGAATTCCATACGAGGAGGTTTATCAATTATTTAAAATGCCTCCGGGAAGCTTGATACATTGTGTATATTGTGTTTTGTGTTTTGCACGCACACTCGCGAACACGATAAGAACAGAAAATGAATAGGATATGAACTCTACAAAAGACTTCACTGTTTTTTCAGTTGTGTCAGCAATCGGTCTTTGATTTGTCCTGGAACTTGTCTTGTCGCACACTCCGAGCATCTGGGTCTCACGAGTTAACGGTTCTGGAAACTCCACTTTACTTACATCCGTCTGTATGCACGCACAGCCACGCACGCACGCACGCACACACACACACACAGAATGTCCCGACTCATTTCTTTGTAGTGTGTAAATGCTTCCTGTCACCCTTGTCTTCCCAAGTCTCCTTGGCAACGCCTAGGTATATCGACGAAGCCCCAGCATCTAAACAACTTCCTTCTTTGTTCCAGCAGTTGATAGATTCCTCGTTGTCACGCGAGGAACTTGCTGTGTCGTCTGGCACCGCCAGTCAAACCCACCCCTACTCCACCCCCTGGCCACTTTCTTTTAACGGGGTGGGTCACCTGAAAAAAAGACTCAGTTCCTACCAGTTCCAGTTCGGTCTCGCTTCCCAGTGCAGTCACTGGCGGGTACTTCCGACTACATGTAACGGCTTTGAAGTTCCACAGAGTTCTTTTTACGGATTCTTTTTCAGGTGTGCTGAATGGACTCTGTACAAGTTATTATTGTCCACTTCCGTCCTTCGTTTTTAAAAAAAATACGCAAAAATGTTGAAAATTGACATCTGTATTTTACAGGTATTTTTACCTTTTTAAAGAATATGGCCAGTGGAAAAAAAACATGGCTTAATTAAGTGTTAAATTAATAGAGAACTGCATAAAATCCCAACTACGACTTCAAATCGCAAAACTGCTCTATGTACTCCCTGTTTCCACAACGCACGTGACATCGTCGCATGCTGATTACATTAATGTACTTTTTTCACTCCTAGTTTTAAACAGGTGAGTTTCTCTGCCCTGAAGTTATTTATTTTTTCTAAACAAATTCTAACCGAAGGTATACAAGAAGAAGAAAACCCCCACTGAATAAATAACAGAAGAAACTTTCCCCTGGTCGTGGTAAGAGAGCATTGATTTCATTGTCACCGGCTTTACAGTTCTCGGGTGGATACGAAAGTAACTAGAGCTGTTGCAGAATCATTTTAATGCAGACTGGAAGACAAAGAACATTTCCACTCCACTCAAAAAACAAACACTATCTCAGAAAGAAGGGGTTGGCAATGGGTCATCTACAGGATGGTAGACCGGCTCCAAGCCCAGAAGGGAGGTGGGGTCAGAGGGCAGGTGAACTACTACAGTCGTGCCCTCGCCTGACGATGTGTGCGATGAATAAAACATGAAGACAAAGGCCGGCCGTGCTTTTCTAGAAGACGAGGTTGGCCGCAGGGTGCCCGTCAGTCTGGACAAGCAGACTGAGACAACTTTGTGCAGGCCTGTTGTGTAATCCTCCCGTCTCATCCCCCGTGATCCTCTAGATAAGCTGATGACAGCCTCCTTCCCTTGATAATCACCACTGAGAGTGTTTATTAGTTCTTGTCTTTCTGAATAAATGAGTGTTTCTTTTTTTTTAATCAGAAAACCTATACGGATTCCGTTTTATTTCACACGATTTTTCACCGAAATTTGGTTCGTAAAATGTTTCTAGGCCCTATCACCCTCAACCTCACGAAGACGAAAAAAGTCACGTGAGCACGGAAAACCACAAATATTTGATGGGTATCTCGCGATGTCCATGGCGGCAAAGAGGACGATGGCCGCTCCCCATGTCCCTGCTGCTACACCAAGCAGCGGCGCAGTTCTACGCAGCAAATATTTCACTGGTCACGTGACTTTTTTCGTCTTGACTAGGATGGAGGGATCAGGTTTGCATAGAGTTTCGCTAGCACTGAAGCGATACTGCGCTTCAGGGGATTGGCGTCTGAGTCATGCGTTCGATTCTCTTCTCCGCAGGGATATTTTTTTCTATTTACATGTCCTTAGGACATCCAGGGGATTGTCGTCGTCACTCCTTCTTCCTCCTATCCCCCACCCACCAATGATGTGTCGTCTCCATTCTTTTTCCGAATAAACAAGTAGTTGTTATTTTTGTGCGTGGGGGCCTGTCCTGTGTATGTGTCCTGTCGTCACTATAGTCGGGTCCAGAAGGACAGTTGGTCAACGCCCGCTGTTGTCCGCCAATTCTTCAGATGACAGACATGTCGACCAGCACGTAGTTCTGTCCGACCCGCGCCTGGCAAGGTCGCCATGTTGTGAAAACTTTGGTGAGGGGAATCCCACAGGGAGCCATGTTGCAGGCAAAATGTCGCAGCCACAATGGCGTCCTGACATCTGGCAGTGTAAGCCACCAATTTTGCCGCGAGTGTTTGTCTGTCAGTAAATATTATCTGTGTAAATATTATCTTCTGGGAATATTCCAGCAGTTTGAAAGCCATGTCAAAATTATGTGCAGCCATGTGAATCAGCGTGTCGACATTGGCAAGTGTTACTTCTCTCCTGGCAACTTTCTGGATTAAAAAAAAATAAGACTCAAATACGATTGGTGTGATATCTAAGAGTATATTAACACTAAAGTGAAAATTAATGAGTGGAGAAATGGCATGCTAAGTGATGTAGATAAAGCTGGTTAATAAACGTGTGTGTGTGTGTGAGAGAGAGAAAAAACTCGCCATCTTTGTCTTGGAACTAGTTTCCGCGGACTAGCTTTTATTTTCGTTCACTCGTTGAGTTTTGCGGCAGCAGTCAAGCGTGTCTCAGTCGCTTCTAGAGGCTTCTGTCATGTTCTATATTTAGACAACTTCCTGTTGCAGTGAGCGGCACTTGTGTACCTTCTGCTTTCAAGTCCATTAGAGAACAATGGAGCAGCTAAAGACGATGACCTCCCGCCGGGTAGCCCTGCACCCCGGTATACAACGGTGCTACTGCTGGGCTTGGTCTATGTATAGAGAGGCTGCATCAAACGACTCGAACTATTATTATTATTATTAAAATAATTATTAATAGACGCTTCATGTGATTAGACCCAACTGCGCATGTCTCGTTTGCTGATCACCACTGCACGAGTGAGAAGAATGACTACCCGTCATCAGTCATCTGTCGTCTTCACTTACTCCACCAGCTGCAGCGAAAATTGTTTTAGTCAGCTGTTTTGATTTAAGCCCTTAAAAAAAAAAAAAAGCTGTTACAAAACATTATGTTGTTTAGAACATTCACCTCTGTCACTGTTATCAACATCGTCATTAACAGATAACAGATGGACTCACTCGTCCAGATGGGCAATTATATATCAGAGCAAATAATTTTGAAATGATTAGAAACCAAATAAATTAAATGACAATGTCTGTAACATCATCAGCATGGTCAAAACACGAGAACGTGCTTTACATCCACGCAGCACGAAGTCCACGTTCACAAGTCACGTGGTGCCGACTTCCGGTAACCGAGATAGGAAAGGTTAATTGATTTCTCATTCTCTTGGAGTCTGGCATTAACTGCTGCTTTGGCCGCGGATATCCTAATTTAGCGGCCGCCAAACTGCTCCTTTCAACCTGTCGTGTCCCCCTCCCACAGTTACCGATGAGCTGCGGGAAGTTTTTTGTTCGTGTTCCCCAGTTGCGGGGGGCGGGCGGTAATCGGAGAGTAATATTCCTGTTGCTAGGTCATTATTTCGCGTTTGGCGGTCCGCGGAAACGATGCTACTCCTTCCTCTGGCTTCCACACACCGCCGTGGGCGTCGGGGTCGCAGCAGTCGCACACGTGATCGATGGGGTCAGTGAGAGAGAGAGAGAGCGCCACGCGGCGTCACGCTCTGGTCACGCATGGCGGCCAGCGGGGCAGGAAGAAAGTTCTCGAATAACAGTAGTTTCATGCGGGTGGGACTCTCCTGCCGTCAGTCGCTGGCTGGAAAGGGACTCACCAAGGGATCTGCAGGGACACAGAGGTTGTGCCAATGCTTATTGATGATGATCTGGTAAATAAATAGATGATTTTGAAATCGCATCACTTTGTTCCTCGTTGCCCCTTGTGGTCTATTTGATTGGATAACCGAGCTACGTCCAGTCCCAGCTCTGAACCCTCTAACTTTGTTTACATGTGAAAAATCATAGGTTTAGGTGGTTCTATGTTTGGAATATATACATAGCTTATAATCTCAATTTCATTCGTTAGACAACCCTTTGGTAATCATGCTGGTCGCACCTGACAGGATGTTTTGTCTGGAATTTTTCAGAAGATACAACTACGTACATAACGACGCACGCGCGAAAAACACACACACACAGTAAATTGGACAAGTTAAACCAAGTAAGAGGAACAATCGCATGCAATCTTTAGAGAGGAGGCTGAAGCTAACTGACTTTCTTCAGGGGGAGGGACGGTAACGGATACGTGTGGACATGAAGATTGCATGAGGGCCTGGCCCGCACTTTACGGAGTAACCAGTGCTTCTCAATAAATGAGTGGCTTTCTCAATCGATAAGAGTTCGAGGTATTCCTGAAACCTTTTATCGGCCACTTGAACACATCGCGCAGGCGTGCGTGCGTGCGCGTGTTTGTGTGTGTGTGGTGTGTGTATGTGTGTTTGCGCACGCGCTCGTTCGTGCAACTAGGTTTGATTGATTTGTCCTCCAAGACGTGTATTTACGCTTAAAGCCATTGTTGACAGAATAGACGAACCTTTGAATATATTTGGCCAAGTACATTTTTTTATACAACACGATTACTTAAAAGTTTTGGCGAAACGTTGTGGAAAGTTGATCCATATTTGGTCTTTAGTGAAAGTAGCGAGTGGAACACCTGACACAATTTTCTTGCATTTCATTATCCCTCACCTGTTCACCAGCTTTTAGGACCTACAGCATCTTAGTGATCTTCAAACAGAATTATTTTCCTCTGAAAGCTGGCTTATAAGAAGCATGGATTGTTTTGTTTGTAATTTTTCTTTCGTCTTTCTTCTTACGATCAAGGTTCGTGTCACTTGAAAATCTAGACCTAGTCTTCCGCTTCGATAAACACATTTCGAGACCAGATACTGGACAAATGATTCCGGTTCCGATATGCAATAAAATATCTTCAGATGTATATTGTTTTTTAATATTTCAGTAAGGTCGATATCTACCGGATGTGATTCAATCGCTAGAGTATCAACCACGGAAGGACTGACGCCCCTTTTACAGGTCAGTCGATTGTTTGAAGAAAAATCACATTTACTCAGCGGTTGAACAAGAATATGTGAACTGTAAAGAAATAACCGCTGACCTCAGTGACAGCAACAATGGGAGGGAGGGCTGTCCTGGAGGTAGAGACAGCATCTTGCAGCAGCACGCGCCCCGCCCTCCGGGGGCTGCGGCATTGAGAACACTGGTGCCAACAAAAAAGTAAAAGTGACATCAAACGTGTGCAATCCATCACAGGTGACAGGTACATGAGTCCATGTCACACTCGCAGGTATTGACACGTTTTGGCATCATCCATTACAGCCGATCACAGCTCCAAGATTTTCAACAGAGGAGAATGGCAGTGGTGGAGCGACAACAACAACATCAACATAATAATGGCAAGAGTCAAAGAAGTGAAAGTGCGGCTGCTGCTGCTGTTGTTGATGTTGCCTTTGTTTTGTTTGGTTTTTGTTTTTTTTTTTTGATTTTTGATTTTTTTTTTTTTGGTTTTTGGTTTGTTTTTTTTTTGTTTTGCTTTTTTTGTTTTTGTTTTTTTTTTTGTTTTTGTTTTTGTTTTTTTTTTTTGTTGAAGGAAGAGTCTGATAAGTGCAGATATTAGAAGGTAAGCATCGATTCCATCTAAATCAGGAGAAAGGACACATATAGGTAGAACAAGGATATAACAAAGCCATTCGGATGAACAACAAAAAACAACAACAAAACAAAAAATTTTTTATATTCTTGTTGTTAGATTGAGAGTCTACCTGTAGTTTATACAAGCCTATGGGGATTATACACGATTATTACAAAGATAATGTTATTGGTTGACATTACTGCTCCTACTTACGTTTCACATTAGAGTTTTTATTTTTCACTCTTTCGAGAAAATTGGCATTCGATGACACTTAGAATTCCTTACACAGATTACGGCTGATGTTAGAATAATTAAGGGAAGAAAGGGGGAGAAAGAGAGAGAGATTACTGAACACAACTCATAGACTCCTGTCACGCAAAAGTGATATCAACACTGCTACAGCTCCCACCTCTGTTTACTCGTCTACATCATAATTGTTTACTCTCTTGACCAGTTGTGTTTCCTCGAGAAATGTCCTGTAGATATAAAGCCACATATACAGACATGTGTGTGATTCTCTCTCTCTCAAGAAAAACGTTAAGTCACATTTTAGAACTAAGATACTAACTCACCATTACGTCCTACGTCACGTGGTCATGCCACGTTTGAGTCACGTTACCTTACGTCCTCGCCGATTGTGAATAAGTTTTCATTGGATAATAAATTAAATACTTTGACAGATTGCAGTTAGTGCTAAATCTGATCCCGATCCTTCATTTAAAAAACAAACAAATAAACACAGCAACTAACCCTTCCCCTAAAACAACCGGTGTTTACTCAAGAAGCGAACCCACAAAATCAGTGTTTGTTGAGGGTCCGAGCCTCTTTGAGATTACAACAGATTGTTTTTCTTAACCTTCTTTGATCATTTTTCACTGATTTTCTCGTGAGCAGATTTTTTTTTTCTTTTTGAATGAAATTTTACGTTGAATAATTAACAGGCAGGAAAACGATCGTTTTCGTAGGTGATCTGCACCAAGGTGTGGAGAGATATAATCAAAGCCCTCGATCGATGTGACGTCAGCCTGCTGGCCGCCGCACCGAGGGTCGTTAGAATATTTCTCACATTTCCAGTTAGCGATAAAAGGGGAGTGCGGGGTCAAGCCCGCCAACCATATTGCATAAAATAAACATCAGGTGTGTAACAGTAGGAGTGTGGGTGTGGCGGCAGGTGTGTCAAGCTCTGACACAGGTGTGTGTGTGTGACGTGTGAAAACACGGAGCTGCGGCTGTTGGGTTTCCTCCATCTCTCACCTGCACGCTGACATCACTGTGCGCTTATGGATCAAAATGGCGAGGAGGGGCAACAAAAGTCTGCAACCTCGCAACAGATCGATCACATTCTATATGAACGGTATTGAAGTTCGTTTTTTGTTTTTGTTTTATCGTTATTGTGCCGTTACGTGCTGAAGTCATTCTTAACGGCTTTCTGTTCGAACAGTGGGTGGAAGAGTTGGGAGGGAGCGGGGAGGAAGAAAGAAGTAAGAGAAGGAAATACTGCTCCTACACTTCGGCGAGTCTTGTGTTTTTTTTCTCAAGTACAGAGCTCCGAAGACGATTGAGCTTCCAACAAAAGGACATGGATGCCTGGCATTGATTGTCAGACAGTCTCAGTCTCAACATCACGTGATGTAGCGATGACAAGAAAAGGTTAGTTTACTCTTCCTGGCAGTCAATCCCTCAGGTGACGAGGTTTTCTTTTTCTTCAAAAAGTAGGAATTAGTGTTTTACTCCGAACAAACAATCAAGTCTGTATCACGGCAAACCAGTCAGCCCCTGTAAACAAGTACCACATGCAGGGAAAGAACTGAGAACCACAAGCGAGATTTGAACCTAGGATAGTCAATCATCACTGTATTGGTGACAAATGCGGATCCTAGGAGACGATGATTTTGACAGATATCGTGGTGAAAGGTGATCACATCTCTCGACAACATCGGCGTCCTGATGTAGGTGTAGTAAAAAATAAAGATCTGTTTCAACTTTGTGACATTTTCTTGTCTATTCGACCTTCCGTTAGGACGAAAGGACAACTCAGGCAGAATACTTACTTAGTTTTTAAAGCAAACAGACCGTTAGAAACACGAACGAGGAATGTGCATGGTGTCTTGTATTTGTGGTATATATATATAAAACAGTTACGGAAGCTTCATAATTACACACAAAGAAAACTTCTTCTGCGCCGGAAGATTACATGTTGTCAGCAACATGGAAATATTGTTTAAGGGCTTAACGCACAAAAACTGATTACAGGAAAAATGCACAGTTAATTTCAATATTAACACAGTCGCAAAACAGCTTCGTGGCGATAAGTCATCTTGACGAAATGTAACTTAACTCTGTTTGTCATTTATTCAAGTTTCTCGCCACGCACCAGCCTGAATTTTTGAAATGCAGATTTTTTAAAGTGCTAATGGCCAGATCTTGGACCAGAAAGATTCGAAACCTGGTCTCTCTGCACGTTTTTCATATAATCCTGGCCGAATGGTTCTTGCAAAGCAATAAACACAAAAAAATGTTAGTTCTAAAAAAATAGCGCTGTCGTTACTATATTACTGTTTTATATTACTATTTACTGTAGCAATAATCACTGTAAATTGACTTCTGTAGAGAGAAATTTAATCATATGCGATCTCATGATTAGTTTGTTCTGTCTACAACATACGTTGATTAATAGTCTGCATTTTCCCTTAAACCCCTCGCGAAGCTGATTTATACATCTCGACAAGGCACACATCAGCTTTCAAATGTTTTCATAATTACCTACATACAGGCAATGCTATGAAAGCAGTTAATGACCAGCCATTTCTTGGCTTTTGTTTAATTGGTTCCAAGGCTTCAATTGTTTTGAACTCTTTCTAGTTCTATTTCTACTACTGCTTCTCTTCCACGCGTCCTTTTTATTTTTTTAATTTTATTTCGAATTTGCATCTCTTCCTTCGTGAATTTTGCTAACACCAACAGTGTTCTTCAAACACCAACAAACATACACGTACGTTTTATATCCATTGGCTAAAGCCCCCAAGATTCACATAATTATATGCGTACATGCAGAAAGTTAGGATGGAAATTTCACGGTACAAATGTGCTTGTTGACAGTGGAAACACATAACGAGACGTTGACTGGCACTAATGTGTTGTACTCCATGCACACGGGGCCCATGGGACAGGCTGCATGACATGGGCGTCAGGCGTTGTCCTGTTGGGTTTGTCTTCCGGTCTCAAGAGATCGGCTCCGTCAGTTCCAACCACATGCAAACCAGTTTTTATGGCTGAAGTTCTCGACTCTTGTTAGACTAAATTTCTTGCGGTACACTGCATGAAATATGTTCATGACAGTTTGGACCAGACAGAAGCACCGGTCCGTAAGGGAGCAGACGGTTGTGTGAGTGTGTGTGTGTCTCTCTCTCTCACCACACACACGTGTTAATGGAAAATCAAAACATTTCCACTGTTGTTGCACCTTTGATGGTGCTGCCAGTCGCTATCAAACCAGCTCCAGACACGTCCACATCATGTACAACAATCCTCTTCTCTAGACACCGGCAGACTTTCTCTCGGCATCAAATTCCCTCGTAATTTGCTGGCGCGTGCGAATGACGTGAACGAAGAGATGAAAACTCAGACATCGCCATAGTCTGGGCCATGAAATTAATTATCTGTTCGGTAAATAAAGACATGAAGCGAGACCAATATTATGTTTCTGTGTTATATTCTACTTTGAATTTCCCTCTGTCTCTCTCAATTTGTCCAACTCCCTTGTCTTTCTCGGTTTTTTTTTTTCTTTCCTTCTCTCTCTCTCACATACACACAGAGAAAGAGAAAGACATTTCTAAATAGGGAAAGGTGTGCAGCAGGAGTTATCCTCTCTCTGTTATCACAACGTTTAATTATCCTTTCTCTTTGTCGTTAGACATTCGCGCTTTTGGTCATCACTTGTTAGACAATCCTGCTTCCTACAGGACAATCGGTAATCCGGAGTCAATCACTAGACAATCGGATGCTGTGATCGAAGCAGGAACAAACACAAGCAGCTAAGCGGCTTCTCCATTTCTCACGGAAGAATTTCATCAATACAGGGGAGTAAGCGCGGTAAATGGAACATCCAGTCCAGCCAATGAGCTCTGTTGTAAGTAGGTAAGGGGCGACGACTTCCTAGATGGCGCCAGCACTAGAGAACTAGGCGCTCATTGGTTCAAAACGAACAGACGACAATTTCTCTCATGTGGTGCGTGCATTTGAAGAATTCTGGAAAAAGCTTTCAGTATCTTTGAAGCCTGAGCTGTCAGCTATGCCTAATCCGCCATGCAGTGTCTTTGTGTTTGTTTGTTTGTTTTGTTTTTTGTTGTTTGTTTTTTTTTGTTTTGTTTTGTTTTGTTTATTTCGCGGAATGCGGTGTGCATCGACGTGTATAGGTGGATTTGTCTGTCTGCCGAGACCAACGCTTAGCCTCTTGCGAAGTTTTCCGCTGTTAGTCTCGGCGAGCCTAAACAAAGAATGTGACTAAACCGGAAGCTTTGTAGTCTCATGCCTCGTTTTAGTAGTTAACTGGAAAAAAATCGTCAGCCAGCTGTCCAGTAATACAAGTTCGTGGTGAGTGGGAGTAGTGATAGAAAGGCTAGGCTTTATAAACTTTTCCATTGACGGGAGTTATCGTACTAGTCTAAACTTTTACAGGCATCCTTGTTATCGACATCGACATTATCATCACAGTTATGACAGACACTACGTGTATCATCGATAGCATGGTCCTTAAATACCGCAGTCGTGTAAGCATATAATTAACCATATAATTATCTGTTATCTGCCACCAGCTCCACGCAACCCTCGTGTCGTTATCAAAAGACCATCAACTACTCTTCAAGGTCTGTTGCTGTCATCCCTGTGGTTGTATATCTCTGCGACAGACACGATATTGCTGGACAAACCTTCACTGTTTTGTTGCTATCCTCTCAGCTAATTTGTATTCAGCGGATGGTACTCACAAAAAGACTAGAAAATCATTTGTTATATGTCAACCAGATGTAGCCTGAAGCTGGTTTTTGCAGTTGAAAACTTCTCCGGTTTATTTATTGTAAAACATGTTTCTTGCATCCTAGCACATAGCCTACAAGTTATTCCAGCAAGCTACATGAGATTTGAATTAAATTCATGGAAGATTAGGAAATAGATGAAGAGGTGTGGAGATAAACAGAGGACACACACAGAGAGAGAAACAGAAACAGAGGGAGGAGATAGAAAGAGAAGAAAGAGACAAAGGAAGAAAGACAGAGATAGAGAAAGGAAAAAAACAGACAAGAAAACGGCATGACAGAAAAGACAAGGATGTGTGTGTGTAGATAGTTTTAGTGTGAGCCAGCAACTAAGGCTATAATTATGAAAGCAGTCGGTCCTGTGAACACATGCCACAAGCACAGAGAGGAAAGAGAAAAAAGATAGAGACTGCAGAGTGAAAACTATAACCACCGCAGTATTTTTCTATTCTTACTACTACTACTACTTAATAATAATAATAAAAAGAAATAAATAGAACTCACGTGTTTGGTGGAGGACGGCCATGAGGAACAAGAAGCAGCCGCAGGTGCAAGGATGGGACAGGGAGTCCCACAGCCTACGGACACTGGAACCCGGGTGGAGCGCCATCACACAGCTGGTTGCTTGTCAACAGACTTCAGACACGTCTGCTCCACCAGTCTCCTGACGCAGGAACAGCAGCCGGTGAGGTGATCAGCTGCCTGCGGCGACAGCAACGCTCAACACAACCGCCGCTGCTGTCGATGTGTCGTTGGACGTGAATGTCGTCAGCAGTCCGTCATGGTGGATGGACATGCGAGTCTCGCAGACGACTTCGGTGAGGAGCAAGGGGTGAGTTGTTGCGGGTTGGGATGAAAGCAACGAAGACAGAATCCAGGTATCGGACAGGTAGCCGGACACCACACCTGTGGCGGAATGTCAGGTTTGTGTTCACCGCACGCTTACAGCCAAGACTACCCGCCACCCGTACCTTGCTGTCACTGCTTGCGCGCTGGCGACCAATGCTACACCACAGCAAGCGTCGACTCCGACAGCAGAGAGTTCCCTTCCTCCCTCTCACTCCTCCCTCACCCCTTTTTCTCTGCGCATGCGCACTATGTCTGACCAAGTCATCTGCTGGACGGTGGCTTCCACTGCAGCTGAGTCAGTCCTCTTCCTGGGATCAACTCTTCACCGAGCAGGTCAACGGAGGTGACCGCAGATGTGGGGACAGACCACAAACTGTAGAAGTAACAAGAAAAATCTCCAACTCGACCACAGGTGGCGCCACCTGCACACCAGCATCGTGCTGCTTGGATTACGTGCCGCTAGAAACGTAAATGTTGATTGTTGCGGTCGCTTTGCGAACGGTCAGCCGCAGTGCCCAGGGAGAATGCATGCGATAAAAGGAAAACAAAGAAACAAAACAAAATAAAAATGATAAAAAGGGGGCTTAAATCGTCAGCTCTGGCATGTCGCCCATGGCACTGCTTTAAGATGAGAGGAGAGTGCGGAAGGTCGTTCTCTAGTGATCAAGGAATGTCGCCAAACCTCTTTCGGGCCAAAAGGGAAAATCAATGAGAGAATGTGGCTCCAGCCTTGCTGGACATGTTTCTCCTGTGTTGACCATGCAGCTGCCGCCGGCGGGTCGCTAGGGGGGTGGCGAGGTGGGTGGGAGGTCGGTGGAACGTCCACAATTCGTTGTTGCTGTAGTGGTGGTTGTCGTAGTACTAGTTATAGTTAATGTAGTGGTGGTGGTTGTAGTACTAGTTATAGCTAATTCGTGCCCATGCGAAAACGCCTTTTTAAGAAAAATCACGTGGTCGGGTTTACTGAGCGACACTCACAGACGCACGCGGGTAACGTCTGGCTGTATATATACCGTGTGACAGGGTGGGTACAACATACATATTCCAGCTAAATGTGTATGTATTACAATATGTATAACTGCATGGCTCAGTTGTGACGAATAAACGTAGCAGTTGAGACTGTTATTTCCCTCCCTCTGATGATCAGTCCATCACAACGCTTCTGACTCAATCTAAAAACAAAAAGAAAACCAACAAAATCTCAAAACTTTTGTTTAGATAAAGGAATCCTTTATGCATTCATCGACGTCTTTCTCACCAAAGCATAATATCTTTACAAGTAAGACTGCCCCCTCAATCCCCATGGATGCTAGATGACGGGGTTTTTGTTCCCCTCCCCAGGTAGAAGGAGCAGGTATGAAAGGGTTAATGCCTTCAACAATTCTGCCCAACGAGCTTCACGAGGGCTGAGGCCTGTCTCCCTCTGCTCCCCCACCGTGTGGACATTAGCGTAAAGCTGCTCTGAACTAAACAATTAGTCGCAAAGACCTCGAACACCGGAGGAGACATTGGCAATTGATCTCCCGAGTGGCTTATGATCCTGACCTTATGACCCTTCGTGCTGACGTCGATAGGCGATAGAGTTCTCGCGACCTGAGAACAAATGAACGTCGTCGAGGAAAGAGCTAGTCATCACACTGCGTACCTGTCTTCAGTTTTAGTATTATTAGTTTTAGGTGGGGTAGAGAGCTGTAGATGTCAGGTAGAGCATGTATCATCGCTCTTGCTGAAGTGAAGAGCCAAGAAAAATTATCTTACTCATTTGATGAGTTTTTAAATAAATAAAATTCTGTTTGCGATTTATAAGAATCATAGTTGTTTGACGAAAGCAATAAAAATAAAGTTGTAAAATTCAGTTGTTTTTATGTTTGTGTCATTTCGGCTGTTCATCTTTTTCTCCCTTATTTTTCTCTCTATTTTATGGAGAAATTCAATTGTCGGTTCATAAAGAAAAAATATTGCACTCGCGTTGTCCTTCGAGACCGATGTGGAAAGACAACTGCCATCATTGGACCTGTTACAAGACACTAAATCTGACCTTTAACCTCACACATGGCACTAGATTTGACCTCTTCTGCAATTTATTACAAGGCACTACATCTGATATCTGCAGTTATTATGATGTACTATATGTCCAGTCTGTTGATGTTGTTCTGACTTTGCATCTTCACTGACTATGCAATCTGAGGCATTGTTCTTCAAAAAAAAGTCGAAAAGTAGTGAATAAAGTGATCCTTATATTGCAATAATATGAATGCGCACAATACTCAAATATATCTAATAGTGTTTATTGATATAAATATTTTGTTTTGTATGTCGGTGGATGCCTCATCTTTAAAAATGAAATAAAATGTATCCCATTAAGACTGTCGATATCCGTATATCATTTTCCCCAGTACCAAATCATTTGTGGAGGACGATAAGCCATTGAACCTTGGAGCACTCCATCTTATAGTAGTAACGGTCTTCATACCCTGCATCACTAAACTGTTTTCCTACAAACAGGGGAGGCTACTCTGTCGGTAGTTGCGTTGTTAAAGTACGAGTAGCGTACCTTTGGTCCCTGAAGCCCTCAGCTAACTGCTACTGTACTTGGCTCTTTTCCAGTTGGCAACAAGAAACATTATCTCGGTTGCCCGTAGCTCTTTATTCCAAAACACAAGGAATGTGTGTTCCAGTCAGCGACCCAAGGAGCTACTGTTAAGACCATTGGTCTTCCTCCTTGCCCGCCTGTTCGCTCATGTTTGGGAGACTTCGAGATAAAGAAAAAGGGGGAACTGTAACGGTGCAAACCTGTTTGCAGTCTCGACAAGTAGATAAAATCAGTGTCATCTATAATATCGGCTGAAAGCAAATCCGTCTTTTGTCTCTACGATACATTCGAAAATATACGCACAAATAATCTGCAATAATTAAAAAGGTGCACTTCATAGTTTTTGATATGTTCATTGTGGTGTGAGAGAGAGAGATGGAGGAGTCACGCCAGCAGTTTTTTAAAATACTATTCATATA
The DNA here is from genome assembly GCF_003073045.1 of Pomacea canaliculata. NCBI lineage: Eukaryota > Metazoa > Mollusca > Gastropoda > Architaenioglossa > Ampullariidae > Pomacea > Pomacea canaliculata. Next base: position 17,034,825 of record NC_037597.1, read on the forward strand.
AAAAATAATACATTACTTACTCATTCTGATGGTGACATGTTCTGTCTCAGTTTCTGTAACTGTCCGAAACACAGTGCTCACAGTCCATGTCCCATTACACAGAACTGTACATCTAAAGATCGGAACTAAGATTATACTAGTCTGGCCATATCTGTCAGACGATTTCGCTGAACAGAATCGCAGTCAGTGCCAGCTAAGGATCAGATACTACAGACAACAGTTCTTTGAAACTCCTAATCACATTCATAAAGAAAGCTTTCACGCGCCGAGACAGACGGAAAAGTTACATTTTGGGGCAGCACTAGGCAGAAGTATAGAAAGTTCTAGAAATGTTGCCACCTCTCATTTCTGTCGAGCCACCACTCTGAGCCCAGACAAAACGACAGTTCAGTCCATCGTCTCTGTTTCATCTGAGTTGGTATCACCAGAGACTGTGAGAAAAATGCTAAACGAGATTGATAAGCCTTTGAAACTGTATCTTATTATTCCCGTTACCATGGAACTGCAGAAGGCAGAAAAGCAAAAGTATATCCGAGAGTTTGCAAGACACATTTGAATAACTGCCTCATTATGAGTGTTTTTAAAGAAAGGGTTGATCTCTAAATGTGAATGAGATTGCAATACGGTTCATTAAATAATCAAAGAAGGCGCAGTGTTTTGGGCACACTGACTTGCAATTGAGCCTGGAATATAATTAATAGTTTATGCTATTCTGAATATACATTATCTTTATGTTGTTGTTGTTGTTGTTGTTGTTGTTGTTGTTGTTGTTGTTGTTGTTGTTGTTGTTGTTGTTGCGTTAGCAGGGTGAACCATTTTTGAATTAGGTTTATTTCTTGTTTAATGTTTTTAAAGCAGCATGTGTTACCGCCCTACCATTGTGTACGTGTGTGTGTTTGCATGGGTGCACTCACACAAATTCTTTTTTTTTTTGTGTATGACTGCATGAGTGCCAAAACTGTTGATAGCATGAAGTTCACACCCTTCCCTCTCCAATACTGAACTTCCTGCACTACTAGATATCGTGCTGTCATGTCTCCTCCCGACGAATTCAAGTAGGAGATAAAAACCTCTGATTCTGCATGACTGCACTTGTAAATGCACCCACCGTTTCCTTATATTCAGCAAGCTTACAAGTTACAATTACCTTAACAAATCTCGTAAATATTAGTCGCCAGCAGTAGACTCGCGCACTCGTACGCCACGTAGACAGTACATGTACAACAGTCTGTGTAGCTACCAGAACAACAGGCCTACCCTGGATCACAATGAGACCATTGGTAGGGTACCCATAGATATGGAGGGTGAATGGGGTGGGCGGATATATGTGTAATCCTCTCCTGACTTTTATGCGAGCTGTAGGGGGGGACCATGGAGGGCGTTGTTAAGGGGAACAAAAGACAGTGTCATGTGACAGCGAGCCCTACTAGTTGACACTAAAGTCTCAGTTCCTACTATTTGACACAGAAAGGTATGAAGTTCACTACACTGGTCGTGGGAACTGTTCAGGAAGAAAACAGTAAGGGGGATGATTAAAACGAAGAGCTAGTGTGCGTATATATTACTTGTATGCTATCACATTTACATACATCGGTGTTTCTCTTTTCTCATGTATGTGTACAGTACTACCATGTCCGATGCTAGGAAACGGGACCATGCTACTCTTCTCCTTCATTCTCTGGACTGGCTACAATAAGGATGAAGAGTGTCAGAAATGTGCTGAGGAAGACGAGCAGGCGGACTAGTCCATAGACTGTAATCACACTGTTGACAACTATAGTAATTAGGGCGCGAGCATACAAAGAAATTAAAACAGTGAATGCCCTTAAACAGTGAATGCGAGAACGGATTCCCAGATTTCTCGATCTTTGTTTCTTCTATATGTTTGTCTTAGTTATTGTCTGCATCGTTCTTTCTCCTTCTGTCCTTTGTATTCTGTTCATGTCTCCTACTTGCCTGAAGCGCAAAGAGCATGCTCCTTTGTGAGTGTGATTATAAAGCACACGTTTATTATTATTGTGTGTTTGTACGTGTGTGTGTGTGTTTGAAAGAAAGAAAAAAGTGACGATGACAGTTCTATATTTACGAGGGTGGTAAAATGAGAAGAGGGAGAGAACAAAGAATTAAAGAGAGGCAGATCGAACGTTCGAACTCAATATTTGGCCTCTGACCCTTACACGGGAGGCCAAGTACAGCATTTCCCCAGCCTGCAAGAACTCTCGGGTCCCTCATGGGACCTCTTCGGGAAGAAAGTTGGGTCCCTCTCGGGTTTTGGAAGCGGGACCCTAAGGGGACCTCTTAGGGAATTCCCACGGGTTGCCATGTTTTCCCACGAAAGACCCACCCACCTTCCCACCGATCGCCCATGAGAAGTCATGTTTTCCCATCAAATTCCCCACTCCCACTCCCCTCTTGCTGCATCCCTCACCCTTTCTCACTTTTACTTACACTGATACACAGGCTTGCACACCATGAAGAAAACATTCAACAGCTTTTCAAAATCTCGTTTCCTCACAACCCATAAATAGTAGGCAAGAGATATCATTAAACAATTTTATTATTTACAACAAAAAACTATTTTAACAGTTTACATTATTTAAAGCATTAAAGTTGTTTTTGAACATAAGCATTCATCCAATTATTTACATAAAAATTACAGTCAATAATTTTTTACCCCATGAAAGTTATTTTTGAAATAATTATTTATAACATAAAGTCAAACAATTTACATAAAAGACAGAAAAATATGACACCAAAAATCGATCCATGAGTGGTGGAATCCTGTAGAAGAAAAGAAAAAAGTTACAATGTATATTTACATATTTTGATTTTTGCTGTGTAAGTAGAACTAAACTCTCACATAGATGAAAGCTTAACTCTTTCTTTATGCACTCAACACAGGTGGCCGCTCACTTGTTACGCAGTATTCACATTGGGCTGATGCACTGTTGTAATTTGTTTAGGCCTATACAGCTCGTGGTTTAAAAGAAAAACTTAATAAAATAAGATAGTTTAGGCCTTTATGAACACAATTATCTCCCTTACATGATGAAGGACGTATGTTTGAACGAAAGTCTCGCCGATATTCTACACTGGTGTCCAGACACTTAATCCCCAGACACTTAATCCCCAACGCTTCAACCTTAAAATGAAATTTTAACTATAAAAATTATGAAGCCAGCGAAAAATTTAATTGAAATTCAAATAATTATTTTCATATAAACATCACAATAAGTTTTACAATTAAAATACTTTAACTAATGTTGTAGATGTTCAAATGACGTTGAAGTTAATAGCATGATTTAAATATTATTAATGTATTTCAATATTTATTTTAATTGTAAAACTTATTGTGATGTTTATAGGAAGATAATTATTTGAATTTCAATTAAATTTTTCGCCGGCTTCATAATTTTTATAGTTAAAATTTCATTTTAAGGATGAAGCGTTGGGGATGAAGTGTCTGGGGATTAAGTGACTGGGAACCTTCTACACTACCTGTCCTTTTCGATGGTACACATTGTGAACATCATGCATCTGAAACGTCGAATAACAAAAGAAAGAACATCCCAGAGGATATTCCTGCTTCAGATGAAGGAGAATTTGGCCACGAATGGTGTAAAAATGGTTTTCATCTGCTCCCGAATTTTTTTTTTGAAATGTGTAAAAAAAAAACATTTTCCAAACTTCACATAATATACCAAATTTTGGTTGGATTATCATAAAAGGGAGTTCAGAAGCAAGATTACGGTAAAATTGTTCCACTTCTACACATTTTGATCTGTCATAATCAATTTAAATTGCTGTTCTATCTTGTTTAGTTATTTTTTAATAAAAACCTTTACAAAGCACTCAAAAAGAAAATATATAGCACTGTGACAGTTTATTTCTTACATCTCGAATGACGAAAGTGAGTGTAACAGCCTTCAGGCTATGAAAGACCTCTCGTGTATGAATTTTCGTCGATCCTGACCTCGTGTATACAAATGAACTTTGCCTTCGTAGGTTGTGTATGATGTCATGCGTACGAAGCTGTTGTCACTGTGTGTGTAGAACTTCGTAAAGTTACAGGTTCACCGTTCACGACTGTTTTTGAGGCTGTGCTGTCTGTGTCCTCCCTGTCATCAGTGTACACCTGACCGACATGCTGAGCGGCGACAGTGTACACGAGGCCACGCATCACTGCCTCCTCCGTCTGTGAGCAGACCTATGTACGTGGCTTATCGACATCAATGTTATCAAGTTGGTAAGAAAATGTGTGTCAGGTGTCGTCATCAAAACATCAACTGAACTAAATGTCACTCGATCCCAGGTCAGATTTTAAGATAGTTGTACCGATATATAGGTCTTAGGTTTAATAATGTCCTGCATGTATATAGTCACATATGTTTATTGCCACACAGTTAAAAATCATGATTTACAGAGGGGAGGGCGTGGTGTCCAATTTTGAGTGCACTATGTTCACCGTGGATATATCGATGTGTCTGTATGAGCGCGTGCGTGCGTTTATATATGCTTGTGTGAATATGTGGGCGTATGAATGTCTGTATGAGTATTATGAGTAGGTAATATGTGTCCTCACATCCGATGTTCAGGACTCAAGCCAGTTCCTTCACGCTGGCCAAGATCTTCAGTCGTAGCTTCACACTCCGACAAAAATGTTTACAGCAAGCGCATTTTTTTAAAAATCTTTTTTCATCGGTTACCGTACGTGCTTTCGTTCAAAATTGAACAAGTGCACACTCATATAAGAAATAAAAATCTCTCTCTCTCACACACAACTCTTATAAAATGCACACCATGCATGTTGGGTTTTCTATTTCAAACAAAGAAGCAACACGATTTAATCACTGCAATCAGCGACAGAGCAGGAAGCATACAGTTAGCTTTTCGCTCTCCAGCTGCGACTACGTGACTGCTAACCGTTCTCTCATATTTACGTGGTGGTGTGTGCTGGGCGACCTACGTCTCCTCCCTAAGCCCCCACAACAATGTCAGAGTAGACACACAATATTCAGCAAGACTACACCGTGTATGTCTCCCCCTAAAGCGTTCACACCCTTCATGTTCAGCCGAGCACCGGGCGAGGGCACAAAAGCCAAGAACAACACAAAACCGAAATCTCTGGACAGCCTGTGCCAGGCAAGCGACTGGGTGAGGTCCGTTGTCGCGCACGCCATGGGTTGACTTGAGGCTCACAGCGCTCGGCATTTTGGCGACGACAACATCAGAGTTGCACCGCCGAGTGCAGAGGCTGCGGGCAGCGACAGTAACTCCGTCGCACGTCGCTGTGCGCAGTTATCTCCCCGCAGTGTTAGGTATGTGTTGCTGCCTCTCGGCGCTCCCAACATTTTGCTGCTTCTTTTTGGTTTCGTGATCACATTCGTAAACCTTTTTTTTATTTTTATTTTTCTTAATCGAGCCTTTGTCTTGACATGCGATCATAATAGTTTCTTACTCTTTATCGTTTGTTCAGTGGAAACCAAGAGCGTTTCAAGTGTCGGCCGTCAGTGAATAGCTGGTGGAACGATCTCGACCGACAGCTGCTGTAGAGCATGGGAGTGAACGTCAACAACCTTCAAATTGTCTGTTCACAGACCGGGTGTCTCCTCATGTGATCTGACCGTGAGCGGCCTGTGTGCGTGTGTGAGGTGCCCTTAAACGGTATGCGAAAAGCTTGTTTATCTCGTGACCATGGTGCTACCCAAGCGTAATGGCCAGCCTCGTTGTGGAGAGTACCCAAAGATGGCTTCTGGCGTTCAGGGGTGCAGTGAGAGAGCGGCGGCCGTCCCGCTGAAAGACCGCAACGGCGTCGTCAACAGAAATGGACACCACGTCAGGACCAACGGCCACAACGGCCACAGCAAACAGGTATGTCAAATAGCCCTCTAACATAATTGTTAATTACTTTTTAACTTATGAAATGTGCTGACTTCCTGGACTAGTCCTTTGCTGACATCTGTGTGTCAGTTTGATTGATTAATTGACTTCATTGATTTGTTGACGTTGATTGATTGAAGAGCGTAGCTTCAGAGAGAGATATAATCTTTTCGATTATTTGAATACTCCTGGTCTTCCCCAGTCACATAACCTCACTCCTAATCTTTCTCGTTTTCTCGGCCCCCCCCCCACTCTCTCTCTCACACAATCTTACTTAATCTTACTTCAAAGCCGCACTGCAGTAAATTAACTTATTGCTGGTATGCGAGGATTAAACTTCCGATAAGATTTTCTTGCGGTTGTGCTGACCCTGGTGTCGGTCTCGAAGATATATCTCAAAACAGGTACATAAACACTCGACTGTGTGTGAGGTGTGTTCATGACCATCACCTACCCTCACGGCGTTCATTTTCACATTCATCGCCCCGTTCATTCTCAACCCTGTACACGTCACACACCCTGTCAGCACCCTTCCCGTTTAGCCACGTTTCCCATCGACAACATGGCGGCTTTTTTTTTTTCAAAGATCTCCTACATGGCCTCCGTTTCGAGCAGCCGCCTGCAACCACCCGTGACTCAGCACCTGAAGCAAGTCCTCTGACAGGCAGCTATTGATCTCTCACTTCTGGCTCCTTGCCTACGTCTCGATAGCAAGCACCCGGCCCCCACCTCCACCCGTAGACAAGTCGTTCCTCAAGAAAAGCTTCCTTTACCGCACCATCTCTCCCTCCACCACAACCTCCACTGCTTTAGGTGCCACGCCTTGCTGTCAATACTGGCAAGTTTCGACACGGTGCTGTGAATGTGATGCTGGCAGATTTTTGCATTCAGGATTTTCGTTACTTCTCCACAAACCCTCTCCCGTCAGCCCCATCCCGCTATAATAGTAATAAGATCCTGTAATGTGAATATTTCTGTTTTATTGTCACCTTGGATCATCCAGCAGATTACAGAATGGAGGTAAGACGGGAATGTGGTTGACCAGTATGTTGAACAGACACCTAACTCCATGAAGAAAAAAAAGTTGGAGAAGGAAAGGTAAGGACGAAGAGATGGATGTAGTCCTCTCGAAAAGGCTCGAGGATTTACTTTCCAACAACAGAGGGAACGAGCAAGGCACCGCCAGATGTTGGTGTAGTTGACACTCACAGGTACAAACAGGAAAGATGAAAGTTTTCTACACGGCCAAACCAGAACAGAATTCAAGTCCCTCAAGTATCGTATTCGTGAGAAGAGGCGTCACCTCGACGCCTACAGTTCTAGGACAGGTACACGGCCGTTCGTACACCCATATCCCCCCACACCATCTCCACCTACCCACCCTTACCCCGCTGGGTCTCCACGTCACTTGCCGTTGGCCCCGACAGGAAGCTAGGACTTGCAACCGATCATCCTCTTGGTGAGGTGTCTGTGAGGTGTCACGGTTGGCTGCGTCAGTCAATAGCGCGCGGACTTGGCTGAGCTGGGGTGAAGCGAACCGTAAAGCGCACAAGTTCTAGTGCGCAGTAGTCCACCAACCCACCCCTTCCACTCGCATACACACCCTCCATTCACCTCCTCCTGCATTCTGCGACCGTGGCCTTGATTTATTAGCTTGTATGTAAAGTGAGTAGTACGGTGTTATTTGTAAAGTTTCGGCTTGCACAGGCTCGTTGAATGAGCTCAGGTAGCGGAATGTAAAGGTCGGGGGTGGTCGTGGATAAGGGTTGTTGGGTAGAACAGGATTGGGTAGAGATGGTGCTGTGTGTGGGTGTGGGTGGGGGAGAGTTGTATTGTTGTTTATCTAACACATCTATGTCGCTATACCTCCACACACACACACCTCAATACATCTGTATATCACAACACTTCAAGCGCGTCTCGTGCAACACGTTTGGACCTGCTTTTAGCTGTCGTCTTGCACCCTCTCCTACACGTACCTCCACCCCTCGCACCCTCTCCTACACTCACCTCCCCTCCACCCCTATAAATCACATATTTTTACGCTTCACGTACGTCTTTGCTGCGGGAAGGGGTGGGTAGCGAAGCTGAAGGCAATAAGAAATAAATGCGAGTCGACATGCACGTTTAACCCGATTCATGTTTTAAACAGTTCTTTGCGGATCCGTTTGTCTCACCTGCATCCTAAGTATGCAATAAACTGCTGTCATTGCTATTGTCTTCGTCATATAGGGCGTTACATGTAGAATCTCGACATAACGGACACATCTGAAGCAGAACATTTCTCATCCGGATAATTTGTTACATCAAGTGTCTAAAAATTCAACGAGCTTTTTGTATGATCTAGTTTTCTGATATGATTAATTTTATTTCTCTAAAACAGTGTAGAAGACGCAAAACAAAAAGGGGGGAATTCGAAAGCATCATTTTCTTACTTAATCTGAAATTGAAATTTGTTACATTGAGTTCTGTGAGAAACTGTCAATACTTTGGAAAAAATCGTTATAATGAAATATTCGTTATATCGAGATTTTAACTAATAAATATTATGCATTATATGTCGTTTGCTATAAATTCTGTTTATCTGATATCTGCTGAAACATATGAAGCAGCCTCTAATTATTATCCATCTCATGCCCTGTTTATGCTATGTGGCTGGTAGCTAACCTCTCTCTCTCACCTGTTGAAGTGAGCGGTGCGACCTGTCAATCTGACCTCAAAGCCCTGATTATCGTGACCGATGTTGCAGAAGGCAGGAGGAGACGACTTTTTTGAGTCGTTTGAAGACCCGCCGCTTGCAATCGCTATCTTGACCTACCTGGGCTACGCCCTCATCATCCTGGTGGGCCACATCCGGGACTTCTTGCGTCACTATGGCATCGAGAGGGTCAAGAGCTACACAGAGCCCAAGCTCAAGGTTATTTTATATATAAATAATAATATTTTGTTCTGAACAGACATACAACTCTGTTAAAATTACATTTTCTCAGGTGTAACAAGATCACATTGAAGTGCTTGTCAGTGGATTTTTCTAATTTCCTGATATGATTTACTTTAAGAATATGTCCCTAACATCAGACACTGTTATAAATTCAAGTTTTTTCCCACCATCTGCTGCAGGGCTTTGTGCCTCTTCTCAGTTCGTGGGAGAGCTTCTACACACGCAACCTGTACCGCAGGATCCGCGACTGCTGGAACAGACCCATCGCCAGCCGACCTGGCGCAGAGTTCGACATCATGGAGCGAGTCTCACCTGACTTTGGTTGGAATTTTGAGTACGGGCGCTTTGCTTGGCTGTCTCTGACACTGTTACCCCACACAATAAAGGAGGCTCCAAGTCTTTAATTTTCCTCTCTTTGACATCACAGAGGCATCTACAATATTAGACAAGTGTTTTGGTCGGGTGAATGTAGGAGTAATAGCTTAGTGGGAGAATTTGATTCAATAATTAACACCATGACTATTTTCGGCGTGGACCTATATTTTCTAGACGAATGGTCCACCGATCATACTGAGTCCTTTAAAGCAGCCTGTGGACAGAGAGCAGACTATACAAGCGTTTTGATGCTAACAACCCGAGACCTCAGATAGTACTTTTAATTTCTATATGAGTTTGTACGCTCGTACGGGGTTAGGGTTAGGGTCTATCGACATTACATTCATCATAAAATATGTCTGAAGTTTGTCAGACGACACAACACTGTTCTGGACTCAAAGTTCTATTCCTTGTGACCATCTGTTCAGATTCACGGGGCGCAATGTGAAGGCACTCAACTTCGGGTCCTATAACTACCTGGGCTTCGCTGACAGCCAGACTCTCTGCGGAGGACAAGTGGAGGATGTGACAAGGAGCTACGGAGTGGGCGTGTCCGCAAGTCGTCAGGAACTTGGTGAGAAATCGAAAGAGAGAGAGAGAAAAAAGAAGTCAGAACTCGGTCAGTACTCGAGGAGGAGGATTAAGTATTGAATCCCAGTAGTCTACTTTTCTTAACCGTTATTCGTAGCATCATCTAGGAAAGACTTCAGACGTGATTAACCGTCAAAGGTACGTTATCAGGGCACGTGACGTCCTCCTGGCCGTCACAGCTACGTGTCAAGTCACGTGACGCTTACATACCTGAACGTTAGCTACTGTTGAGGGTGCTTGACGTCATCAAGTCCGTTACAGACCTGTATAGCTCAGGATGCTGCACCACTGCACCATGGTGCTGATGGTAAAAGTGAGATCGGGATGTTGCAGGCTACCTGGACATTCACCGGGAGCTGGACAGAGTGACGGCGGAGTTCCTGGGAGTGGAGGAAGCCATCACAGTGCCCATGGGCTTCGCTACCAACTCCATGAACATGCCAGCACTTGTCAGCAAGGTGTGTCATTCTTGCTAACAACCGGGCCTGTAACCTCCAGAGCAAGATAGTAGCCGGTGCGAAAAGGGAGATGCTACAACTCAGATTTAGAAAGTAAACTCGGGACACTTTTGTGTCATGAACCGCATCAAAATGATTTTTTTCAGGATGTGTAGTTTTGAGGGGCAGCCAGATTTAAAATAAAAGGTGTTGATTTCTTTGCGTGTGCCTATGCAGGTGGTTCTATGATATTGAGGAAAAATGGGGATTGCGCGTGTGGAAAAATATTTTAAATTTTAAAAAGATGAAGTTAAAATCGTGGAAAGAAGTAGTAGGAGCTGTAGAAAGCTACGAAACAACGTGGCTGGGGAGGGTAGACAGTCCGAGCTTCATTTTGCCTGAATCACAGGAGCTTTGGTGTGTGCAGGGCTGCCTCATCCTCAGTGATGAACTGAATCATGCATCACTGATACTGGGAGCCCGCCTGTCAGGGGCCATGATCCGGGTTTACAAACACAACAGTTAGTAGCCTCCTTCCACCCTGCTCTTCGCCTTGATTACTTGATAATTACTAAGGCTTCAACATGACTTGAAAAATGCAAGTACAAAAATCTCTTACTGCCAACAAAAGAACAAATTTCTCACACCCTTTCTTCTTACATTCACCAGTCAAAAACTTTGAAAAAAAAAAGCATATGGGTTCAGATTTGTCTTCGACTAATATTTATCTTTACACATGGCGTGCAGACATGAAGGACTTGGAGACCAAGCTGCGTGAAGCAGTGTGTGAAGGACAACCACGCACACACCGACCGTGGAAGAAGATTCTGATTGTAGTGGAGGGCGTGTACAGGTACAATCATTTGTTTGTTCACTGGAAGTTTGTGGAGAAGATACACTTACATCATTGTTAGTGGCTGAACTCGTCTCAGGTTCCTCCCCAAGACACCCACCCCAACTGTATAAAGAGGGAAACAGCACGCACCTCGGCTTACATATTCTAAAACATATTTGGATTTTGAGCTTCGGTATATAGCATGGGGATTCAGATGATCTCCGGAGTAGTCTCTTTTGAAAGAGAAATAATGATCATTCTTGTTTGAAACCTCGGTCCTTTTCACTGATAGCTTATAACACACAGAGGAAGATTTCTACAATAAATTACACTTGAATTTATGACATACACGTATATAAGTACTTGATGTGTGCGTTCAAATAAGTGAAATTTTTTATTAATAATTTTACACAAACATGGGTTTTCAATTTCGTTTCGCCACTTCTGCTTCTCGTGGATAGCATGGAGGGCTCCATTGTGCGACTGCCGGAGATTGTACGACTAAAGAAGAAGTACAAGGCTTACATCTACCTGGACGAAGCACACAGCATCGGCGCCATGGGACCTAACGGAAAAGGTGTTGTGGACTACTTTGGCCTTGACCCTCGCGACATTGACATCATGATGGGCACCTTCACCAAGAGTTTTGGCTCCTGTGGTGGCTACATCGGGGGATCCAGGGTAAAGAAAAATGAGTCAAATACATGTATTATTTAGTAGTAGTTGTTTATGAAAGTAGCGGAGACATTTAATTTTGTCCGACAATGCAAACTCGTTGGGAGCTCGGTAAAGACAGAAAATTGCAGTCGAGCAATCAAAGAGTTAAAATTTATGTTGGTTAATTTACTTTATACGCACACCGATTGGAAGAAAACAAAAACACCCAGTTTAGTCGTAATTAGAAAACCAGGTTTTCAGCTGTTTACTTTTTTATATTTTTTTCAATTTGTTTACTGTTTGTTTGCTTTTATTTATTGTTTACTTTAAGCTGCTTGACAAAAGTCGACAAATTTTGCCTTTTAATACACGAATGTAGGCGGAGCGAACAAATTAGGAGACAACACTATAGATAGCCTCCCTTTGCCCAATTGTTCCATGGAATCCTGCATTTTTTTTTTTTTAACCCCAATGACAAGTAGATATCTTTATAGGCTATTCTTTCATTCAGTTTTTTTTAAAGTTGTTTTTCCAAGAAAGGAAACATGTGTTCAGTTTGGTTTTTCACTCATTCCTACATCCATTTACAAAGTTGTCCAAACCATGTGTCTGTCGCAGAGCTTGATCCAACACCTGCGAGCCACTTCACACAGTGCCATCTACTCGTGTGCCATGTCACCTCCAGTGACCCAGCAGGTCATCGCCACCATGAGGATCATCATGGGGCAGGATGGCACCCACGAGGGTCAGTTATTGACCGTTGATCCTGTCTTTTGTCCTACCTTGTCAATACGATAACAATTTCCTTTGTCTTTGGGCATCCGCTTGAACAGATTAAAAAATTTTCACTCTTTGAAACCGAGATGGAATTTTCGACTTTATTTTTTGAGAAATGTATATATTCGTTATGGTGAATGGGCACAATTTTAGTGCGTTTGTTCCATCATGCCAGGAAACTAGTGTCAGCTCACCAGGCTGGTGTGGCAGTAGTAAACAATAACTGTAACAATACCTGTCAGTCACTCACTCGTCCCTTGACAGGTACCTGTCTTAGTGGGGAAGCACATGGATAGAGCATGATACCTGTGGAATCAATATAAATGTGAAATGTTTCAGTCAGCATCAGTTGTTTCTCTTTTGTCAATACATGTCACGTGACTAACGACAACGCTACCGTGTTGTTTGCAGGCCGGAAGCGCATCGAACAACTGAAGTGGAACACCCGTTATTTTCGCAAAAGTCTGCATGAGAAGGGCTTCATCCTGTATGGCAACAAGGACTCGCCTGTAGTGCCTCTCCTGTTGTATATGCCCGTCAAAATCGCGTGAGTGACTTTGCCAGTTAAAGGCTAACCAGCGTCCATGATTATTTTCAATCGAGTAGGTTTCCTTCATTACAAAACACATTAATTCGCTAAATCCTAGAGCAAACCTCTATTCCATTCCCGAGGTACGAGCCTTTGAACATCGCATCTTGTTATCGAAAGAAGTCAAAGTTTCAGTTCCCATGCTTATCGTTGCTGTTGTTGCTATATGTTGTAAAATAGAGGTAATACTACTACGTCGACTTGGTGCTGTACTCCGTCTATCAGATGCTGTAGGTCGATCCATTTTTACCCCCTTGACACATTCTGTGTCCCAAAAAGCCATTTTGCTGGTTTGTTCTCCAGAATGTTTAGCCGAGAATCTCTCAAGCGTGGACTGGGGACGGTGGTAGTCGGTTTCCCCGCCACACCCCTCATCGAGGCCAGGGCCCGTTTCTGTATATCTGCTGCACACACGAAAGAAATGCTTGATAAGGTAGGTCGCCACTTGCCCACAAAGCCTTGCAGCTCTTGATAATAATAAAAAAATGTTATATTCAACACTGACAATCCGTGTATGTACAAGCACATACACTTAACTAAAGTGGTCGGTTACTGAATCTGGTGGACCTTCAAGTGGCACTGATTTATTGAATAGATTCTATCTTTTGTTGATTGTAGTACCAACAATAACTATGGTTTTTTTTTTTTTTGTTTTTGTTTTTGTTTTGTTTTTTGGTTCATGTCGGTTCTTGTTTTCGCCAAAATTTAGTAATCATTCTTGAGAGAAACCGTTCAAGACTAAATATATAACTTACCAAAGCAGGTTTCTATTTCTTAAAAATTTTGTCGATCGAAAAGAACATTATAGATACTGTTACACAGCGGTGCCACATACCTATCGCATACCTGTGTCTATCAACAGCTGGTCAAGTGTCTGTTCAGTGTTTGCCCTCGTGCTTACAGATTGTTGTGGAATATTTGTGCACGTATAAATGAATTTATTTGATCGTGTCTTTGGTTTGTGTGCCTGTATGTTTTGGTACTTGTTTGTACTCTTGTGTGTGGCCTCTTAGTAAATTAGCTGATGCATGTTTGTTGAACACCGCATTATGCCTTCTTTAATTAGAAATGTGCTGAGTAAGATCTTCCTCCTATCACCACAAGACGCTGAAATAGCCCAGCCTTTTAATTCAATGTACATCGCACACCTTTCCAACCCCATCAATGATCAAAATCCTCGTGAATTGTCACGTGCAGGCGCTGGACATCATTGACGAGGTGGGGGACCTTCTCAAACTGAAGTATTCTACCATGCCAGTTCCAGACTTCCAAGTAGGAGAAGAACCGTTCTGGTCGACGAATTGTGTGAGTGCATTTTTTTTTTCTCGTTTGTTTTCATTCTCACTAGTATCCCTTTCCCCGCCACCCACTCCACCGGATGATCAGACTGTCCATCCACCCACCCACACATTCACAAAGCACCGTTCCACCGAATCCACTAGCCAACCTTTCTTTGCATCAGTAAGATTTCGATGAAGGACAATGTATGGCTATGTTAATGCCAGATTTGACAAACGCTGGGAGAGTATTATCATAGAAGTATTATCATAGTGGAAGAAAGCCTAATATCTTTCTTTATTATATGTTTATTATTAAGACTTAAATATTAATTGTATTTCAACAGCGACCAAGGGATTGACGACTGGAAAGGGAACCCCGCACCATGTCACAGAGTCAGATAACCATACTTTGGGTGGAGGAATACAGCATGGGATATAAACTTTGTGTATACACTGGAGCGTACAGCAGCCACGCTGCCCACCATGTGAATCAAGTGTGAAGGAGCTGTGTATTACTGCGTGTACTTGTGATGTGGTCTAGTCGACTCTAATAACTGTGATTACAACAAGCCCCGGTTACTTACTCTCGCTGAAATTTAATGTCCCTGTTGTAACAGTGGAGACAGTACGGTTGGAATGTTCTGCATGTTACTCACAGAACGAGGGAATAGGTGAGTGAATGATTTCAATGATTTCAGAACAGCGTGTTTCTATTCTAAAATGCGTCAAAGTAGCTCAAAAACAAATACAAAATACAATTAAATCACCGATGCAACACGAGATATAAAAAATGGTGATAATTGGTGCAGTGGCCAAAGAAGATGCTCGACTTTGAGAGGGGGGAAACCATTCTGACAGTGAATGAAGTTCACATGCTTGCCTCCTCAGTATATTTTAAAGGGAAAGATACTTTGTATCTATCGCCATATAAATAAGAGTTTTGTAAGGAGTGATAATAATTTTTATATACTCCCCTTGTCGTGGTACTGCTGCCTTTTTAAGATGCATGAATCCAGTTTTGATTGACCGAAACATAACTTGTTATCTTGTGTTCACTTTTACTTTTCAACCACACCTTTTGAATTTTGATTTTTTTTTTCTGTTTATATGGGTTTCTGAACAAGACTTCTACTTCGCAAAATATTTCATCGAACTGTTAATTGTTCGCGTGTGGGGGAGAGAGAGAGAGAGAGAGAGGGAAAGAAAGCATGGAAATAATAATAAATAATTTACAGAGGTAGTGGTTCGAACCAGCTGTGTAAGAAGAACATCGATGGTTGTAATCTCATCGATCACCGATACTTGTACTGTAGCGCCGTTTAAAGTCTGGGCAATGCGAATTGTTCGGAGTAAACATGACGATAATAATATATACATCATATTTATATTTATTATCCGAGGGGGCAATTTCTGGAGAAACTAATCTCTAAACTGCGTGCTTCTTTCTGATAAAGTAACCACTTGAAAACGGATAATGTTATCAGAGAGTGATTGAGTTGGGAGAGAGACTTTAGTGAAAATCTGTGGTGGAGGGTGGCAAAAAGATAATGGCGTAGATTTTAAAAGTCTTTATTCACCAGTCAACTTAAAACAGGGCGCAGTGACAGAGAACGAATGACATAAAATATGACAGTTTCTGACATAAATCATCAACCTTCAAACAGGTGCAAAGTGAATGAAGGGATTTTCGTAGGCGTGTATGTTGAAATGTTGCTTATCATCGCATAGTTTTCAACCATTCGTAGTTTAAAGAGCGTGTTAAATAAAAGCTCGTGGCATTTTACTAGTTGCATGTGCAGCAACATATTCTGTCAGTCAGCAGCACGTGATTAAGATATCAGAGGGTGTGTGCAAATAACAGTCCGTCCAGAAATTGCCGTTCACCGCGAAACTCGATCATTTTGTTTTGAAATGTCACTGGCATGAGAGAAAAAGAGTACTTGTGATCGACACACATGATTTTATGACGTTGATTTATCGGCTGAACTCGATCGATTTTTAGAATCGCTCACTTACCTGTGTATTAATTTGCCTTTCACGATTGAAGCAGGGATCAGCTATATAATGACTGAAATAAAATAAACGGACTGGATAATTTTACCTGTCACTCATTATACAAGTGTCTGCTGTTGTCTTTATTTTCCTGGTGAATGTATATGACTTTAATTTAATAATCTGCTCGGGACTTCGACCAAATTCTCTCATCTCTCGATCTCAATAATACGCTTGTATAAGCACACGTACTCGCGTGCATACACACGTACGTACACATTTAATTAGACGTAGCGACCGGGCTAGTCAAACGACAATATTAACATAACATTAGGAAATTAAGTGGTTTTTAAGTTTTGTTCGTTTATTTCAAGCACTTCAAATTGATTAGATTTAAATAATAATAACAACAACGTTTATATATATAGTGGATTAGCCCCCTTGGCAGTGAGCTTATATAAAACAGCACGATACAAAATACAGTATAACAGTTTGGAAACTACACTAACGAAATAAGGTCATGTTGAGGCCAGAAGAAAAAAGTAAACCACTACAGGAATTAAAGTAATGTCATACATATTCTCCAATTTCACCTTTGAGTTTATTATTGCAGTTATCTACCTTTGTTTCCTTGCCGCTATTAGTAACAGGCACACTGTGTATGAATCATCAAACACTTCTGAAACAGTGTAGGAATCATACAGTTTATTTTTGTTTCAAATATATATGCAAGACAGTTATTTAAGATTACTCTATCACGCGGTCTAGCGAAAGGGCGTTTTCCCATCTTCGAAGAAAAAAATTTTCTCACCGGATCATAGTATCAAGCATTAAAGTAAGAAATAATATCATTGGATTAATCACGCGGATGTTTCTAGTCTTCGCCAATCAACTGCACTGTTACAACCTGAGGGCGAAAACATGGCTTCGGGGAGGGGCAATGTTGATTCGGAGTCACATTGGAAGGCAGGCATGTCAGACGAAAGGATCCGCAGCTCCAGAAGTGGGTATCGGGATGGTCATACGAATGGATACAAAAATGGAGTCAACGGTAAAACAAACGGAAAGTCCGAACAGGTAATGCTGAATTCTGCTATGAACTTCCTAATTTATTCTAGTCTTAACCACCATTAACGAACACTATACGCAAGAGCAGGTTGTGGTTCTTACGGAAAACCACCTTGTATGCCTGATTTTTTTTAATCTCAGATCTGGCAATGCAGATATTAATCTTTTCAGAGGCGTTCATAAAGTGCTCACGTCTGTCAATAACAAGCAGATCAAAATTTTAGCCAACTGTTTTATTAAATCATATTTGAACTTGAAAGATTGGGAAACGGAAGATAAAACAGTCCAAAATAATAGCCTAGCACGTGGAAATGTAGCTGGTACAAGCTAAGCTTTTCGTCAGACACGAAAGGGCTACTTGCCTGCCTTCTCTCGCTAACACACATACACACACAGAGAGTTTCGTATGGGATGTAAATTATCAATAGTTGATTTATCTGTTATGTCAATTTATGTCTAGAAATCCAACTGGCAGAATGATTTTTTTGAATCATTCGAGGAGACTCCTCTGCTTATTGCCATTCTGACTTATCTTGGTTATGCCATGCTGGTTATTGTTGGCCACATAAGAGACTTTCTTCGATTTTATGGCATAGAGAAAGACAAGAGCTGCACTGAACCTAACTTAGAGGTAAGATAAGTCTGCAAATGCAGTTCTTTGTTTTTACTATATTATGTCTAATATGAGGCATTTCAAGTGGAGGATTGTTTGAAGTAAATGAACTGAACATTTTATTCCTGTATATATGCATGGTGGTTAGATTATTGCTTGCTTTTTACATTTTGAGATAAATTACGGATTATGTGAGAGTTGGTGTTTGTCATCCGATTTGAAAAGTCTTTGCTGAGGCAGCTATGTAGTATGTAAAAGAGGCAGCAATACTGTGCTTTGTGTGGTTAAATGATTATATTAAGGTGAATTAAGTAAAGCATTCTCTGCATGCAGACTAGAAATTCTATAGCATGTACTGGTAGATGACAAAACAAAGTGGCACTGTTGTATGCTTTGCATAATGGTGAATGAGAGAAGTATTTGTTCTGTAGCATTTGCAGTTCATGATCTGTTTTCTTTAGCTTGTTCAGGCAGGTAGACTGAAGGTAAAGTATTTTAAAGCACTACTGCAATAGGCAGCATCATATTTGCATTTTATCTGGCTCAGGCTACATTTCTGTTGCCTTCATCAGACCAGTCTTTAGAAATATTTATTTTAAGCATGCTGCCCTCCCCTTAGCTTTAAATTGTGCCTTGGGGATTGTAGTGAAACAAAAACAGTAAAAATCTGTGATCACATTAATGCTTACAAGTAATAATATTTATTTAAACAATACACATCTGTCAGACTCTTGAATTGATCTGTTCTTGATATGATCAGACATGGAGATGTTCATGCTAAACAATATTTCTAATTCAGAATGGTCACGTTTTAGGTACAGAATTTCTGATTCTTTGAAAGCCTTTACATAATTACTACCAAAAATTATTAATTTGTTAGAAGCTGAGATTGGTAGACGTACTTTGATAAACTACAGTGATTAAAACTTTTCTTATATCTAAACATGACATTCCTTTAACCCATATCCTTGCATATATGTGCTCCAGGAAATGACATGGAAGTGTATTTGACTTTAGGCTTTTGGGTCTGTGTTTCGCATGCAATCTTTATTTTGTCGTATGTTACATAACTTCTCTCTCTTGCCAGGGCTATGTACCTCTCTACCAGAGCTGGGAGAGCTTTTACACCCGCAATGTTTATAGGCGCATCCGTGATGTTTGGAACATTCCCATTGCCAGTTGTGCAGGTTCTCAAATCGACATTCTGGAGAGAGTCACTCATGACCATGGGTGGAGTTTTGAGTATGTTCCTCTCGAGGGCTTACTACTCCCTTGAAGCATGCCTTGAAATGATGTTTCTGAGAAAGAAGGGAATTGATTTTTAAAAAATGCTTTGCTTTAATGTGTCGTGCATATTTACGATACAGCTTAACTCACACAGTGAACATTTGCCAAATAAACAGACAAAGATAAGGTGAATTATAGGAACACTTTGCATATATGTTTTTGCTGGAGAGAACTGTAAACTATGGTCCAGTATTTTTGAAACAAGAGTCTCTAACTATTGTGAATATCTGAGACAATCTTACAATTTTCCCTTCTTTCTCTACCATCATTGACCAGTTTGAGCTGCATGCTTATTGTGTCATGTATTTGTTTCCCCCTACTTAGGCATGTTTATAATTGAATATTTACTTTTTTTCCCCCCTTTTCTTTTATCATCCATTCACAGGGTTATGTACCCCTCCTGAACTCTTGGGAGGGATTTTTCACACGCCACATGTACCGGCGTATACGGGACTGTTGGAATCGTCCTATAGCTGGTTGCCCTGGTTCAGAGTTTGATGTAATGGAGAGGGTATCAACAGACTACTTTTGGAACCTTGAGTATGTCTATTAGTTACCAGGCAGATCTTCTTTCCAGCTGCCTGCCTGTACCTGTGCACGTCCTCTCCTTCATTAGCACTTGCACGTTGCGGTGCACTTCTAATTGTGTTAGTAGGACATTGTCAAAACAGCATAATTGTTTAGTTGGTGTAGGCTTTGCACATAACAAGAGAATATTGGGCAACAATTAATCTGTGTTTTGCTAACCAGCCCTTGAAACCATGGTATGCAAGTAATTTTTTTAACTTCCAAACCAAAGGACTGGGTAAAAAAAAAGTAGTTTTAATGAGCAGTTATTCAGAGAGTCATATCTTTAAAGAAGAGATTAAAATGAAATGATGGTATAATTTTGCTTTAAGCAAGTAAACCGTTTTAATGAAGATAGTTGAGTAAAATATTCCTTAAAGAATTACAAAGAACTAGCCACCACTTCCTGAAGGGTTCTGCTTGTGTATCTTTTATCATCAGCTCACAAACATTAACTTCTGCTTTTTCACTCATAGGTATTTTTTCCCAGAATTTTACCTCTTCAGTCATCTGCTAATGGGAATAAGACATTTTCAGATTTTCATGTCTGATTACACTATTAATAAACAGTTTATTGAAATCTTTCAATTTTAAACACTAAAAACATTGGTCATAACAAAATTATGAGAAAACAACTGACACTGGGTATGGAATAAATAAATTTATAGAAAAATCATGTCATTGGTGGCAATAAAAATTTATCAGCATTCAGCAGACGCTTCATAAAACTATGATGTAGGATGTAGCACAAGAGTCTTGTAGGACGTGTTTGTGTATTTTACAACTAAGCCTGTGTTTGCTTCTGTCACCTTATTGTTCATGTACCCTTCTAACTGTTCAGCTGCATGACAAAGCAAGAAATACCATAATGCTTAGACTGGATGGTAGATGGAGATTAAATTTTCCATTCCTATATTCAACTCTATGAGAGATGCTGGAATGCAGCTGCTTAGGAAGGTACCATGTATGAGTCGTGGACTGTTAAAAATCTGTGATGACAGAGCTTACTCTGCTTATTCTGTGAATCTTTCGTTAAAACATTGCTGTGATTATACTCTATATTTTTCACTGAAAATCATAGATTTTCACCAGGGTTTTTTTTTCCTGAAATTAGCCTCATCCTTATCTATCAATAATGATAGTGCAGAATCACTCTTATGCAAGTCTGTTCACTGCACTTGTTAGAATACTGATGATTTTCAGCAAGAAAATAAAAATTAAGATATATTTCAAAGAAAATAAGTATCAAAATCAAAAGCACAGCAACATCTAATTTAAAACAATACTTATTTACCAGCATTAACAGCTGAAACTAATATTTATGAAAGAATGTAAATGAACAGTTAAATTTAATCTTTGACTATAAATGGCATATTTGAAGCGGAAGGGCTTTCCAGTTCTTGGACAAACAGTAACTGACAATGAGTTATTCAATTATTTGATGTGAGCAAAATATTCTGCATGCAATCCTGTTCTCCCCTTGAACATATTAATATCATTATTTTCCCTGATGCTTAATGTTAACATTGACCTGTTGATTGTTTGGAACAATTATATGCGTGGCTAGACAACTTGAAATAGCCTTTGAAGAGAGTGTAGGTAAAGGTAGATGGTGTTCTTTTTAACAGATCTATTACAAGTATCCACATTGTAACAATGTCAATAGCATTTTAAATATTTACTGTTTGCACATGTTCTTTGGTGTGTTGCTTTTTGTTGCTTTGTATGTGTGTGCATATGTCATGAATATGCACATACATGCACATGTTGCAAATGCAGATTAAATGTACCATATTTCAAGATAACTTAAGCATGATTTAAAGTACTTTGTAATGTGACATGCAGTTAATATTCTCCATGTCTTTGGTACTGTGAGCACAGCATAATGAAAATGTAAAACTGCATGAGAATGTAGACAATTTATAGATGTCTTTAAAAAGTTACAGGAAAGTGTATTGATGATCTGGAATGATTAAAAGTCATTCTTTTAATAATAGTGCCAGCAAACATGCTTTGGTTTTCTTGAAATTGTAGGGACAGAAGCTGTGCATGCTCAGTTTTAATGAGTGGAAACTTCATCAAATCAATGCTTGGGGAAAAGATGTACTGCATGCACTATAATGATTTAGCTTCAGGTCAAAATGAAGATGTATTCTTTTCTTTTTTCCTGCACATCAGGTTTACAGGCCGCAAACTCCACGTGATGAATTTTGGGTCGTACAACTACCTTGGGTTTGCAGAGAGCAAAACTCTTTGTAGTGGACAAGTGCAGAATGTCACAAGGAAGTATGGTGTGGGTGTTGGTGGCAGTCGACAAGAACTGGGTAAGGTTTGAAATAGCATGTCTTTGATTTTGTGTGTATGTGAGGGCAGTGGTGTGTGCATACTTGCTCATGCATTTGTGCATACATGTACTTGGGTACATGCATATTTTATCATCAAGTGTTAAGCAAATCAGATTATCAGCAGTTAAAAAATAGCATCTTTTCAATTGGTGTAGTTGGGATCAAATAAAACTTTTTTTTTTTTAATTGATAAAAATAAATTTGTGTAGTTTATAGTAGAAGTGGGAAATCAGTCAAGAGGCTAGAGTCAGAGGCCAGAAATGTGCACACTACCGAGTTTAATACCCACGTCAGTCAGCATGCTTCCTCTATTTGACTTATGTGATGCATGGGTATATAACCCATAGAGTGTTGGAGAAGGAAAAATAACTTAGAGAATGACATAGATTCTGCCCTCAGAGAAAAGGTGACATCCATTATAAACTTTACCCTCCCTCTCCCCAGTGACTGAAAGGTTTAAGGACTTCTTCAGCTTTTTTTGACCAGAGGTGTTATTACTGTCTGTGCTCAGTAGTTTAGTAACACTCTTAGACTGGGCATATGCTCTGGTCAAATGTGAAGTTGTGTGGGAGGGCATCCCAAAGTTAATGCAGCAGGAAGTCAGTATTGCTAACGGAAAGTCTGTCAGCAGGAGCTAGCTACTATATTTAGAGAAGGGAAAATGGATGAGAAGTCCATGAAGAACAAAGTCCTTTAAAGCTGTGCATGACGACTAGATTGTGGGAAGTAATAATACCTGGATTGTCTGCTCTCTTAAAGGCATTTTTCCTTTTTGCCTGCCTCATATTTAAAGTTTGAGGAGGTATGACAGCTTTTCAAGACACCGCTATCTTTCACACCACACTGCTACACTTTTTTGTATATAATATTAACTCCTTATTTTAGAACAGAGATAGACAAGAAACAAAATGGTTATAAAGCAGCTGGTGGAATCATTTGCAGATAGAGCTGAACAATATGCACAGACAAAATAACTTCTTATATCACAGTGACATGTTTTAGCTTAGCATTTTGATACTGATAATTTTTATTAGAAATTAATTGCACAGAATAGGAAGAAGACAGACTTATAAGACCACAGAATGGAAGTTATGTATTTGTATTGTATAATTCATTTTTAATTTTTCTAAGAATTCAAACCACAAAATCCGCTCTCTTGATGGATTCTCATATTTTTCAATTAATCATATGTACATTCATAAATGTTTGTGCATGCTTATTTAAGGAAAAAATATATATATATTAATGATGTAAGTAGAATTCACCTTTGAACCTCCTTTGCATTATCTTTGAACATTACTTGAGCATAGAATTTTATGCAAAATTTATGATCCCTGAGCAGCATTGGAAATGTATGTAGATTATTTCATCTTAAGCTAAAGCATCACTTGATGTAGCCACATTTGGTACCAACAGTGAACCCTAATGCCTCATGAGATTAACTTTTTTAAGCTAATACCAAACAAGTTATTGAGAACCTGGTAACAGTAGCTTTTTACTGTACTCAATGCTGTACTGAATTCTTCTGATAATCTGTGCAAATATTAAGAAGACAGCCTAAAAAAAATTGTTTGCTTGTAGATTGTGGTATATAATAGTTCTGACATCATGTCCAGTTCTCATCTGGCTAGAAGAGGTTGTCAGTGTACATTTTCAGTTTACAAACTAGCAAATGGAGACCTAAATGAAGCTAGGGACACCAGTTTTCTTTTATATATATGTATAATTTTCAGGCTATATGGACATCCACAGAGAATTAGATGCAACAGTGGCAGAGTTTTTGGGGGTTGAGGCAGCCATCACAGTGCCAATGGGTTTTGCAACAAATTCTATGAACATGCCAGCCCTTGTCAGCAAAGTAATTCATCTTTTCTCTAATCAGATGTTCTCTATGATCCCTTAAATTGTAAAGACTTTCTACAAAATGCATTGTATGAGTGTGTCTTTACAGTGTCTGCTTTTTCTAATAAAATTTATCCAAACCAGTATTACAAAATCACATAACTAATCAAGACAAACTTTCAAAGGTTTTTGCACTTAATGAGGAGCAGCTGTCTTTGCGTATATGATATGCCCTTGGCCAAAAGGGTTCTGAATGTAGACATAGAAAGTTAACGGGATCTTACCATTTTTATGCGTGTGTGTGTTTTGCACTGTGCTGTACAGATATTGATATGTTGGACAAGCAAGCTGAAATCTGAGTCTGTTTTACAGGGCTGTCTCATTCTAAGTGACGAACTAAACCATGCTTCTCTTATTTTGGGCTCTCGATTATCTGGTGCAGCCATCCGTGTCTATAAACACAACAGTGAGTATAATTTTATTCCTTAATATGCTACATAATAATAGTTCTTAATTTTTATTTACAAATGTCATTACCAGTACTCTGTGTGTGCACATATATGCATACAGGTAGTCCTCGGGTTACGACGGTCTCGAGTTACGTCGTTTCGTGGTTACGACGCTGTAAATGAAGCTCATTCCGAGTTGCGAGGTTTAGCGGCGTAAGTCGAACTGTACGTGCGCCTCATTCCATGTGCGGCGGAAGTCATAGAGTCCAGTACAGTACTGTGAAAGTGGAAGTCATAGAGCAATCTGAGAAGGGGAAAACAGCAACAGAAATTTGCAGGTCATTAGGACTTAGTCGTTCGACTGTCGCTACGATTATCAAGGATAAAGATCGCATCCTTGAACACGTGACAAGATCTGCTCCTATGACATCGACAGTGATAACAAAGCGTACTGTACTGCACAATATTTTACTGTACTTATGTTTATTGATAATTATGTAGGGTACTGTGTTAGGATAGGTGTTTGGATAAGTTAAGTGTTTGCAGTACTGTACTGTTATTATGGTACAGTACTGTATGAACGTAGGATCCGACTTGCGTCGAAATTCGGTTTACGACGCCGCGTTAAGAACGGATCCCCGTCGTAAGTCGAGGACTACCTGTATCTGTGCTTGATTGCAGACATGAAGGACTTAGAGAGCAAGCTACGTGAAGCAGTTTGTCAAGGACAACCTCGCACACATCGCCCATGGAAAAAGATTCTGATCGTTGTAGAAGGTGTCTACAGGTATTGTTTTGTGACAAGATTTTATTTTTTTCATTTTTTAAAATCCTGTCTTTTCCTATCTTCTTATATTTTTTGTTTCACTGCATCAAACACCAAAATGGTTTTGCTATTGGGCACTTTTATTTAGGTTAGTGATTGCTGTCTCAGCATGTGTTGTAAACTCGATTATTTTTTTGATACATCATTAATTTCAATAACATTTGAAGTCAAAACTTGAAAATAAATAATTTTTTCAGCATGGAGGGCTCCATTGTGCGACTGCCGGAGATTGTACAGCTTAAGAAGAAATACAAGGCTTACATCTACCTGGATGAAGCACACAGCATTGGTGCCATGGGACCTAATGGACGAGGTGTTGTAGACTACTTTGGCCTTGACCCTCATGACATTGACATCATGATGGGCACCTTCACCAAGAGTTTTGGTTCCTGTGGTGGTTACATCGGTGGATCCAAGGTATAATATGTCAGGAACACTTGTTGAATAAAGGTCAAAGCACTGTAGATCTTATGCATTTGCTATTGTTACATGTATTAGAATATACCGTGATAAATTAACCAACTTAACTGTTCTGTTTGGAAGTTGTAGTCTTAACTTCTTCTGTGATGGGCAACCAGACTATGTGTAACAAAAGTATGCATTAAAAAAAATATTGAGGATTCTAACTCAAGGGATGATAATTTTCTATGAATTTATAGCATCGAATATTTTTTTTAAAAATAATTTGTATGTTTATCTTACAAATAATTTTGATATACACATTTAAGAATAGCTGTTCCAGAAACTAACATAAATGGTTACGGTAGTATTATAAGGGTAAAAAATCATATTAACATTGAAAAGAAATAATTGTTTAAAAGAACCTCATGATGTCAGATAGGTAGTGATTGTAATGATTGTGTTATTTTAAACTCATATGTAGAGGTTGATCCGGCACTTGCGGGCCCACTCACACAGTGCTATCTACTCCTGTGCGATGTCAGCTCCTGTCACCCAACAGATCATTGCCACTATGAGGATCATCATGGGGTTGGATGGAGGCTTGGAAGGTTGTACATACTCTTTTAATTTGATGTCATAATTTAGAGGGTTGGTTGCTCTCAGTATTGATGTTTATAGTCAACATTTTTTCATCCAAAGAAATACATGTAGGATTCTGTGCATATCCTAAACTGTCCTGTTATGTAACCAAAGAACATTACATTACAGTGAGGCAGCTATACACTAGCAATTCATTTATGTATAAGTATACACATGCAAACTCTTTGTACAGTTTGGTCAGAACCAGGTTTTATGCCACTGTAATTTATTCATTGACTATATCTAGAAACCTAACAAGTGCATTTCACATAGAGATCATATAGTCATGTTAGACTTTGATCTTAGACATAGCTCATATTTAGCACACTGGCATCACAATTACATATGAGACGTATATCACGCTTTCAATGAAAATTATACTTATATTATTATACTTATATTATTATATTAAAACTATATTAAATGAAAATCATGCAGAGGCATTTACTATGAATAAATGAGATAGTGCTGAAGACATGTTCGAATGCTTTTTGTACAGGGCGTAAACGCATCCAGCAGCTTAAATGGAATACACGCTATTTTCGGAAACGATTGCACGAGAAAGGCTTCATCTTGTATGGCAATAAAGACTCCCCAGTAGTGCCTCTCCTCTTATACATGCCTTCCAAAGTTGCGTGAGTACTGCTATATGTAGTATGTAAAATGTGATCCTTCACCTTTCAAGACTGCTTCTGTCCCAAGTTTTATCAAGCTAATAATAATTATTTATTTTATAAAACAAAATATGCATACATTGGCATGTACTTCTATTTACAGTAGGAATTCATTTTAATTATAAAATCTGGTCTTAAAGCTGAAGTAAAAGCTGAATCTTGTAATTCCCTTGTATTCAATTTCTATAGCCTATTCAGCCGTGAGGCCCTAAAACGTGGGCTAGGAACTGTTGTGGTTGGTTTTCCAGCAACGCCTATAATTGAAGCCAGAGCTCGCTTTTGCTTGTCAGCAGCCCACACAAAAGAAATGTTGGACAAGGTCGGTACTTATTTTCTACTTTCTTTTCACATTAGTGGATCCTTATAAGCATTATTTTGTCAGCTACAGATTTTAGGGTGTGCATGTGTGACGCTAAAGAATATATAAGTGTACATAAAGTTAGAAAGGTCATTATGGTAGATCAGTGGAGTTCATTGTTTGAACATGTGCTTTCGTCCCTGTCAGAAGAAAAAAACACAACTGCTTTTTGTTATGTGTGGGATATTTTTTATTTAGGACATGTTTGATAAGAACAGCAGGTGTTAAGGAGAGATATTTGCAATAATTTTATTTCTGCCTGCACAGTTTCATGCAGATATGGTTGAATGATGCATTGATCAAAACATCATGGGTTCACTTTTTGCTTTGTTGCATGAACAGGCTGTAGAGATCATAGATGAGGTCGGTGACATGCTCAAAATAAAATATTCTTCACTGCCAGTTCCTGAATTCTCAGAAGAGGGAATTCAGCTAGTGGAGGTAAGCATTTAGCAATTTTACAGCCTTGTCATTTCTGATAGAGATTATTGCTTTAAATCCTGCAGACAGAACGGTAATAGTTATGCACTTTTAAATCATCTGCCTTACCTAACTTTCAGTAGAATTATTTTTACTTTGAAATGCATTCGGATTTAAAAACACATTTTGCTGTTTCAGTGATCTATAAGAAATGTTGAAGAATGGAGAAGAATAACTTCTGGCCAGGGGCCATATTCATGAAGCAAAGAGAAGTCGTCATCCAAGAGAAATCAAGGGCAAACATATTATCTCCATAGTTATAAAGTGGCGTCCAGACTTCGCGGATGCTGCTTTACATTCATGACTGTAGTTATAAATCAAACGATGCCCTGAGGTAAAGTAACATAATGCAGTATCCATGGGACTGGACAGTGCACTGTAACTGCATAGATAAGACCTTTTCCCTTGATTTTGCCCGTGGGTAATGACTTTGCTTTATAAATACAGCCCCAGAATTATAAGCTGACCCAGTGCCTGATGCTCAGTAAAAACTGACTGAAAAATATATGTTATGGAAATCTCAGTCTTTGCTTTAGTCTTTGTTTTCATCAATGGGAGAGGAGATCAGCCTGTTAATAATTTCAGAGCCGACAAAAAGTGTGTACTTACCTAGTACATGATCATTAAGCTTGGGAAGGTTGCTAACATGAATTTTTTTCTTTTGTAAGTTGCCAAAATTGTTTTTTTTTAAATTATGAATTAACCCATTTATATGATTAACATCCAGAAGTCTTATTCCTATATCTTATATAGTGTTGCTCATCTAGAGGACACAAGAACAATTTTTTTACTTAACACATCATATTTGAAGAATTTTCAAATGATTTTTTTTCCAGTTGACGAGCAAATTACTACAAAATTTTATTTGGTCTAAGTTATTTGAAAAGTTTTCGGATATGTGTTTGTAAATAGAAAAAAAGGGCTTTACATGCAAGTCTATGATGTAGGTGAAGTCTTGAAGGAAAAGTAAGGAGCATGGAGAAATACTGTAAGAGTAAAATAATAATAATGATGATAAATAGAATCATGAGGTTAGTTCCATGTTTAAAAGTGTTAGACATTTTTGCAGTCGAGAAATGTTAACACTTTGCTTTGTTGGTTGGATTGTAAATTCTAAAATGTAAACTAGACATTTTAAAGATACACATTTTTTGAATAAAAAATTATCCCAACTTAAGTTTTCATAATAATTTTGGTTCATTAATGCATTAATTAGTTTTATGAATAGAATCTTCCTTAGGATTTTACACAACTAACTTACTTTTTCACTTATTTTGCCTTGTGATAAGTGCAGCTTCCAACATTTTCTAATTATATTTAAAAGATTATATTTCTTGCATTTGCATTATAATACAGGTGTAAAAAAATTGACAGGAAAAATCTTTTGTTTGATGTTCTTCTGAGATGAGATAACTGGGATTGTTGGTTTGCAAGATAACCTGAAACAAAATGTGCTACCCTGTGATATGTTTGAGCCCCGTCACTGTTTCTGTTTCTGCTAGTTTCAAACAATACAATCAGGGATGGCTAAAGCTATAATTAAAGTTCTTAGACACCTTGCTAAATAGTTTTAAACAGTCATTTTTTTTTACACAAAGCTGATGTGTTTTTCTTGATGATGTGTACTGAAAAAAATTATCATATAAATGAGATAAGACAAAATATGGGACTGTTTTTGAGAAATCTGTATATGTTATGGATACACTATGAGGCAATTACTGTAATATGAAACTTTATTTTAGGACAGTTGTGAACTAAATGCTTTTCTTGTTATGTATGTGGTGTTGAAAATATTTTGACACCATGTCACTGTCTTTTTTTTCCTTTTTGTTAAATGACGCATAATGAAATACGAGTACTTAAATCTCTGTTTCAAACATAGTGAAAAATAAATTTATCTATCCCTTTATGATAGGTGACTTACCAGAATCTTCATATCATTTAAAGTATCATTTATCTCTAATCCTGTCTAAAACTTTTTGTTGCAACATTATATTTGTAATCGAAAAAATAAGTGAGAGACCCTTGGCAGGAAAAAAAAACCCAAAGAAATGTTATGTCTTTTAGTGACATTAAACAATGCATATTTGTATGTTTCTATGCATGTTGGTTTCAACAGAGTGTTGATAGATGTTGAAATTGAAAGTATGTGTATTTCAGATTCTGAAGTGCTTGGCAAACTGTTTTTGATTGAAATAGTTGGCATTGCAAAATTTCCTTACTAAACATTTGCTTCATGATTAATAAGGACTCCATCTAGCTTTACTTTGGGCCCCACCAAACAGAGGTGACTCCATGTTCCTTTACTATTTGTTGAAATAACTCATAATGATGTACGATGACTGTCATAATAGCAAACAAAAGCAAAAATGATAATGACATAACTACACATGAAATTTTGAGTATGAAGTGAGAAAATAAATGCTTATTCAGATTAGTGTGCATATTTGTTTCACATTTTAGCAATAATGTTTTCATACGCCAGATGTGTGTATTTTTACAGAAGTATTTATGTGATTTCCATTAATGAGAAGTAGTTATTTTGTTTGTTTAGTTGTATGGTGATCATGTTGTATTCTATTTCTGCTGAAATTAAAAACTAAGCAAGGAATAATAAGCAGCTTTTTATTTCAGCCTTTAACAATGTGGTAGGGCTCTTCATTATGTGCTAGACAAGTTAAAAAAAGGTTTCAAACCACTTTTTTAAAATGAGGATTTGAGAGCCGTTTTACAATTATTATTATGATGATGTATTAATTGGTGTTCTTCTAAAATAGGTATTGTGACAAAATTAAATTATACTGTGAGCAGTTCACAAGAAAAAATGTAACATTTAAAAATAATTCACTTGTTCTCAAAATATTGACTGAATACTTCTGAATCCTGCTTATTAAATCTTCAAATAGTTTTTAGTTGGGCTTCCATAAGTTGTAGTCAGACTGCTCAGTACATTTGAAAGCTGTGTTAATAAAATATTTCACATGTAAACTTCTGTGTGCATTGACTATAACTAAGTCATTAAATATTTTTTAATTTTCTTAATCCTGTATTTAAAAAAATCATGCCATGTTTTCTTCTATAATTTATATTGCTTAACTTTCTAATTTGTACTGAAGTTTTTTAATGAGGCATTTTTTCTCATTGTCTTTATAAGATTTAGCAGAGCTCATTTTAAAGTATCTCTGACCATCATAGCTGTGCAAAGGATTATTGAGAACTAGGTCTTGTAAACAAGGTACAGTGTTCAGCGTGTTCAAACATATAACAGTAAAGTTTTGCATTTTTAAGTGGGAAGACAGGTGACAGGAAAATTAATACTGATGTTCAGTAACTGGTGAAAAAAAAAGGTGATCATGTAGTTTTATCAGATTCAAAATAACAACTAAAACCTTTGTTTACATGCTGTTACCACAACACAACAACAGCAGAAGATATTCTTTAACATTTACTTTTTGTGGTGGAATATTATGACATTAACTTTATTCCTCATTATGGAAAGTGATTCATACTTCAAAGTTGTACAAATGAATTGCAACAAAATTATGTGAAATGAAGAGTCAGCTTTCACCAATTAAAGAATCAAGAAATAGTTTCAAATGGGAATCAAGCGATTCATATTGTTTGCACATAACATGTACGGTTATATTTTGAAGAAGACAAAGAGAGGAAAATGTATAATGTGAGAAGTAAGTAAACATTTCTTTTTCTCCAGAAAGCAACACCTTATACCTTCATTTTATTTTTTGTGTTCATGATTTCTTGTTCAGATAAATCTTAGGTTAATCTGTGATTTTTATGGATAAGATATGATGGTGCTGCAGTTAGCATTTTTAGTTATTTTCTGCAGAATTCTAAGACAGCATACATGCATAGTTTTTGGCATAAAGCACTTATAATTTGTATGCAAACACACTGGTAAGACCCACACTTGATCATTTTTAGACTTTATTTAATAAATGTGCCCAAATGAGAAATCTGTAGTAAAGAAACAAAACATTGCTAATAAAGAAGCTCAACATTAGTGTATTATGCATGTGGCTGGTAATACTGATGACAATTCACTCCTTTTACTGAATCTTGTGGCCATTGTTCAGCTTTGGGTAATATCTGCATGGAAAAATTAAGCTACCATCTTGGTAATCAGGTATAGCTGTTGCTCAAGATGTGATAAACAAATCACCATCATGACACCTGTATGCTGGAAATAACCATTGCATAATTCTAGTTCATTAAAGGAGTACTTCATAGAGGCCCTGTCACCACTCTGTAAGACTCCCAGAAATGTTTTTTGTACTGTGTGTGTGTGTAAACCTGAAGAAGTTTTGAGATTGCATCCTTGGTTTTATAAGAAGCCAACTTTAAAATGTTTTCATTAAATCAAAACACAGCTCAGTCTTAAACTTCTTACACATTCCCATGCAAGTATCATTTTTATATTGAAATAAATGTGTTCATTAGTTTTGAGCTTGTAAGTGGTGTTTATGGCTTTTGAGCTGCATTAGTGGTCCAGCAGAATTCAGTAAAAGGGATGAAACTTAATTTCCTCAGTAATATTTAGTCATATGACTCTTATTTCTGTTGCTTGAAATTCAGGTTTTGTTTTTGTTCTTCTAACGTTGTGCATATTGTTTTGACCACATAAGATATTGATAATTGCAACCATACTTTACACTGGCATGATGTCTTGAGAATAAAACCTTGTTTTGAAAAAGCAGTAGCTGTGTTATAATATGATTTGTTCTTAGACAACACAGAATGTGTGGATTGATGTATAATTCCGAAGAGTTATCACAGTTAGGAGAAAAGGTTTTGAATATTGCATGGTCTCTGCGTGCATTTTACATTGTTTCACATTTGAGTTTGAAGACTTTCCTTCATTATATTTGTGTGGAGCGCCTCTGTGTACTTGCATGCATTGACAATTACAGTCGAGAAAAGGATGATGGGTGGGTTAGGGTTAGAAGTGTTTTCATGTCCGTTAAACGAGTGTCGTCGGCAAATCTATCGACAAAGTGTCATGTTTTTTACCTGACAGGGAAAAAAGAATGCATTCTACATTGAGAACTATTAGTGGAGACCTGTGTAAACATCACGAAGGTGAGAGGTTCCAGTTTTTCCGTAGTAGGTCTAATTGTGGGAAAGACACATATAAAATCTCTTTAGGTGGCTTCCCTCTCTCACTCTCCGGTAGAGGAAGAAAGTGTATCTTCGCCCAGTCACTGAAGTGATAGCCGTAAAAACTGGAAATGAAAGATAGGAGATAATCAGTAGAAACTTATGCCACACCGGCCGTAAGCGTATGCAATTATCTGCGGGAAAGAAAAGCCCTTATTTTATTTTCTGTGAAGTCGAAGACGATGGAGGAAAGCATCACGCCAGTCACGTGACGACGTTTTCAGGCATGTCGATTTCTCTGCTGGCAGACGACAGGGGAATGTGTAATGGAGTATCAAAGAAAAACACGGGCATCTACTGCATCTTCATAATTCTGAGAAAGTCAGACGTGAATGAGAAAGTTTTTATCTTGTTGTACACTTGACTTAGGAGAACTTACAAAGGCCAGTGATCAGGGTGTCCTGCTTGGTCATAGCTTCTTCCTCTCGCTTGGGACTGAATTTATACCTTGAAAAATCATCGGCTATTTATGTGGATTAACAAATGGTGACCAGCAGTCAACACAATAAAATGCAGGCAGAGAGATGAGCGAATTTAAGCTACAAGGATGGAATCAGATGCGAATCATGCGATGAGCACTGTAAGTACTTCTCGTGCGTACATGTGTCCTCACAACAAAGTCCAGTGCAAACATGGAAATAATAACTATGGATGGAACTCTAGCTTTTATCTTTGTGCCAGCTAAGCAGGTAAACTCTTGGCCTTTCTGCTTTTCCCCTTGACTATTCATCGGCGGTTTTTTCATAAATATTTGTAGCTGGCTTAGAGTTGGAAAGCGTAGCATAACATTACCGTTGTGTTAATTAACTTTAGAGACATGTCGGTTACCGATTTAATTACTTTTTAAAGTTAATACTATATCTTATTAAATATTAAATCATTGTGCTTTTCTCGATTGTTTATAGTATCAAGCGGAAGCAGATAGTCAATCTTAGTACTCGTACTAGCCGGTTCGATACCGTTGTGGCGCAGCATTCTTTCCCTATTTGAACCAGCTATCGAATGGGTACCCGAACCATTAAAAAAAGCTGGGGAAAGAAAGGAAGCGAAGGAAAGCAAGGGAAATAGCAAACTGAGCTGAAATGAAAGATACTCATGTTCTGAATTATTTCCTATTAAAATTTCGGGTTACAAATGAATTGTTTACCTAGCAACACAGCTTCGGACCAATTCATGAAGGCCACCCGTTTGTGTACTTTTTGGCGAAAAAAAAAAACTGACTGTGGTGAGTGACATAGGACACAATGGGACATGAAAACAAGACCCACTCAGGAGACTCTCGTGAGTAAAGTTCAGTGAGGTCACTCAACACCACGTGGCGGCCTCTGTAAACCGCACAGGGCTGTGAAACAATTGTTAAACCTTCGTTTTGCAACCCGAAATTTTTGTCTGACATGAGTCAGAGCATCAGCATCTCTCATTCAGGCTCAACTTACCATTTCCCTTGCCTTTCCCTGTAAGTGAGAAGACAGGTAAGGTCTCTGGGTTACACAGTAACAGCTTCCCACTGTGGTTACCTGCAGCGACAAACGATGAGAGAATACAGGACTTTCTGGTCTCGCAAGAAACTTGAGAAAAAGACTAATAAGGGAATGGACTTTAGTAAATGCCAGACATTGATTACATGTGCGTTACCGTGCACCGTTGAGGTACAAACAAAGCGAGGCAGCTGGCGGTAACCAAAAACAAAATAAAACAAAAAATTGCCGGGTGCGTGTCCTGTCAGTGGGGAAGAACATTGTGAGACCAGGTGCTGGTGTACACGGATGTCGCAACTAACAGCGTTGCTAGGTGTATGTATACCTAGCATCAGGATTCCGGGTACGTGTCTGAGCGAGCAGGCAGGTGGTTTCTGCATGGGGCACAGCACTCGGACTATTGATGCGTTTGTCTCAGCTCCCTCGAACTCACTTCCTCCGAGGCTGATAAATGCTTCATCATCGTTAGAATTTAAACAGCGGCTGAAGACGCACCCGTTCCACGTTACAGTTGACTAACTGACCACGGGTGCTCCTGTGCTTGAATGTAAGAAGTGCTTTAATGTTGTTACAAGACAAGCGAGAAGGGGAAACAACTGCTAGAATGCTGAAGTTTACAGAAAAAAACCCGAAATACCCTGAGCACGCAAAGGAAAGTTTGTAAAAGCCAGGGAAAGATTGGCAAGAGGTCTCTCCAGTTCTTGTGTATAATCGTAAATAGACGAAGTTGTTTTTGGAGAGGGTCGCTGTTATTTGTCAGCCTCGATGTAGACTTCACAAGAAGTGATTTCCGCCCAGGACTGTGTGGCCAAGATTGCGACACCATACTCCTGAGCAATTACAACATGGCAGCTGCTCCCAGGCGTGCTGTTGTCCGCAGAAACGTTTAGCCACAGGTCCCAGGCCTTATGTTGTTTATTCATGGAGTCGCGGAGTCGTTAGCAACGCGCACCCTGGTAGACAATTACATTGATCGGCAATGGGCGGCCGCCATGGCGACGTTTCTATAGCCACAGCGCCAGAGAAATAGATGCCAACTTTGTTTTATTAATTTCCTGTAGACGGTTAGTGGTGGTAGGTGGAGGGTGGAGTAGTGGACATCTTAAAGCAGGGATGATGAGATGCAGGGCGGTGTGGCACCTCTGTAGAAACCGACAAAAAAGCTGATATAGTGAGTTGGCAATACATGGGTAGGTCATGTCCGGTAACTAAACTTCTTAGCAACACGAGTAGGTATCAGATATTTGAAGATATTTATAAGTGTTTTACTGAATTATTAGAAATCTCCAGCGATAAGTTCTCGACAAAACAGCTAAAATCGTAGATATTGTATTATGATGGGGATGAGACATATGAGTCCAAACCCGTAAATCAGAAGTCCTGAGGTTTCAGGACCATACACCAGAACCTGGCCACTACTTACACAGCAGTGACATGTCAGCAAGTTTTATATCAGACTCTGCTGTCAGTGGCATGGCTTCCCTATCCATCTGTTCCCTAGTTTTTGCAAGTTGCACCCGAGCTTCCTGCAGGGCCTGCTGGATCCTACCAGGTTGGATCACTGAAGAAAGGGGGAATACCTGTTCCATGGCACCTAACAATAACATTTTTCTACTTCTTCTAATATGATGTATTGATATTTATTATTATTTATAAATTAATGTGATATTCTTTATGTAAAGCGCCTTGAGTCTGGGTAATGCTTGAAAAAGGCGCTATACAAATGTGCTATTTATTATTCGTTATTAAATCGACTAAGAGAACAGTAAGTTTTTGAACATTATTAACTGACACGCCACACGAGCTATTTATGGCTCATTTGATATTTTATCAGTTCACGCGCAAAGCTCTATGAATCCATCAGCCAAGCGAGTGAAAAAGCTTTTCAAAACAACATATACTGTGAAAAGCAATGTGTCAGGATTTGTGTAAAACAGTTTAAAATATTTTTGCGAGTGCTCGACAGGATCGAGTGATTAAGACAACTTATAAACAGTCCGCATACAAGACTTGATGACTATTTCTGTTCCTTTGATGTGTGTATGTGTGATGTATTGTTTCTAAACTTCTAGTTCAGTGATTCGGATCTTGTGAAAACCCTTGGGCCCCATCAGTTCGAGCATTTACTAATTTATCCAACTCGACTCGGCCAGGCACGAGTCGATTCGACCACTGAATCGATTCAGATGTTTACCGAGTGAGATATATTCACATGGACCTGGCACTCAAAAATGAAGTTGAAATAAATGTACAAAGCCTAACTCACCCTCAATCCTTTATGTGGCCTATTGTTATTGTTGTTGTTGTTGTTGTTGTTGTTGTTGTTGTTGTAGATACAGAAAATAAAGCTGCACACGTGTGCATGAATGAAAGCAAAGGACAATGGCACAAAAGAGGATGGACAATATTGCGGAAACGTTGACTAAGTAACATCTGGCACCTCGGTCAAGACCATTTGTAACCGGGGAAAATTTCGTCGAGCGTTCGACCAAATTTGGAAATGGTGTGAAGATCACAGCGCTGGAGTCTTGAGGCGAACGCTCGTGATCTTGGAATGTACAGTAATGATGTATATTTCGCCAAAGCATATTGGACAAAGGGAAGATAAATTTACATAGGTTTTTCGACAAACCGTTTTGTTTTGTTTAATAATAATTTGATTGGGAGAAAACCTCCGATATCTTGGTTTCATCTGACTGGCGTTTATGTGGAAAGGCGAATCATATCGTGCGTCCCGAATATTCCTTTAAAATAATATTTCATTGGTCGATGGAAATATGATGCTGCGCTGCACAGAGGGAACAATAGACAGCCTGCCACAAAACAGGAAGCAAGCACATAAAAATGCAATTAGTTGTTTTCTCGACTGTAACATGGTCAAGTGTTTCGATTTTGCCTCCGTCACAGGCGGTGTCACCACATGCAGACGACTGTAGATTGATGGGAGCCTGTGTCAAACATGGGAGTGCATGTAGCAGACTAGTAGCAAGGTGATTATGGGAACCGAGAGAAGGATGTCTTCGCTTTCTACCTTGTTTTTCTTTGCAGTTGCTTAGTTCAATACGAGTTCACACAGTTTGACATAGTCCAAGACGAAGATGAAGACACTTCCCCCAGTTCACCCTCAACAAAGACCGCAGAGAGAAAACAAATGTCTGCACAAAAGATCTCACCCAAAATTTAATCACTCTTTTGTGGTGCAGACGGTTCGACTTTCTAGCTTTTTCCACGTGATATTGAACTTTAGTCCAACAGTCTGAGTCCGGCTCAGTCGGAAGTAGGCGGGCTTGAGATTGGCGGGCTGATGTTTGAGGCCCGGTGAGGACTGATATTCCTCTAATGCACTGCTGATAGTCTGTAAGCAGCTTAGTATCTGGCTAGCACGACTGTACGAGTGGAACCCGACCCTTCCTTGTTATGCTTGATTCTGGAAAAATGAAAACCGAAGCCGCTTTTTCTTTTGAGCATGACATTGTTGACCGGTGGTAGATGGCAGTCGTCCTCTTGTTTCAGAAGAGTTGGTTTTGCGATATCTGACCTCGAATGTGATGCTCATCCGAGGGCTAATAATATGAAGAAAGACATACAACCGTCCAATGTATACCTGAAGAAAAAGTGGCTGAAATTTTAAGTGTCTGTATGGGTTCAGTAAAATAAAAAATAAAAGCCGAGAGATTCACTAACAGAATGCTTCAGATACTAACTCGGTTCTCATGTTTACATGCATCTGCGCACATGGGCGGACATACATACGCAGTGCAAATACCTTGTAGCAGCGACTGGGTATACATACACGAGGAATTGTTTTTGAACAGTTAAAATTGCTTGACATTCGGGTAGAGGTCTGCACAATGCGCGGACATCAGTGCCAGAGGTAGTGTGGTCTTGAAGAGAGGCAGGCTACACACAAGTTGTAAACACACAGTCTGTGATCTGCCGTTGACGTCAGTTGTGTGACTAATACCCCGGGGGTTCCAGAACTTTCTTGCAAGCATTTCTCAGTACACCAGTTCTGAAGGACATCCGCACACTCATCTTTAGCACGCACGTACACACGGACACATACACACATACGCACGCGCGTACACAAATACATTTTATTTCAAACACCTTAATATATCTAGAACACTCACCAGGGAGTATATGTGTGTGTATGTCGGGTGGAGTAGGAATTACCGAGATTGCTCATCGAATTACGCACTTGTCCAGATAACAGCATCGTACTGTACTTGACATAGTTGGGAGACGAGGGGAAAAAATCAGTATCTACATCTCGGCGAAGTTCTTAAACATTTATTCTTCACGTACGTTTTTAACTGCATTGTGGATGTACGTGAAGTATCTCCTTGACTGACAAGAATTTTTGCAATAGAGGTCGGACTGGTTTGGTCTGATGTCTTGTGTGGTTGGACGTCTTCACGTGGTCCTCACAGACCTTTGTTCCAGTTTACCGCAGCTGGCGATGATCTCTCTCAGCCTCGTCCATCGGGCCATTTATTTCCTCAAAATAAATCCGAGATATTTGTCACTGTGCTTGATCGTGAAACGGCCGCCACGCGAAATAAGATAATAAAATAGAATAACTAGCGAGCAGAAGCCACAACCGTAAAGGACGCGATCAGTCGATAGTTGGTTTTTTTTTCCAAACGAATCGAACGATTTTTTTTTTTTTTTTTTTTTTTTTTTGCGTATCGAGCGATCTGTTTTCTTTTATGTGGTTGGTGTAGGCTTTGAGAGAAAGCGGCTGACATGTTCTGGACCCACGTCCTCCGTCAGTGTCACGTGCTTATTGCCCTCACTGATCACACGACATCGATCATTAGGAAATTAGGAAACAGTCTATAGTCAGTCAGTCAGGAGAGGGAGACTTCACAAAGAGCTCAAACTGATTAGGTCGATGTTGCTATTGGTAAACATCAATTCAGTCGACATTTCAGAGGAGTGTAGGCTTATTTCAGTTTGGTCGAATTTGTCGATTAATCAGGCAAATAATGTGGAGCTGTGGTTCATGTATATTCAAGTTCTCAGTGTAGTTGGTTCAGCTGGCAGGAAAGTGCTTCCGTCTTGCGATGATTTAGGATTGTTGAGCGGAAGTGGCGATAAAGGATACGACAACCGGAAAAAAGCATGAGCTACGGATTTAAGATACGAAATCTCGCGCTACGAATCACGTGACCAATCGTTACAAGGAATACGTGGCCGCGCTTGCCTCTCATGTTCACAGAAACCCAGTTAACACGAAGTGTCATCGGCCTTTTTCATACTTTGTTCATTATAAATGTTCATCAAAAATGGCTGACGCTTGTAGCGGAAAAGTTTAATTTCGACGAGCGCTAAAGAGGACGGAACTGGTTATTAAAGACAAGGTGTGTCTTACAATTACTCAACTAAGTCGACATTTTCACTGATTGCTGGCAGACATTAAAGAAACAGCTTGCCAACACTACACGGGCTATGATACTCTGTTACTCTGATGTGTATCGCGTCTTCAATGGCAACAGGGCAACCACATTACCCGGCATCCTTCTGAGGAGGTTTATATGTGTGTGTGTGTGAGAGGTGTCTGTGTGCGTGGGTATGCATGTCTGTCCATTATCTTATGTTTGTATATGTGGTTGGGTTTGTGAGCAAAAGAAAAAAATCTGTCTTTGATTTCATCGGACATGGAACAAAGTTTGAATTGATTAGTCTGCTACTACCGTGCGTGCGAGTGTCTCTCCATTCGTACAGTAGCAAGTACTCGATAACATGAACTGCGTGTCGCCGAGACCCGAGTGTCAACAGTAATGTGAAGAGATCGAAATATAAACAAAAGGACCTGAAATAATGTACTGTCCACTGACAGTGTTGTCAGTTCTTGGCATATCGTTATCTCATGAAGCACAATAACAGTCGGTCGTCACACCAGATTGTAGGAGACGACATCTTGAAATCCCCCCTACCCCAAGGATTAGCAAAGGGAAGGAAGAAGTAGCGTGACCAGTGCAGGGGATGGGGATTGGCGAGTGGGGGCGACAGGGTCCCGAGGCGTGCTGTATTGATCCGCCTCTTCCATCTCTCTTCTCGTCCACTGCGCCTGACGTGGAGACTGGCGCGGCGAGTGCTGCGCAGCAAGGAACACCACTGCGCAGCGCGGCAGCAGAAGCGAACATCCACCAACGGCAGCAAGGACTGAGTGTGCGCCTCGCTTGCATCCGAGGGCTTCACCGTCTATACAGCTCTGTGGTGCGAGTCGAATGCCACAGGTGCGCGTTCTGGCGCGTGCTTTCTGTTGCCAAGCCCCTGAACTGGCGTATTGAACTCGCACAGGTGGACGGACCGCAGGTTTCACGACTGACCTCCTGCGAAGCTCGGCGAAGCATGCGTCGTAGAGACGCATCCGGGTCACACTTTGCTGTTGGGCGACAGAACATGAAGGTTGGGGGGGACAGCAGCTGACGACGAACACGACAGGAGCCTGTGAACCTGCGCACGCGCACGCACGTGCAAGTGGCCAGAAGGAAGTGTGTGGCGTGCCGTACTGAACACCGAGCTTTTGTCTGCCACGCAGCTAATCTTTGGCGAGGAGACGAGTGGCGAGGAATTCATCTGCTGGCGACAGCGACTGCTGAGCGTAAGTGTTGATGAGCTGCTGTTGTAACACGTTGTGGGTAGAGCATCCTGTGGTACGTGGCATGCACGTTGTCACGCCGTTTAGTTACCGCCCACCTGCTGGCTTAGTCACCCACCCACCCGTGCTGCTTGCCGCGAACCGAGAGGACTTTTAGGTGGATTTTTATTGCTGTTTTTGTTGTTTGGTCTTTTGATAACCATAATTCTGTTCTCTCTCGAGTATTCTTTGTTGACATATGTTAATGCTTCTCACATCATTAAGTCACAAAGGTTAACTAAGGGTGTCAATACACACTCAAACCAGCAATCATTGTGACCCTCGGTGTGATACGTAATTAAATTACAGTCGACTTATCACAGATTGTGTGTGAGAGAGAGAGAAAAAAAAAACATTTGTGGCAGTCACAAGCTTTCTCCAACCACTTTAATTACTAATATGCAAATTTGATAAGTCCAAGAAAGATGAAAACTGTAAGTTATACTTGGATTACTGTGGGGATTTTTATTAAAAGTTTTGATGCAAGAAAAGGTCCTTATACAGCCTCTATCCAGCACAGTAGATCATTAAGTGCCACCAGCTCCGCTAATCAGTTTTTCTGCGGTTGAATTTATTTTAACACAGGAGCCGATAAACTTAATGAAATCTTAACTCCACCTGAAAGTAACACCTACATTTGCAGAAGTATATTTTCACACAGTTTACACCTGTTGCTCAGACTTTGCCTCTTAATTAAAGAGAACATTTCAAGCCTCGTGAGGTGTTTAAAACTCTAACAGTAGCACTCGTTCACTTTATTGCCAGTCGGCAACATGTTACAGGTAGCAGGAGAATACCCCAAACCCAGACCACGTGACTACACAACAAACCTACTGATAATGGAAGGAACAACAAATGACTACATAATGGCCTTCACTAACCCTATTTATTGTCTAAAGTGAACCTGTTTGATTCGCTCACAATAAAACTTTAATACCAGGCTTTCCTTTGAAGGCAGCCGCCACGATGCTCTCTAACATCAATGTCAACCTGGTATTTGTTATCTTTGTACTTTGTGTTAGAATGTTACAGACTGACGGTTTCTAACGCCGTTGTACTCGATAAATTAAATTTCAATCATGTGTAGTGACGAAAATGTTGGTATAAACACGGAAATGGAGCAGTCTGAACCCTCAACATCATCACACTCACAAAAATATATCTAAACTGTCAATAATGAGACAGTAGTGGATATCAACTACCATTGCTGACACGGTAATAGATAGCGATCTAAAGTGGTATACCCACTTGGTAATGGAGATTATGATTTACACCATTACCATCGACTGGGTAATTGATAGTCCTGTCACGTGCAGCGCGTGCTTTTCATCGGCTAAGGAGTCATCAGCGTGTTCTCTAGTACATCTGTAACTAAAATGTCGACTTTTTGTTAAACACTATTAACTGTTTACTGTTATTGCCATTTATTATGAGATCCTTGTTGTACAAATCGTAATGTGTGGTCTCAGTGGGGTGGATAATAATCCGGGGAATAATAATCCTTTATCCGAGCACCACTTAATTCGCAGTTTTTACAGTCTAGTTCGCACACAGCGAGCTGCAAAATAAAGAAGCAATAATACTTGTTTTTTTATCCGAACAACACTTTATTCCCAGTTTTTACAGCCTTGTTTTCACACAGCGATGTCACTACTAGGCCTACTATT
Organism: Pomacea canaliculata; assembly: GCF_003073045.1. Lineage (NCBI taxonomy): Eukaryota > Metazoa > Mollusca > Gastropoda > Architaenioglossa > Ampullariidae > Pomacea > Pomacea canaliculata. The sequence continues at coordinate 17,077,698 of NC_037597.1, forward strand.
TCATCTTTATTTCTGAGAATTATCTGATGCGCTTGGCTGCATGGTTCCCTCCTAAACTACGTTTCTGGCATTCGGCTGTAAGCCAAAGCACGATCACCAATCACCACTCAGACCACTACAATGTTTTAGTTCCCCTGTTTATTATTGCCCTCGATGTTGACGGTAGCGGGGAACATGATCCAGCAAAGAATGCAACACTTCAGTGGTTTCAGCCTCGCAATGCCCACCTTTCAACAGCCGGCAGGGAAACGCGCATGACAACGAACTATCGACTCAATTAACCTTTTCGAACCGAAGAACTGTTGTTTCTTTACTGTGTCTTGCATGTTGGCAGACTGCTGCAGTAGTGGCAGGTGTTGCACAGCCTGCACTGATGGTGACTTGCAGTTTGCTGACATCAGCGCAAGATCTCAGTTTCAACATGCTTTCCATCCTCTGCTCCTCGACCTGACAAGAACTCACCCTTTTAAGTTGTTGTTTGCTGATCACGGTGTTCGTCGATTCCATCGTACACCCTTTTGTCCACTAAGCACGAAGCCTGTTATCGCCATGGTGGGACTGGTTGTCCTTGCTCAGGAACGTGGCTTGATGAAGAGAGCCCTCGACAGTCTGTCTCTTCCATGTGTCACGTACAGGAGGAAACGAGAGCCAAGCGTGCATAGACTGACAGGCTGCCATGATGGGACTGGGATTAACGAGGACAATGCTACAAGACTCTAGACTGTCTGGCAACCAGGAGAGTTTTCATGCTGCAAACAACAGGAACAGACATGAAGCACCACCTAAAAAATAGACATCATTCGCTTATGGTGCCGATAAAGTTCTTGACCATAAAACATTATGGTTATGAGTACGATGTTGGCATATTGAAAAGAATATCCTTGAATTTATTCGCTAGTCATGCTTATCAAATGTTTCTGGAGTCAGGCACCCCCAAAGGACCACTGACGTCACGATCTTCTCGATAGGTTATGAACCGATTGTTAGTAGCCCTCGGCAAAGTACAAGTAACACCCAATGTAGGCTCATTTGTCTTTATGTCTCTACAAACCACCAACCCACCCTGATATCCGCGTTTTGACTTGAGGGTTGGAATGGCTATTCACTACCATAGGTTTTAATTTTATCAGTCTCTCAAGTCTTCCGTGTCTGTACACCTTCATTTCAGATCTTGTTTGCTTGCCATTATGCTGCAAGGTGTCCCATGCACTGCTCCTATCATCTTTAGCCACCCCAGCATCGTGACCCCTTTCATGCTGCAGCAGTCGGTTGTGCACTTTATAGTTGAGAGCTTGTCGGTCAGGTCATGTGCCGTGAAAAATATTCTTCCTCCTACTTAGTCCAACATATGCTGCACCTGTGATTCACTCCCCAAGCACTAGTCTTGCTGCATGAACACTGTCGCTACTGAGTGGTGGTCATGTCCGTATTTCCTCATTATATTTTACACGAGAGGTCAAGAAACATGCACTGAAGGTGTAGTGTGAATTATGAAATTCTATTTGATTAATGCAAAAAATAGCAGTTCTTCATTTTCGACATTTATTTTTTTGTATTTTTGTCGTAGCAGGCAGGTAGGTGAGGAAAGGAGGAAGAAAGATGAAGGGTGAGGCTAAGAGTTTGGGTTGGGAAGGAGGTGACAAAAGAAGCAGACGAACACACAGACCAGCGAGTAAGGAAAGAAGTGATTGGAGAGCTTTAGCTTTTTGCACGAACGGCGCTCCCAGTGACCAGTGCAATCTTGGAATTAAATAAAAGAAAAACAAACGGTACCCTGTTTTCCCCCAACTCACCAGAGGTGGCGTATCGACCAGATGACAAAACTGATTACTGGTATTTCAGAACTGCCGAACAGCTTGATCGAATTTCTGGACGGTGTCACCGGGTCGGTTCCAAGGGAAAACCTTGTTTGATATAAACGAGTGCCCCTCGTTTCCGTCTTCTTGCTAGTCTGGCAGCAGGTGGTAGTTCCTCTTGAAAGCGGAATAAGAATTTGCACGTTCTGAAATAGAAACACTGGGCAGCTCCATCCTACAGACAGGCAGCAATCCCCCCACACCATCATAACTAATTATCTGCCATTAGCCTGGTGTGCATCAGTCCGTGCTAATCTTAACAGTGTTGGAGACCCCCTGTTGTAGAAACAGGAGGACATCTCTGTCTCTCTCTCTCTCTGGGGGTCAGGATATGAGAATGCTGAAGGAGGACAATTTTCGCGTTTGAATTTTCAAATAAAGGTTTGGATTCAGGATCCATCTATGATGGTTCTGTCTGGTGTGATTTTCTGTGTACGGGATTTAACTCTTGAAGCTGATCAGATCCAAATCCCTTAGAAATGTCTAAACGAATGTCTTTGTGCCGTTTAGTCAGCTTCCCAACATGAATATCTTCCCAGCTAATTTTGGTCTTTTGTTCTGCAAAACATCTGTCTTGGAAGGATTAAAAGAACGAGTACGGTTCTTCTACAAAACGAGGATTTGAGCAAGTCATACTGGACAGGTTGTAGCGGGAATTTCACACCATGATGTCCATCTTTCCTCAACCGGGCATACTCTTTCTTGGCTTTTGTTCTCTACTAGTCTGTGCATGTTAACCACCCTGACTTCCAGATAGTTATGAACAAGCTGGGCACACACGTGTTTTTTTTCTATTTAATAGAGTGTTTTCCCCAGTAAATAGTCCTTACAGTTAATGATTCAAGTTGCTGAATTAATTATTGAAATTACTAAAATGCGTGTTAACAGCAGCTACGATACTAAAAATAATTAGCAACAGCGGGTTGTCTACGTGTGTGAGCCTGAGCTGTGCAATGGACAGGCCCTGCATAGACTAACTGTCATATTACATCATGTGTTATGTTTATACCACAGCCATCAGGTGAGCATACTTGACAGGATATGTCGAGATACTGTATTGTGTTTATGCCACCACCAGCAGGTGGCTCACATGACAGGAACCAACCTGCCTTCTCCTGTGAGCATGGAGGTGAGAGGTGAGGGCGAGGGCGCAATGATGGGCAGATGAAGAACTCGAGTATTCATTGGTCAAACAACTGAAGCCAACAGCCCAAAGTTCTGACTGTATCCTATAAGGCAAGAAAGACACATCCTCTAAAATAACACCTAGTAGGAACAGCTGGTTCTCGCCAACAAACTGCGTGGAATACATGTACTAAAACAAATAGCTTCCTGCCGACGACACGGAGCAGAGGAGAAGACCGATGAGCTGTTTATCCCCTGCAGACATTGTTGTCAGCGACCAGGAATTACTATGTGCAGGCGGGTCGCTGGCTGGCATCACAGCCTCAAGTACAATGTTAACTTCCAAGACAGATTCGCTTCCGGATCCCTTACATACTCCTTAACGAGAGCACAATCGTTGGTCTAAAAAATTGGTTGTTTACTGAGCGCAAATCCGTTTCTCCATAATCATGTTTCTTTATCCCAATACACAGTTAGTGTTCTGGGAGAATATTTTGTAGACATTGGGATAGGGGTGGAGGAGAGATGTGTGCTTGAAAACGTTGTTTTTATTTACAGATGGCTGTAATCAGTCTTTGATCATGTTGGTTTTTGGCGGCAGTTGACAGCAAGGTGCTCCTGGAGCACAATGGATACCTGACTCACCTCTCATTGTCTGTGGCTGTTAGATTACCTTCACTCGCTTTGAGGTCTTTACCTGAGGTTTTTTAGACAGTTTAGACCAGACTGCGCAGATAAACTGTATCGTTTAAGATATTTTTTGAGTGGATTTGTTTTCATGAAGGGGAAATTACTGGTATTTGTGACGGAGATACCTGTTAGTCACTTTCACGGCTGCCTCCCTACTTTGTCCTGCATGCCCTCTGGGTTTATGTTTTACCAATAGAAAGGATGTTCTTCGCTCTAGAAAAAACTTAAATCGCAACAGTTTGTTCTTCTATGATACGTGTTGGCATGTTCTTTTGATGCTTGTGTATACTTCGTTATTGTTGCACGAGCTATAGCATGTTTATAATAACACTTCGTTCAAAGTAGATTAATGGTAATGAGGAGGAAGAGGAGGGGGGAATTGGTGTTTTAGGCCGAGCCAGCTACTAAGGTTATATCATGGCAAAGCAGCCAGCCCTGTAAACAGATGCCATATGCAGAGAAAGAACAGGGTGCCCGAGACGAGAGCTGAACCCAGGACATCCAGTTCTCACTGTATTGGTGACAGGCGCTAACTGCCACCGGACCGCTTGAGGATTCGATTTTTGGCGATGGTTTAGGCGAAACACCTGATCAGAAAACTGTTATGTTATGTTAAATAAATCGCTCAAGTGTGGAGTGGGGGGAAGACGAGTATGGTAATTAAGAGGCTGAAAGAGGGGGCGTGATTTACAGACAAAGGGTTAACATACAAGGCTTGCCAGTCGACACGGATGCTCAGGTCGCTTTTGTACTGTGAGGACAGGGAGTCGGAGAGGACAAATTGTGTTTAAATGTTACCCTCAGTGTGAAAACGAAAGGCCACGGCCATAATATACAAACTATTTCTGTCCAACTTTATGTAGTCACGGACTTGGTGGCGGATGCACAACATACCAGTAAACATCCGTTCTGCAACATTCGCACAGTCCACACGCTCAAGACCAAAGTGACCAGCTATAAAATCAGAAACTCTTTTAGACCGTCCCTGCCAGGTGAGAGGGAGGACAAGAGGGAAGTCCCTCGTCTTTCTTGTGGAAAACAACCGCCGCACGCCCGGCGGACTATCAATAGGCTAAATATAGTCCCATCCCACGACAGCAGTCCCCGGTCAACAGTCGCGCTTTTATTTCGGTTCACAGATGTTGCCATGTGCTATTCAGCACAGCATGTGACGAAAACGAATCTGTTTTTGTCTAATACTAGAATCTATTTATAAACAGCGAATCGCGTAGGTGTCGCTCAAGCATATTTAACTCAAACGTGAAAACAACGTAGGAGTTATTTCTGAAATTTCCGTTTTTCGTCTGATCGATATCGATCAGGAACCAGATTGTTCCAAATTAGCTTTAATGTTTAAATTAATGTCTGGAATTCGGAAATGGTATTTGTTAGAGCCAGTAATTGTAGAAGTTTCTGGGATGATGTGCATGATTTTGCGATAAAGCTCAAAGGAAGTGACGTCACTCTCACGGGGAGAGAACTCAACTAAGGACAGATGACAAACAGCGCACGAACTCTAAGCTGAATAATGTAGCTGATGAAGATAATTATAATAGTATTAGTAATGATTTTATGGTGTGTAATTTTTAGCTTGTTTAGAGAGAAGCAGAAATGTTTGTATCAGATGTTTCTCCTCCTTGAAGTCTCGTCCAACCTGAGGGAGGAGCGGAAGAAGACCAGAGGAGAACACTTTGTCTAATTTTGTGCTTTTGATTGACTTGTGTATCGATATTTGTGACCCGTATCAGTGTTGATTGGGATGTATGCTATCTAACAGCCTATTCTAATCCCAGATGGACCGAGGACTATATTTAAAGCATCCAAACTTGCCAGAGTCGACACTCGCTGATATACTAGCATCCGTGTGTTTGTCCACCGGAAATGAGGAAGTACTTGTGTATTGATCCTTGACTTGCAAAGGCTCACCAGCCTCCAACCCCCAGAACCTGATGGTGGGATGGGATACAAAACATCTGTTGGCAGGAGAGACACGTCCTTCCATCGTAAGGGAGGATTATCCACTTGAACAGTGTACATGTGTCACAGCATGTTAACTACATTCATCCATCGACTCCAGCGGTAGACATTTGCTGCATGCAGTGGGCTGTTGCTGCACTGGTCTACCGATGTGTGCAGTAGACACTTTCTGTACTAGTCTATGAGACCAGTGTGTTGTTGCTGCACTTGTTTGCTGGTGGTTGCAGCAGACGCTTGCTGCTGAAGTCTGGCGAGAACAAGGAAACGGAATTCCGTGCTCAGAAAACCGCTGGCTGTTTACCCATCATCCTTTGAGGCTATGGATTAATGCCGTATTCTGACTGAGTATTCCCATCAGACCTCAAAGTCCATCCTTGGATTCCCTGAGTGAGTGGTTTGTGGTAAACACTGACTACTCTCGAGAAGAGCTGTCTGTACGAGGAATGACAAGCAAGTACAAAATAAAGACCCGCGCATTGATACGGAAGTGCATTGTGGGCAGAGAGGAGAGGGGAAAAGATCCGCCTGCACACCATATCAGTTGAAACAGAGCATAACAATAAACTCCGACATTAGAGGTCACCTGCCTCGCCACATGTGAGATCTTGCACATGGTGGTTGTTGTGATGGAACCACAGGGGCAACAGGAAACGTGTATTGCAATTGTTGAAGTCGAAACAAAGAAGGCGGCTTTCAACGAAATTTAGACTGATTTTAAAAGTAGGGTCCGTATTACATCAGGTACAACAGTATTTTTGTTGGCTTATACAAACTACTTTGCTTTTTTCTTCTTATTATTTACCTCCGACAAAGAAAGGACTCTTTTGGCTGTCATCTCATTTCTTTTTAGGTTTTATGTTTGATGTTTAAAATTCACTTTATCTAGTTTAGGTTTAATGCAGAGAATATAAATATATGGATTGTGTTGGTTAGTATGTGTATGTGTAAGACGCACACACCCCGAGGAAGAGAGAGATGTAAAAAGGAGGAGAGGTGTAAGGAAGGAGAGGGAGGTACCCTGTCGACTCAGGACGAGCCAGAAGCTACCCCGTATCTCTCAAGAAGGCAATAAAGCTGTCCTGTAAAAGAAGGCCAAGCACATTGGACACAAACAGTGGAAGGCCTGGACATAACAGAGCAATCTCCAGAGTCGTGAAGAGGAAACAACAATCCACCGACTGCTTTCTGGCAGCGGTTACTGTGACGTATGCACGCAAACAAACGCACTCGTCTGCTGCCCTCGGCATGCACCCTAAAAGCAAATTGTTTTGCTTGGAGATTCCTGTAGTTTGAAATGTTGACAACAATGATTTGTCTAGCATGGAACCCACTGCAGAGTTCGCAGGTTGCACTGGACTGCACTCTGAATTTTAGAGGCGATGCTATTTAGTCTTCTTTTTTAAAACAGTCAGTGAGCAGCGAAGTATTTAAAATATTTTTTGCTCATAGCCTCTTGCTGGCATTTTTTAAATAACTGTTTATAACATTCTTTATTATTATTATTTTTATTTTGCTCGTGTAACTAAAAACATATACATGCACACGCAGTGTTTATAAGATCTGATTATGAAATAAGAACACCACAATGGTTTACTTGTAATGGCGGTTAGTTCGAAAACCAAGTCGTAGAGGTGTGTAACGGGAAAAAAAATCAATCACCCAGCTATTTGGAAATGAAAGATTTAATTGCTTTCGGAATATGATAAAAAGGCATGCATGTGTCTGGCTTCAGAGTAGCGCCAGTGGTTATAATGTAATAACACATGATGTAATAACACATGTTCTTCAGCACATTGTAAACACAGCAGTATAGAGAAGTTTTTATTATGGCCTCTTACTGTTCTTGAAAATGTTAGGTTTTTAGTCTATGAAATCTTCAAACACAGGGATGGATGAGCCGGTGACAGTCGAGCATGCACTTTAATCTTACACGTGCCCTTAACCGGCGCAAAATGTTTTGTCTGCAATAATTTTCCATTTAATTTTGTGTCTGGATTCATTTTGGGTATTTTCTAGAGCCGTGAGATTTTTTTATACAGGTTATTTACATGATCAGAAAATAAAACAAAATATTGGAGGGAGACGAGAGGTGGGTAAACAATATTTGGATACTCACGAGTTATATTCATGAGGTTCATTCACATAAATGTTGAAGTCACCTACTTCCTCTCAGTAACCTTTAATATTTACAGACAACAGGTCTGTAATTAACGCTTTTTCATTGCTAACCCACAGCTAATTTTGTTGTTGTTTTTGTTGTTCCAGGTCGCTCAGAGACATCTCTTAAAACAATTTCATACAGATTTTACACTCTGCAACAACTAGGAAGTGGCGAACTCTGCATCATAACGAAACATCAGGATTGGAAGATTTAGCATGGATACCCCAGCAAGCCAGTGCACACCCACATCAGCTCAGCAGGCAGAAGCAGTTACAGTCCAAAAACACAGCTGAACGCCGGTCTCTTGGCGTGCATGATAGAAGCGGGGGAGGAATATTTGGGGAATCGTGGAAAAATTCTCTCAGTCGTTCCAAAACACGGTGGTGCACCTGTACAGTGCACCTGTCGAGGGTAAAAATTAGACGCACGCGGCGAAGATGTGTGGAACAGGAACCCCTGTCCTGACAGTAAGGTGCGACTAAACACCAGGCGAGGAAGGATCACAAGTGGCAAAGAAAATCCTGGTGTGGTCTGCTAGGAAGGACAGAAGAATGCGCACAATGTAGCCACGTCAGCTCAAGGGTGAAGACAGACACCCGCCTTTGAAGCTTAGAGAAATGGTAAACAGTTGTAACAGGAAGAAGAGAAAGAGACCGAAGGGTGTTGTGAGGGACTTTGAACAAATTGATATCTAGGTCAAGGTCAGCAGATTATTTTTCTTGTACCCACCTTCCCTACCCCTTTATGACATAGTTACTCGGCAAAATGTCAAGAAGTGGTCTGGGTGCACGCACGGTGTAGGATGAGATAAAGTGGAAATGTGATAGACTGAGACCTTCACGTGTAGGCATCACAGCAGTGAATCTTTGTGTCTGCATACAATTCCGGACCTGGCACGGCCTGGGAGTGTGGTTAAAAAAATCCCCGACATTAGGTGAAAGGGGAATTTTTAGCTCGAAAGGCTTCCAGATGAAGCATGAATGAAACTGGAAGCTGGAGTACACGTTTCATTGAAGTCGCAGAACATTAAGACAATAGCTCGGAAGTCTTCCAGGGCGTTGTTGTCATGTGATGAACAAAAAACATGAGTTGTTGAACTGAGGAAAGGGTTCAGACCTGTGCCAAAAATCTCTGGAGTTCCTCCATAAAGTTTGGTGACTATGCAGGTAGTTTACAGCGGGGGGTCCTCGACCCCAACGCCGTCCCCGCGCCTGCAAAGGAAGGCCTATCCGGGTGGGTACGGGCGGCCCATGATGCCTGGGTACATGATGGGACACCAGCCACACCAGGCGGTGGCCCAGCGGTCCCGCGAGAAGCTGACTGAAGGCGACACCAGCCTGCGGGACTCCATCCCCGCCATGAGCAAGCCGCTGGCAGTCACGTGTCTCATCTTCAACATCCTCCTCCCTGGACTGGGTGAGTTCCCCTTTGGCTTACTTTGTATCTTTCAGTTACAGCTCCTTATTGACAGCTTGTCATCTGCTGCTGTTCCAGTTTGTGATGTTGGGGTGTCGTTGGTCTCATTGTCTCACAGGTGAATTCGAGTTGCTTAGTTTTTTGCAGGTTTGTTGGTGAAGGTGGAAAGGATCAGATTTTTTTCACATACCATCGCAATAAACTTTAGAGCGCAGACCACATTTTAACACAGAATGTTTGTCTATCCAACATTCATTTAAAAATGAAGTAGTTTATCTTAGGTCTGTGTATAATCCCTTTGGCATACAGTTATATATGAATGTGCAATTTCATATTATTACTTTTCTTTTATATAAGGCATGTAAAAAACTGAATTTAAAAACCAGAAAGGAGGCACGTGATTAGGTTAGACTTCAAGAGAATAATGTATAATTTATCTAAATACCAAGGAGATAGGACATGAAACTCAGCCCAGAGTTTTAGCATATGTTGACTGTTTACATGGACATTGAATATTAACAAGGCTTTCTCTATCTGTGTGCTATATGATGCGTGCGGGGATGCGCACGTGTGTTTCCACATTATTGTAAAGTGTAAGCTCCTTAAGGCAGCACATCCTACCTGATTTATTATCCGTTTCCACTGCAATTTGTCAGAATCGAGCTGTGTTTACTATCACTGCACCAGACAGCTTGACATGCACTGACTTTATCAGCCCACACATCCCCTGTTCTTGTGCTTCATTTAACATCATCGGTTGTCGTTGTACATCAGAAATAGGGGACAGGTAGGGGCTGATACAGCCAGGGGATGAGAGAGAGAGTGTGTGAGAGAGAGAACATGGGACATGTGTGGGGGCCTGATACAGCCATGGGGGTGAGGGAGAGAGTGAGAGAGGAAAGCAGTTGTAAGTCGTTTCAGTTTTCCAATTTTTGTTTTCTTTTTTTTGAAATATATTGCTTCAGGGCACACGGCAGGTCTCTCGGAGGGAACAGTTGCTGTTGTCGTTGTTGTACTGTAGCTTTTTTTTCTTTTGATTGTATCTCTAGAAAACCTTTAAAAAACTAACTCTTTAGTACTTTGCTGCAAGCAGTGATTATCGAAGATAGTATTAATACTTTATTATTTTTTATTCGATCTGCGAAACTGATTAGTTATCTTTAAAGCAAAATCTTTCCCAGCCACGAAAAATCTCAGAAACCATTTGACAAACAATGTATTTGAAGGCAAATGCAGAATCTTCAACTCTGGTTGTTAAATGGAAGGATGTATTTTGTGTGTGTGTGTTGTAAAGAAGTTTAGCTTGTTCACCCACACTGCATCCCAGCCTGATGAAAGAAACCGGAAAATGCGATATGAGCACCGAACAACAAACACCAAGACAAGCAGGCGGCATGCACATCGTCAGGAGTTTGTTTTTCTCGCCGACCTCCGGTGCCGCTCCTAGGGTCGCCCTAGAAAATCAATTAGTTTATTGCGACTGAGCAACTTGCAGACATCTAACGGTGACTGAAACGAATAATACAGAGGTTACAACACACACAAACCAGTTTCGGTTTAGTTTTGTTGAAGCGAACTGCTACAGTCATCATCGTCGCCGCCTCTTGGTCCTCCTCCATCGACTGTTTCAATGTTTAATAAACTTGATTGCCACTGCTGGGAGAAACCGCCAGGAAACCAAGGCCTCAACACCTGGAATCATCCCGAGTAGTCTCGTGGCCTTGTTACATGTCTTTTGGTGGATACCTGGCGGCAATTTCACCTTAGCACCTGGCAGGCCGGGCGAGTGGAGTTCGTCCTCTGACAAGAAGCAGACCCAAACATATACAAGGGGTGAGCTTGGAACACAGTACAGGACCAACAGGAAGCCTGCCATTACAATAACCGAAGGAGTTTTTGCCACACGTGTACATACGTTTGTTTCATGCAGGTGTGAGATCAGAGAGATTTGCATTCATTATTGATACTTAGAAATAGCAACCACACCTACGAACTCAATATTCTGTAAACAGACTAGGTCAGCAAGAAATGGAGAAATGTAAAACAAGTGCTGATTGCTTGGTTATGGATAATGTGAGTAAAATGTTGAGCTTTGCTTGTTTTCGTTAGAGAATGAGAGTAAAACAACGATATTCTCAATAAAATGACTAGAATGTAACTCTGTGACAGTTTAAAAGGATTGTTCGGAGAGTACCCAGGGTAAGTGGCAAATAGGCAATTTCCTCTTCTCTTTATGATATATATGTAATCATGGTATTTTTGGCTTTTGTACATCTGTAGCAGCTCTTGCTTGATGTCCACCCGTAGTTTTCTCTATTTCTAAGAACACATTATGTCGAATATGCGACTATGGCAATTATTGTTTGTCTGTCATGTAAACATGTGTCCTTGTCATATTCCCCAATAAGTGTCCGGGTAAGAAGTTCCATCAGAGCGATGTGTTCACATCAACACCAAAGCGATCCACAGGAAGGATTTGTGATGCCAGAGACCAACCACAGTAGTCACGTGTCTCAAGCATCAAGGTTTCCCACAAAGCCTTGTAAACAATATCCTGGTCGTGTCCATTAGTCCAATCTGACTAATGTGCGGTTGTGCAGTGGACCGATTTCATGGGGTGTTTTGCCACCCGTGGTTGTGTAACCCTGTGCTGCATGACTGGGTCTCAATTTATTCCATTCTAGTTGGGGCATAAGTGTTATTGGGGGAAGGTGATAGCATTGTGGTTAAAGCACTGGCGTCCGAACCCAGAAGCTCATCGGTTCGATACCCGTGTGGCGCAGCAAACTTTCCTCAGTCCACCCAACGGGGTTCTTACAAGGGATGACCTTTACCTTTTTTACCTGCTACTAGTCTAACCTAACACTGCCACCTTCACTTTCCTGTTGTTACCCACGTGGCCAGTCACCTTGACCACCACTTCCCTCTTTCCTGGACACTAGAAATGTAATCACTTGTTCCAGAGATGCCTGGACTGGACGGCTTGATGTAAGCTTCTGTGGGTGTGTGTGCGCGCGCGAGATAGAAATTCCTAACAGTGCTACATGTTTACCTTCACGCTGTATACATTACACTAAGCTTTTTTATTGTTTTTGTTTTGCTGTTTCGTTTTTCCGGCGCCGTGAAGGAGATAAAGCGCGGCAAGACGAGTTTTTGGTGCTCAGTCATGGTGCGTGCGAGGGAGGGCAGGCGGAGGTGGTCGCCCTGCTATTGGCGCCCCGGGCTTCGGACCAGTATCTGCCGTTAAGAACCTCCAAGAATGCAAGCTCACAGCACTATGTATGTTCGTTACTGAGGTCATATGTCAGCAAACTGCTGCACAAAACAGATCAACAATAATGAAGCCGCTTGTCGCCAGATGGTCCTTCACTTAATCCAGCTATTGACTACGAGCGGGATGGTGAAAACAGATGTACCACCACAGTCAGTTTATGTAGACTAAGGGCAAATAGAAGAAAGAGGGGAAAAAATATTGCACAGTGGGCAAACTACAGCTGTACAAAATATATGGAGCGTACAGAAAGTTTGTTTTTGCAGAAATATTCCCCAGAGAGCCCTAGCGGAGGTCTGCACGTCTACAACAGACAACAACAACAACAACAACAACAACAACAAATCGTTTAATAATTTTTGGCGGTATTTTCTGCGGTGTATTTAGGTCAGGTATAAATTATTTTTCATGATGTAATACAGGATCGAGTTTAGAAAACCAATCCTCAATTTACGGCTGTGATTTTAGGAAGGAGATAAGTTAAGGGTGCTATGTGAAGAATGAAGGAGTTATGCACATTTCCTAATAAACATACACGACAGCTACTCACTACACTCACACGTCCACTGTGCAGTTTTCTATTTCTTGAAAGGTACCATTAAAATATTTTATTTAAAAATATATCCTCCATTATCCAGTGAAATATACTATCGTTTTAACGAGAAAAGTTTTGACTAACTTCAGTGTAATCTGCGGTAGCTATGACACAGGTGCCATCCACATCACTTGTTTCAGCCATCTTGTGTTGCTATGGATACCTGTGGGACAGTCGCGACATCACAGAAATGGATAACTCTCACTGGATGTGTTCACACCAAACATGTTTTCAAAAACACTTTTGTTGCTGTTCCTGCTCGTGCTGATGTCCTGTAGCTGCTGATGTTTAAGTGGTTGTCCTTCTCGTCTGACATATTTCCATATTGATTGTGCAAGTGGTGAACTTTCGATGTTATTCCTACTTCCTCTCATATTTGTAAATATTGCTTGTGTAAACAATGGAGCTTTTTCATATCGATCATATGCGAATAATGTCATTGTTTTCTTTGTTGCATCGTATCCAGCAGTAGCAGTGTGTCCTCTCATTGGCAAGAAATTCAAGCGAGAATTCCCTGTTGTCATAGAGCTTTCTATTTAATTTATTTTCTGAATCCTAATGTGCATAGGGACCCAAATGCTGAATATGAGAGGGACTAATTTTTTGTTTGTTGTGGTTTTCAGAGAATGATATGTTTGATATGTGTTACATATTTTTATCTAGAACCAGATCGGATGGCAGACATTTCGCATGCTTACCTAGACTGACATTAATATCAAAGCTAAACGGCAAATGTGACAGCTGCACTCTTCTGGAGACCATCAACATGTTTACATATGAAATTTGAATTGCAAACATGACAGCTTATATGTCAGAGACAGGGCAGGCTTGTGAGTGAAAGTGGCCTTGCAGGAAATGAGCTTGGACTAGAAGTCAGCTGCCAGGAACTAGAGGAGCTAATGGATAAAGTGACGAGGGGCTTCAGGGCTTTGAGTATCCATCAGATGGTATTTTGCAGATCTCAAGCCTTTTGGGCAGCTTCAGTAGCCAGAGTAAACACTGACAATATCAAAGTATCAGTCGAGCTTTATTTGCCCAATTGTTTTGAGCTCGCAACATATTTCCTCAAGTACGGATGCGATTTTGTTTATCACCACGACTAACCAGTTCATCCGGGATACAACTGCCATCCAGATTACTTCCGTTTCCAAAAAGGGAGGCAGCGCGAATGAATGCCTTTGTCAGAAAATTGTGGAGGATGACCAAGTAGGAGGAAAAGTGTTTTTAACTGCTTTTCCCGTCGTTAATACAGATTATTCCAAAAGACCAGCAGTGAAGGGAGGTCCTGGGCGCCACAGTTGGACCTGCTACCGCGCCACCTTCCGACCAGCGAAAAGCCGCCATTGACACTCGGGTGCAAATCACACTGCCAACACGTGGCCTCGCTATCACACACACAAAATTGATCACTGGCAACTCTCAGCACACCAGCTGTTGCCCGGGGCTGTCTTAAGGCTAAATTGCTCGAACGTCTGCGCGCGATCAGACCTGTGAAGACGGTGGGCAGGAGTGGAGTTCAATGAAAGCGTGTGCCGAGAGAGTTGGGGGGAGGAAGTGGGGTTAGGTGGGTGGAGAAAACATTTGGGGGCAATGAGTTAGCACCATGAAGAGAGTCGTCTGGTTTTGGACATCATCATCAACTAACTAAACGACAGTCAACATTGTAAAATTAATAGTGTCCCGGTGTATTTATTCCTCTTTGATCGGTGAAATCATTTTTGTTGTAGTTTTCTATTGAAGGTTGTAATGAGAAAGAACCGTATCATATGTCTGTGTAAACATTCAAAGTCCATGTTGCTTGGCGACAGTGTGAAACATTGATTTAGTTTTGTGTCTCGTTGTTTATCGTTGGTACATGAGATGGGGTGCTGTAAGTTTTAATGGTGCTGACAATGCTTGGTAATTAATTAATAAATTATCGCATTAATGTAACTCCTTTTTTCAACACCAGCCGGGCGCGAAGCGTTTTACAGACATTCAGTCGTGCAAACCTCACTGTTATATGGCAGGAACCTATGTGAACAGTTGAACACGCATGCACGGAACACACACACACTCACGCACACACATGGGCACTCAGCACATGCGCATGCGCACGCATACACAGACAGACTTGGGGACCTTCCCAAAAGCTGTTCTGATTTTCGTAACAACCTATCATTTACATTCCGACCTTTGAAAACCTCAGTCTGTACATTCTGTTTGCTTATGGTTAAACTTTAGTCATCAAAATGTCAGCACGAAGCTCGAGGTTACCGAGTACATTTGGTTTTAGAGTTTTTGCTTAATCGCAGAAGTGAAAGTAAAGACTAGAAAAAAAAAATCTTTCAATGTGGGCTTCACAAAAAGTAGTGAGAAAGATCATCTCACGAATAAACTATAATTGAGTAGTGTCATCCGAACATCATCTAAACATCGCAGACGGCTCACTCTTATTGTTGTATGTTGTATGACGGGATCAGACTAACACTCGTCACCGAGGCACGGAGAATCTGTTTGTTATCTTTAGTGCAGAATTCCTATTGTAAGCCTGTTATCACTATTTAGTTTCTGTATACCACACCGCTGTAGCCAATGCCATAGATTATTTAAACACGACATCTTTGCCTTCATAATTTCTTGCATCTTCTTCGATCACAATAACAACATTCTGAGGTCAAGGGTTACAGTGATTTCAATGAAAATGTTGTCTATAAGAAGGTTTAGTAAATGTAAAATTAAATTCAGACTGCGATTGTCGTTTGGATATTTACAGAAAGCTAAGCTAGGACTGTATACGGATCTTAAAATAATTCCTTAAACTATTGAATTTATAAGTATTTATTATAAGTATTTGTTGTAGACCTCGAGACGGTAACGCTCCATCTCAAAGTTCCCATCACAGACTACTGGCACGTGGCGGAAGTTGGCTGGTTGCCACGGAAAGGCAGGAGCTCAGCATGCTGTCACGAAGGCAACTGCAGGATCTGTTTATGTTGCTGTCTGACATTTCAGAGGCCATTGCTCTGAGCTTTGGTGAGAGGCAGTGGCATGCGGTCTCGGCCCGAGGTCGGAGCAAATAACAGCATTCAGCCTGGAGGAAGGGGAGATTCTAGTGTTCGAATCCAGCTGTTTAGTAATCGCTGTCTCTTTTTTTTTTTTTTTTTTTTTTTTTTGAGTCCCGGGATGCCGATGGAGGCTTTGTCCGCACAGACACTATGGTTGGCTGTAGATGGCAACTGTTTCTCTGTGCACTGGCTTTGCTGCTGGTTACAAGCATTGACCCCAGGTTCACTAAATGGTCTCTCTCTTCATCTCTGAGATGTTTATGGCAATGTCTTTTAATGCACCGTTATGTAGAAAGTCGCAGTTGCAGCCAATGAGATCTGGATGGATGTTTTCAACTGCACCATTCATATTTCAGCCTGAAAACTCACTCAGTGTCTTGAGATAGATATTTTAGGGAAACTTCCTGCTTCCGCCAGTATCAAATTAAAAAAATGTGTTGCTCAGACTGAAAGAAATACATCGAAATTGGGCATAATTGTGACTAATGAAAGAAAATGCCAGCTTTTCTTGAAAATCGTAATTTTTCAGAGGAACTAGAAAGAATTTTCAGCAGATGTTGTGAGTTTTGTGTCATTTTTTCTGAAAAAGTTTCATCTGCCAGATTTTCCACTCACCCTGCGAATTCTCAGCTTTCAGTGGGTTGTTTTCCTCTCTCTCAGACAGAAGGGCAGGTAAACTCCAGGTAAACTCCAGTGGAGCATCGGTGTTTTGCTTGGCCTGCATCGTGCGTTTGTCCTTCTCAGCCGTTGCAGACAGAACTAAGAAAAAAAGTCAGGAACACAGGTGTTCAGTAAAGAGTTACATCAGGCAAGTCTGTCAACATGTGGTTGATATATTACAGAAACCGAACTCCACTCACTAGTGATGTGCTTCTTCAAAACATCTTGATAAGAGCGCCTGACACTTGTGGCTGATGATCGCAATGGAATTGCATGAGTGCGTTTGACGTGCATTGGTGAAAGAGAGAAAGAAAAGTGATGAGAGATGAACAAGCTCGCCTGTGTATCTCGTCCACATTTGTTTGAACGGAACTGAATGGATGAGAACTATAATATCCTAGAGAACAGCATAGTCTCATTTCCTGGTGGTTTTTCTTTTTTTTTTTGTTTTTGTTTTTTTTTTGTTTGTTTGTTTGTGAGATTCCCCTTGGTGCACCGAATGACAATATTTTCCCGGTCTTTCTTCCTCTTTCTTTTTATGGATGCTTATATTTAATATTACACGTGAGTTATCATGTAATGTCTGAAAAATACATAATGTAATTATGTAATAGTAACATTGGCAGTCAAACAATTCATGAAAAGGATTAATACAGATTTTTTTTGTACTTGTTTTTATCCAAGCTTTAATCACTAACATGATTGATACGGTACTGATGTTTTTTTTAACCCGTGCTTTTGCAGAAAAAGAAATTATTGCTATGTTACATTGAGTTTATAATAATACAAGAGGCGAGATGTGAAGGATTGGATAGTTTGTGATAGTAAACATTTGGTTATATTTGAAATAATTGCTATGTAATTAAATGTTCTTTTTTACGGAAATGTTTTTTGTCCGGTCCTTGGTTATAAGATAAAACCAAATAGGTATGTTTAAAATTCATTTGGATGATTAGAAAACTTATGAAGAACAGTAACAACCCCAGGTCAGATAGACTTTCCACGGAAATGTTAAACCTCGTCCTGTGAGTTATTTCACCATTTGTTTTGCATGTGACGAGCCACACATTATGATTGAGTGCTCGGCTGACACGACCCAAGGATTCACATCCTGTTTCTTGTGCACTTCTCGTGAACTGGGGAGTCCAAGTCACACGAATACAAATTCTGTCTGAGATATTTTTGTCGGGTAATTTTTTTATTTTTTTTTTTTTTTATTTTTTTTTTTTTTTGAATAGAGCAATCAGATTTCTTGTATTTTTGCTTCAAGCTGAAGCTTGGTCATGGAGGAGCGTGCCTGGTGTTACCTGCATGGACGTGCGGCCACAAGCAAGATGCTCACTGGCGCGCGTGCAGTGCAGGCGCAGACATTCGACACCAGTACAGAGGAATACGAAGCTCGTACTCATGATTTTTTGTTTGTTTGTTTGTTTTTGTTTTTGTTTTTTGTTGTTGTTGTTTTTTTTTTGCCTTACTGGTGCAGACCTAAGGCCGAAGTACACACCTATCTGGAATTCAAACCAATTATAAGCCTCCAGTCTCGTATTCACTCGATTGATTACAGATGAAAATGGTTTTGGGTTTGTTATAGTCTTATCAGTCTCTGGTGTTCAATAGTACATAAAAGAACGAACAATGGCCGCTACTGATAGTGTAGAGGTTAAAACATTTGCTGGTAACCACTGCAGTGATAACTAGGTGATCCAGGGTTCAAATCTCGTATCGGGACACTCAGTATTTTTTCAAGTCTTTATGTTTGACAAAGGTTTTTTGTGGTATTCCGGTTGCCTTCCTCTTCCATCATCCTTCTTACTTGAAAGTGTGAAATCGCCTCTAGATGGAACACTTTCCTTGCAAAATAACGAATCAATAACCAAAACTGGCCTGAAACTCTGATTTCCTTGCTGTGCATGCGCATGTGTGAACACTTGAACGTCTGCATTCAAATACTAACTGAATTGTTTGCTGAGTTACTCCTCTAACCCTCTGTTTCTACTGCAGGAAATTAAGAAGCAAGCATGTATTAGTACTAGCTCACAACCGGGATGATAAATGTTTTTCTAAGCTGTAGCCGGATGATAAAGACGATGTTATAATTTAAACAGGACAATAACGGATATTTTGTGGTCGAAATTTGGTGTTCAGATTCAAACTCTGAAAATTCTCTCTTAAAATCATCAGCTTAAAGTTTCTTTATGATTTTTTTGCGGAGGGGGAGGATACTTTCCCCTGACGATTATGTCAGTAAAGCAAATCAAGAATTAAAAGGCAACACGAGCACCCAGCGAGAACTGCTGTAAACAGAGCATAAAGTATCACAAAAAATATATTCCTTGGTATTTGCTGACGAAGAGGAACTATAAATATTATATGAATGTTTTTTAATCACAACTGAATTTGTCGAGGAAACAGGAAATGACGAAATGGTAGTATTTCTAAAAATCCTGTTGTCTGCTGGAGCGGGATTCGAATCCTCTGTTTTTTGTTGTTTTTTGTTGTTGTTGTTGTTGTTGTTGTTGTTGTTGTTTGTTTGTTTGTTTGTTGTTTTTTTCTTTGGTTTGTTTTTTGTTTTGTTGTTCTATTTTTGTTTTGTTTTATTTATTTATTTTTTTGTTTTGTTTTGTTTTTTGTTTTTTTTGATCGAGCTGCACCAGAATTGCCCTCTGG
The DNA here is from genome assembly GCF_003073045.1 of Pomacea canaliculata. NCBI lineage: Eukaryota > Metazoa > Mollusca > Gastropoda > Architaenioglossa > Ampullariidae > Pomacea > Pomacea canaliculata. The sequence goes on from NC_037597.1 coordinate 17,097,163, forward strand.
GGCAAATAAAGTTTTATCTTATCTTAAAAAAAATAAAATGTAGCACTGGTGTCGGCCTTTAAGGCGTAAGAAGATCTTCTTCAGTAATAAAATTTAGGCAGATGAACCCATTGTTACTGATTAATTCCATCGACTTTACTAACAGAGAGTCAAGGATATCATCCTGTAAACAGAAATTTCTTGATGAACTGGTGGTGGGGCGAGTTGCAGGATGTGGCCGCTTGCCTCCCTTGTTGTTGTGCTGCGGTAGGTGATCAGCGAGCGAACTGTACTCAGCCTCCCTGCAGGAAGGGGAGCGACTGGCCCAGGGATGCGATCAATAGTTCGCTTCCCTCATCCACATCTTCTGTCAAACGCTGTGAGCGACTTTTGCAGGCATGACAAGAGCTGCGGTTAATCATAAATCCGTTTGATACCGGCCTCAACAGTTTATTGGATCCTGATGGTTTCGCGGATCCATAGCAGGTCCCAACACACGGTTTCATCGATTAGGATTTAAAATTTCATCTCAAACTTTAAACAGACGGAGCCTATTTTTTTTTTTTTTTTTTTTTTGATTAATTGGTTGAAAATCAGGTTATGTCTTGGTTTCGATATCACTAAGATATTTCGTTTCGTATTTTTTGGTCATTTACATTAGAAAAAATATGGGATTGCTCGCACGGTACCCTGCCTTCTAAGAGATGGTGGTGAAGGAAACATAGAGCCATTCCTTCATAAATGTTGGAGGTTGGGGACAGATAAATTTCAGCCTTTTCTCTCCCGACTTCTAAATATGATGCTCATAAAGGTAAAGTAGTGATACCAGTAAAATGAAAGATTTAGTGATGAGTAAGAGAAGGAGGGAAGGAGATCAATTTGCATTGGCCAAAGAATTCCCAACCAGCCCGCTTCCGGTGAATAGGAAGCTGGGTGTCGATTCAGGATGGGTCGTCATGGAGATCCGTGGCCATGTCCATAGGACTGCCAGGCTTCTGTCGGATGGACGTGGGTACACGTGGGTCCGGGTAAACAGTCCGCCTACCCGGTCAGGAATTAAAAAATGAGTTGTTTGATGCATGCTATGTATGACTGATTTGAGAAGTCTCTAAAGATTATCTTCGACTGCTCGTGTAAAAATTATCTGTCTTTGAGCTGCGCTAATCAGTGGGACATTTACAAACATTCAGTACTATCCTGTCCATCAACATTTAACTTCAACCTTACACTGCGATTCCAATCATTTCTGGCTCCTTCTGAATACTGGCCCTAACATAAATTATATGTTGACCAAGAGAATTGAGAAGGTCTCTGTGTAGGAGGTTTGTCAGTATTTTTCTCTCCTTCTCTGTTCGCCTTCTGAAGTAAAAATCGCTGAACTTGCCCTCAGGAAGCACTGGCATCATCTATAATTCAACAGACTGTAATCGACTGGGCTGTGAATTGAACGGGAAACTTGCCACTCGCCACTCGTTTTGAGTACTGCTTCCTCATATCCTGTCTCTGTCCCTGACCCACTAGCTAGAGAAATAATTTATGACCTCTCAGTCAGTTGTTGGCTGTATTCAAATTTCACACTATCAACCTATCCATGGCGGCTACGCACAATCTCACCCTCTTGTGGAAGTATACAGCAGTCGGTGGTTAGTCTACCACGGATGACTTGTCAAAAAATAATAATCTGCGTGCCTTTCCTGGTTTCAATGGACTAGGAACTCCTTGAGAACTGGAACATGATCTTCTCATGAGTTTATTTGTGCTCAGCCTCACTTTCTCTCGCCATTTTGTGTGATTGTGTGTCTGCTCAGTGTACTGTCCCTTGTAATAAACTCGTGTCCCCTTAGGCTCGTGTGGTTTTGTAAATTATATACCATGCTAGATAATGCGTGTAAATAATTTATACTCCTCGCCTGGCCTTTCATATTATTTATATGTCTTGTCTAGTCTTGTAAATTATTGACACACCTCATAGGGCTTTTGTTTCAAATTCCCCTTTACCAATCATGTCTTTATTTATTATTTATTTATTTATTGCACTTTTGGGCAACAAAGAGATCGGACAGATCCAGCATAGCTTTTAGATAATTTGTTTCCTGTGTGCTAAACGAACACTAGCTTTGTGATGTACATTTTGTTTTTTAGGGGAAGAGAAAGGAAGAGTAGGGTGAGTTGATATAATCTCATGTCGATCTACACATTTGAAATGTCATCCCACAAATATGCGGCCAACCAATCCACAGCAAAGCCTGTCACCCAACCATTGCAGATGCCCCAGCTTGTTCTCCAAACTGCCGGTCGCCCTGATGCTGCAACTGTCATGCTTTCATTTGTTATCGTGTGGAAGCTTTCTGGTTGGGTCTCTAGAGCATTCTTTGCCCATCTTTCTTCTTGAAGAGATAAAGTGCTCCCAGTCAGGCACGCCCATCGCCGAGACCCTTGGAGAGAGGATGGGGAATGAAAAAAAGTCCCTTGACCACTCCAACTTGCGACTTTCACCTCTCGCTCACAACGAGTCCATTCAAGGCTTCGTGAAACACTCCATCTTGTGGTAGAAAATATTCCTCATAGAATTCTTTGTCATTAACAATCGTCAGTAATGCATGTGTATCCTTTTTTTTAAGGGAATGGGTTCACATCTGGGCAGTGGAGATGATTCATAGGTAAGAAGTGGGATTCACGCTGGGTGAGAGTGAGGCAGTTTACTGCTGGTGGTAGTGGCGGTGGTGGTGGTGGTCATTTGTTATAATTATTTCCTTTGTGGATTATTTGATTTTTTAGGACGTACTTTGGGATGTTTATACGTACTTTGATAGTTCTGGTGTATTTTAATTGTTAATTTTGTTACATTTATTTGTGATGTTATGGCACTCTCTTTACCTATTTAGCGGTGAACGCGTGTGTCCATTCGTACTTTTGTCTGAACCCTCTTTCATTAGAGTCAGAAAAAGGGTTTTTCTTCATTTTTTCTAATTTTTTATTAACAAAGTTTCCTGGGGCTTTATGGCCTGTCTGATATCGTCGTTAATGGGACGCAATAGCTTGATATCATCTTAATGTTTCACCAGACGACACCTGAGATGATATCCTTGCTGCTTTCTTAATACTGTCATCCCCCACTGCGGTAAAAATATACCATAAGATGACCTCTCTGATGAAGTACCCCTTCCCTTTATAAGATTTTGTTCTGATATGTTAATGACAATTAAGACAGGCCGTCCAGAAAACCGGCAACACGAGATAAGGCTGTAAGGCCTTCCACTAGAATCTGGATTTTCATTCGTTTTTTTTTATATTAAGCATGTTAATACTTATATTCATGTTCACATTGTGCTTGTTTATATTTGTATTAGTGTGTGTGTTATAGATGCGTACACATGTATCGTGGTCACGTTGTTGTGTGACTGTTAACCGTTATAATGGGCTGCATGCATGTTTTCTGTCTTCATAGTTACCTGTGTACATGTTATCGGATAGGGACAGGCGCTTACAAGAGCTTCTACACAGTCTTGTATTTCACATACATCTTGCAATGAGTGACACATGGTGAGATGTCTGTGGTGTGCTTGCTCGCTCCTTTCCCTTCATCTTGTCTAATCAGAGAAAACTTCTGGCTCAGCCCTCCACTGAGGAGCATCGCCAAGCAAATGTTTCTCAAGGCGCCCACTGTTTGGCCCTCGTCCTTGCCACCCGAGCCTCGTGTAAACATACTTCTTCCTCGCTCATGCTCTCCTCCTCCCTGTGTATCTGGCTGTTCATCTTCCCGCTGATTTATGCTGGCTGCTTGCTCGACATTCATTATCGTTTTTATGCGAAATATACAAATGTATCATCTTAAATAACATGTCTCACCGATACAGATATCACCTTGCCTTCTCTCTACCCTCGTTCTCATGAAGAGAGGTGAGAGGGAAAAGCTGTTTACGACCTCTTTGCCGTAGGTGTGCTGCCCAACTGCTGTATCAACGGCAATGGCAGCGACCTATCTCTCAACATTTAATTAAGACATCGGCCTCACGCGCCTCACGCGATGTGGGAAGATGCACTGAGGTGCCTCCCCCACCTACGATGAGAAAAACTCTTAACCTGATTGAATGGTGAGGCTTCTAAAGCATCTCCCACCTTTCCTGGGTAATTGGGAAGTTGAATGATGCTATCATATTGATGACTAGAAACTCGGCAGAGGTGAGAGTAGGACAGAAAAGAAGAGTCAGAGGAGAACAGGAAAGAGAGAAAATTAAACGTGAAATATTTATTTTTATTGCTTTGTTGGGCTTTCTTATTTACATAAAGAGGATGGGTTTGGTTAAGTGATTTATTTTAATTTTTACTAGACTAATATGAAAAGACTAGTGAAAACTGCATAACCCTGTCCCCGTGGCCAGTATCTATATAGCAAACACCAGCTCTGTCTTTAATCACCTTTTACCTATCCACGGGGTCAAAGCTGGGTCAGCTGTCAGTCAGATTTTCTGCTTCGTTTTATTTTTCCTTTAAGGAACACCACTTGTATATGACACTTGATGATTCCAATCTTATCTTAAGAACTGAAATATCACAGGTAAATATTGAAGAAACATTTTAGTACACTTCTAGGAAAAATAAGTTATTCGTTGATATTATTTATTCATAGCATGTCTTGTTTTCTTGCATTTGTATTCCTTGATGCCGCTGCAAGCATTTTATGTGATAGTTCTGGCTTCTGAGAAATATTTAGAAAAAAAAATCCACCAAAAAGCTCGCTAGTCAGTGAAATAAATATTTGTTAGTAATGAGCACTAAAAAATCAAATGCTTTTCTTTCATATGGTTGATTGGAAGGGAGAATCATTAAACCAGCCGCTTGCCTTTGATGTTGTAAGTAGAAAATAGCGGCAGTTGCAGTTATATAATCAAGTATTTGCTCATTTTACACATCTGACGATAGGATGAATAAAGATATCGTTGACATAGCTGGTAATAACATTTGTAATGGATGTTCTATAATTATAAAACAGCAATCGGATATCTGGTAAAATTAATAACAGCCAGGCTGGTGCTGCACACTGCCAACATCCATGTTGTCCAGTCACTTGGCTCTTACTCATAGCTGACATGTGGACATTTGGTCATTAACACGTGCTCTGTCCACTGCAGGAACCTTCGTGTCGGGGCTGACAGTTCTGTGCGGGGCGCACGTGCGGCCACCGGGCGCCAGCCGGCGCGGGGTTGTGTGGGTAAACAGCGGTGTGGCGCTGCTGCAGTTCCTTCTCACCTTCCTCCTGCTGCTCGGGTGGATCTGGAGCATCATGTGGGGTACAGCTTTCCTCACCATCTCGGGTGCGTAACTAGCTTCAACACACACTCCCAACTGGATAGCTAAGAATGCTGCTGCTGATGAGATATTAGTGAACTCCATCTGAAGAGTTTTTCTGTCACAGGTCTAAACTATAGTAGATAGATATACGTAAATTTATTTATCTTCCATGAATAAAATGGATGAAGTACTGAGTCCCTGTTCCTAGAGGATTTTCTAACCAAATTTGGTATGAGTATACAATGAAATATATATCTGTATGATAAAGTTTTATGGAGTAAGCTTTGTCAGGTAAATGAGTTAATATCATAAACCGGCAATAGTTTCCCCCAGTGTCTATAATAGCCATCAACATCATCTTATTTTCTGTCAGTGTGACCAAGACAGGTGTACGAATATGCAAACTAGTAATTTCTCATACATGAATTTGTCGGTGTAGACGAATATTACAAGAAGAACAAAGGAAATGGAGCGGCAGGGGCGCAGCCTACTCCGTCACCAACACCAGAGAAGAACCACCCTCCAAGAAACAGCAGTCCGACTTCTCCTCCGCACTCGGCCACCAGGGGGCGCCCAAACAAGCCTCCGGACAACGTCTCGGCGGGACAAGTGTCGCAGAGCAACGGACTGACGGTGGCCACAGTCGGGTGCGCACCCGGCGCCTCGCCAGACCTTTTCTTGGCGCCGTGCACGTCCAACGGACGCAGCCAGCCGATGATCGTGCTGCAGGAGGCGCCAGTGAGTGTGAACCATCCCGACATGCCGTGCGCTGTCCCCACCAGGACTCTCATGCATGCGCGCACGAGACACGAGAAAATTTTGCAGCGACAGATGTCGGACAACGAGCTGTCGCCGTTCATTCTGACCCATCAGAAACTAGAGGCCATCGTGATCCACGATATCCCGGTCTTGAGTAGACCCCCTCGCCCGCAGCTGTCGGCTGTGGAGGATTCTGACCCCGACCTCACCCCCTTGCCCAAAGTATGAGTCAGAAGGTCACGTGACCCGCGTCCAAGACACGTTTATCCTCGGTGCTCAGGAATAAGATATTCCTAAAAATAACAGAGACCAAATACCGCTTATGATTAAGTGTTTAGAAGTGATTGTCAGCAAAGGACTAATGTTGACGAAAAAAAGACATTTCCACTGGTTTTTGTACTGTAGACATGCGCCATGTACCCTGTTCAAACTTTTTTTTTTTTTCCTGTTTCAAAGCGAATGACTAATGGCTACTTTCAACATTCATGCCGGCGTCTGTTTTCAGAGCGACAGGTGCGATCTGAGTCTCTGAGTACTGAGTGAAATCGTACTGCGTAGCATGCTGATATAATCTTCTCATCCCTGCTTTTTACAAACAAACAACAACAACAAACAAACCGAAATCTTTCATTCTACGGCTTTTTATAGTAGCTAGCATGGCAGGCTAAATGGCAGAATTGTCCTCTATGTCTAGTACACTTAGGGGTCTCTGTGCAGTGCGGATCGTGTATCTAAAACTGATTGGCTCATTATGAGAGCGTGAGTTGTATTCACTCGACAGTATGCCTGCCACGTGACATCGACACTGCCGTACAGGGGATGCATGCCGCGACTGATCTCGTGGTAACCGGCATGAAAATCCACCAAAGGTTTATTCATCCCTTGAAAACAGGCCTCAGTGAGTCAGGGGAAGTCATCGCATGTGGGGTAGAAAATGATTTTATGGTCAGAAGACAGGGTTAGCTCGGCGAACTTACTGAACGACTGCTTTACTTAGGACATAAGTAACACAGACACATCCTCCCTCTCTCTCTCAAAAACAGCAACACAACTCAAAATTTTGTAACATAAGTTGACAGACCGGTCTCCACTGCATCGTTAACTTTTTTCTTGAGAGAACATACGAGGATCTTTTGGTAAGAATTGAATACGATTGGATAAGAGTCGATAGGAGCTCATTGTGATAGCATTATTGTATCACATTCATTCTCCATTCAACGGAAGGGAAGATACCATTACACTCTTTGTACTGGGAAGGCAATTGTATTAAACACAGTAGTTTACATTTCTGTATACATGTGATAGTTGCGAAGCGGTCGTCATGGCTACAGGATGTGATTGGAACTTTATGATCTGACGCAAAGAGTTAGGACTCGGCGCTCAACGGCTTCCATCATGTTCAGTGTGTCGGTGTGCTTGTCGCCAAGACAACCAGTACACCTCCAGACCCAACTCTGCAGACTTGTACTAATTATAAAAATAAAAATGAAATGAAATTATATCGAAATATTATTTTTAAAATCAACTAGTTTGCTCTCCTATCAGCACAACTGGCATGGTTACCATGGAAATAATGTAATAACAGTGCAGCATTTCTCTGTGGCCATGCTGTATTAATTGTATTAACTGTTGAAAACTCTTAACATTCGCACTGCAACAGTTGGTGTACTTTACCTATATATAGATGTAAATAAGAGGCGGGGACTTCAGTTGAATTCTCGTTACACATACCTTGCGCCATGCTTGTCGTGTATGAACACTTATTTTTCGACCAATATGACCAATATGATTGATGTTCCTTCCTGGTCTGAATGTTGATTATGATTGCTTGTTAATGTGTGGCCATTTCCCACTTGTCACTGATCTAACCGCCTCTTCGATGACCCGATATGGAAGAAAACTGAGAACCGGAAAGTTGTAAAACACGATGGGATGGACATTGGGGCGCCATCATCACTAGCAGCACTAGCAGCATCATTGGGATACAGGGATCTCCCATTAGCTGTAACGGACCTCCAATCTGTAATTTGTTCTTGTATTGTTAGAAGCATACAAAGTGAGAAGACAGGTGTCTTGGCTCAGCTCGAGCAGTTGAAAGTAGCGATGTACCTCATGACACCTGGCGCTGACTAGTCACCTCTCCTGCTTGCTGCCTCCTGTCCTGTAGGAATAGCAAGCACGTGCTTACCTTTGTTCCTGTTCCTCATATTGTAGTCTTATCACAATCTTAATAGATGACATTGATTTTCGTTACATATTCTGTGACAGTTGACTCCACCTGTCATTGTCAACCACTGCTAAAGTGTTCTTTGCGAGGAATTGTAGATAGTTTTCATTATACTCTTCTTCAGTTTTCCTTCTAAAATATGTCCAGAAGGCAGTGAGAACGGTGGTAAAAGATTCCACGATCAAATAAAATATTATAGACATCCATTTTCCAACAGACGTGTAGAGGAATGAGCACGATCACACATCGTCGCGATTGTTCTAGGAAAATCGATGACTAAAAAGTCAACAAACAAAACAACAGTTGTGAACAGATGCTGTTAAACATGTCATTAGTATACATGGACGGGTTTTGTGGATAGTCACTAGAAAGGTGTGATCGTTGTTTATTTGTAGATAACTGCGTGTGCACATGCGGCTGTGTGTATGAGAGTATGTGGGTGTTTGTGTGGTTGGGGGTGTGTGTGTGCGAGCGCATGCACGCAAGTACCGGGTGTAAAGGTGAGAGAGAGCAGGCGGCTTGCCGGCTGACTCAGGTCCAACTGTTCTGTCACTCAGCCAAGTGCCAGTGGTGAGCTAGCTAGTCACACTGTTGCAAGCCAGCAGCTAAAGATGGATGTGGCAGGTCTGCTCCAGTCTCCAAGGATGTAGGTACACGTAGATCACGTGGTTTCCTGACAGTGCTCCTCACTACCCATCTGTGCCTGCCTTTCCTGTGTCCGCAAGCTGTGTCACGCTTTCTTCAATGTCTAGTCGACCTTCTTTTAGCATCTTTATCTGTTCACAGTACTTTCTGTTGGCAAAGAATGTGGGCTGCTACAAAGCGTGGTTTTATTTAACTTGAAAACATAAAATAAATACAATATTATCAATCAGAAATCAGCAGGTCAATAGTTTAATGATCGTGTTCATCCACAAGCAATAACAGCTGTTGATGCCTTTTGCCCATAAAGTGCAGGCCGTGCGGTGGTCATAAATCAAATCAGACATTTTAGGTAAATTATTTGAGCTCACCGAGAGCAAACATCTCGTTCTGAACATTTTAAATTGCTTTTGTTAGCCCTTGTCGCCGTTTCCCACAGTGACCTATTCAAGGGAAAGAACTGAACTAGAACAAAGATACTAAATACTGTACTATATAATAGGGTTAGGGTATATATAGTATTTACTATCTTTGGCTGAATTATGTTCCATTGTGGTATATTTGAAAGCTGAAAGAAAAAATTCACAACTGACCATTGTATTTCAAATTTCGTGCCAACAATAAAGTTCTAGTTAAACAGACATACGAACTGCCAATGGCAAGTTGAAAGATTTTAACAATTTTGTGATTGTCACTAATGGATTGTGGTGGTCTTTCTTCTACAGTCAATGACAGTTAATTTTGACAGGGAATGAAAGCTTGATTGTAGCATCGTCTTGTAACCTTTGTATCGTTCAGGTGTTTTTTTTTTCGCTCTGCAAGTGGGCGTAGAGAAAATTGTTTTCATTGACGAAATCCTCTGACTTTCTGTTACCACTTTCCTCTTTCTCTCCATCCCTCAATTCACTGTCCTCTACCGCTTCTTCCGCTTCTCCCACTCTCAGACTTGCCTGCATTCCGGGTACCTACCTGTCTCCTGGCTTCAGCCCATCAACAGCTGTATCGCTTCTTCTTCCGTTCTTCCACGCTAACACTGCTGTTTATACTGTTTTAACACTTTCAACTTTTGATTGGTAGTACATTTTAAGGGGTTAAATACTTATTGTGTGATAGTTTACAATGTTGTGAATTTTGAGATAGCTAAATAGCTAGATACATTTGGTTATCCCGTTTTCCACTGCTCAAAAATGAGACTTCAGAAGTCCATTATACGGACAGAAGGCTGTAGGAGTCCATCACAGTTGATTTTTATCCCTTCTTGAAATTAAGCACCTTTCATTCTTTTTTGATTGTGGTGCGTTTTAAGGGGAAGAACATACGTTCTATACGTGCATAAAGTAAATAATGTACCTTTTATTTAGTGCATGAGTATACGATCAAACCATTCCTTCTGAGAGCCTTTCGTGAGATTTTGTGGAAAAAAAGATGATGGCAAATGAGTACTTTCATAGCCCAGTCGATGATGCCATCTCGCCTAACATGTTTCTTTGAGAGTTTGTGTGTGAGAGAAAGAAAGAGACTGTGTGTGTGTGTGCGCATGCCAGTTTGTACAATGTGCATATACAAGTGTATGAGAGTGAGCGACCGTGCATATTTTGCATGCCTTGTCACCCTCCTCACGGTCAACCTGCTGCTGCTTTTTTCATGGATTATTTTGTTAAAATAAATCGCTTGACAACCTATATCTCGGAATGTGCGCTTGCATGTGTTGATAGTTAAGTACTTTAGGTAAGGGGATTTGTACGCGTGTGTGTTCACGTGTACTATAATCATTTGTTAGCATTTCCTTCCCTCAACTTCTTTTGTGCTTCCTGGTGTCGCCGCCTCAGAGACTATAAATATCAACATGATATTTTAGGCAATACTATGCGCCTGCTGGCACTCAGTGATATCTGCAAGTAAAGTTTGACAGCGATTAATGTTACATACAGGGCAAGGGTAGATTTTTTTTTCTTTTTTGTGCTGGTGCGCTTTCAATAACTTTGAATACTCGTTTGCCTCAGCGGCTTTCTATTGTAGATAACAAACAAAAAACAAAGAAAATGTTAGAGAAGAGCTTTAACTGTTGCAACAATATTTGTGTGTGTGTGTGTGTGGCTTGTTTGTTTGTTTGTTAAGTTGGTAAGTTCTTCTTGTATGCATGCTGCTTTTCCAATGGGACGTCTTCATTCTCCGATTTCCTCCCTTTGAAACATGGCCGACGTTCCTGGCGACAGCTGACAATAACTAAAGAGTGCCTCGCTTTAGGAAGTCTAATTTTTCACTTTTTTATGAAAGCCATTATAACAGCCTTGTATTTTATAATTATCGGTGTTCTGAGAACTCTGTTCATCGACACTGAATAATTTTGATGGTCATGAACTGTGTGCACTGCTCCAACATCGTTCCTAGGTTTTGAATGTCTTGTTTTTCGAGGTATTCTTAATTTGTATTAATTTATGTATTTATCGTAGAACAAGAAAAAGCAAGACACGAAATCGTAGTGTTTATAAATTGTCACTTTCGCAGAATTTTTTGTTTTTCAAAACAAGAGGAAACTCATTTTTTAATTTGTCTGATTATTAGGACTACCCCTCCGTAGATTTTAAACTTTGAAAACAAAATACAGTCCATACGTGCACACACACACACACTTTGTTATTGCTGACAATGCTTTTTAATTTCACGGTTTGTTGTGGGTAATCGACTGTATCGCACTAGGAGTGAACATGGACTACTAGGTGCGGATAGAGAAAGGGAGATAACGCGTACTAATGTGTGAGGTGAGCGAGTGCTGGTTCTTGGAAGCATTTTCTCCGGCAACTCAACTCTCATTCACAAGAAACAAGGCGCTCGCTTCTGAAACAAGACTTCAGTTGCGTCACTTGAGCAATATTTTATCAATACAAGTTGAACTTATTAATCCATATAAAATAACCTTCACGTTGCTGAAAGCATTTGCAGTTGCAGGCAGAAGCAAAGATAGCCGGTAAATTTTATTTAATGAAAACAGCAGAAAACATACATTGACAGCTTGTATTGTGCCAGTAGTCGGGGTGACCATCATGTCACCTTGCTTGTGAATCACATGCTGCTTAGGAAGCAAAACTAAACATTATTTTAACGCCCGACAGTCGGTTAATCACAGAGAACCAGAACACACCCGGGAATTTAAAGTTACAATCTGAAATGAAGATTTTGTGGATTCTGCCTTAATTTTTGTTTCAGGGTTGCAGTTCAAACAGACATCGCGCACAAGTTGGGAATTGTTCTCAATGTAAGTGTTTCACACAGCCAGCGTTACACCATAAGGTTACAGTTCATTGTAACAAATAGACGATAACATTACATCTTTAGAAAGCATTGTTACATCGAAATTAGCAGACAGTGTGGTACTACAGGTGAATATAAAGCAGAGATATAAATACAGAGATCACATATCCGGAGTTTAATAGCACATGCAGCATTTACATACGATAAGAAGGTATTAGAATAAAAAAGTTTTTTTAATAAAAGACTGCGTGGTTCGTAACACAATGACACAGACTAGACAACACGTACAAGCTTGTAGTAATTTCTCAAGTACCCGGTGTTATAATCTACAGTATTTTATTCTGGTCCAGGTAAAGGTAAACTTATTGTCAAGATTTCCTGGTCATAATGTGACATTTTATGTTTCCTTGATGAGCTGTATCGGAATTATTATAACTATTTATAATACTACTAGGCCTGCTGAAGACATGCTTGTACTCAATACAAGAACTTGTTTTCTCAGCTCTTACTCGGGCTCGGATCAATCTGTTTATAAATTTATTGTTCATGCTCATATCATAGCTGGGTGTGGGGACATCACTCTTTCGATGCACACAAATATCTCCACTGACAGCAAAAATCTCCATATAGCTTGTAATATTTTTTCATTTTTAAAAACCCTTTTTATACCGTGAGCTTTACTTCATGGTGGAGGCCTGGTTGCAAAACAATAGCGAAAAACAGGGTTACTTCACGAGAAAACTACTCAAACCTCCAAGCAATGTATTCGAACTATACTCTTCTAAACAAAATTACGAGGTTTTATTTCAAAAATTTCTTATTAAAACGGTGGCAAACTAGCAACGTGAAATGGGCAAAGCCGTTGGAACAAGAGAGATATGGTCGGTTAGACAACTCTTCGTTGGAAATTTAAAGACCAGCATTATCTCCCTTTACTTGAAATTTTCTTTCTTTAACACTATGTGCACCTAAAAGTTCTTAGTTTCTCTTTAATGCCTTCCAAGTGATATCCCGAATTCCTTACTTCATAAGGTGTTGTAAATCAATTAACTTCAGTCATTAGGCAAAGGTGATAAGGTTAAGGTCGCCCCTAACCCTAACCCACTTTACTCAGGGCCAGCTATTCATGAGGGCAGTGCCCATCTCACTCTCCATGGCTGCCACCTTCCCCAGCCCTCTATGAAGTCATGTGACCATTCCCGCCAGCTGGGTCGACGGGGGAAGTTTGCTGCGCTATTCGAGCATCGAACCATCGCTCTCAGTTCGGACGCCAGTTCAAACTTGATATTACCTATTAAAATATTTGAAAACAATTTCAATGATTAAAAACATAGACCATGCACCACTTGCTTCAGGCGAAAATAAAGCTAAGAAATTCCTAAATTGCTGCATGTAAATGTTTTGTGACAAACGAATTGTATGAACTGGACAGATAATACAAGACACATGTAAAAAAACACATTATGTGTACATCTAAAAGAAAGACTTTATTCACAGACACAGGAGGACGTAGATGAACGGGATTTACTCTCTCATTCTAATTTGTAAAATCTCATTCCCGAGTGTAATAAATTTACTTGTACTTCTGCCTGAATTGATGCTTATCTGAACTATTGGCGCCATTTTTTAAAAAATCTGTTTATTCATCAGGTAGAGGTCAAGACTGGTTATTGCTGGCTGAAACTGAGGATCAACAGAGTTTAATTACTAATAATACTAGATTAGTTAGGTTCTTGTTCACAAGAAGAAGTAACAAGATAAGACTATACTAAGTTAGTAACTTTTAGTCAGTCAATATGCACTCGATCTCTCTCTAAAGTTATAGTTGTTGGATTTTTAAATTATTTGTAACAAATGCATTTAGTCCATTCCTACTCTTAGCTATATTTCTTGCTCAAATGTACAGCATTCTGATAAAATATCTTGAGGTCTGGATCCATAAAAACGAAAAAAAAAATTACTGCAAGCAGCGTTATAGCCCGCCATAGAAACGGAAGTTGGAAAATGGCTAACTTGCAAGACGATGCGAATAAAATCATTTGATATCTCGCTCTTTGTATACATTCTATCCAGCTCTCTTCTTCCTCTCTCTCTCTCTCTTTCTTTTCATCAATGCCTGTATATTTAAACACACACACATACACGCAACCACACAGTCATAGCATATGCTTAAACACACTTTAAGAATATCCATACTTAAATAAATTCGACTCTATGTGCGTTTGCTACATTAATATTGGGATGCGTGAAATGTAATGAAAAAAGGAGAAACCAGCTACTCTCATGACAACATCCATCTTACTGTAGGCAACAAGAACAACTCGTTTTCCTCCTTTCCTTGTCCTGTCACATGTCAGCCAACACGTTGACCCCACCACTGGTTCTACAATATTCACAAATGTCAAACAATATTCTGGAAACTGAAAAACATCCACAAGCGACAAACACGGTCTGTTCATCTCGGTTTGGGCCGACTCATGCGCATTTTGTGACAACTGTCAACAACCATGCTTGTCATGTAGTATCTTTTTTTTTTAATTCTTCGATTTGATAAATATTTATCGTGAGGCCATTTCAGAATAAAGTATTTATCTTTGGCACCTGTCTCTTCCTCGCTTTTTATGTCTTAAAGCTTTTTCTTTGATCTTAAAAAAAAAAGAGATGACCTCTGCATGGTATTATCCTGTAAATACGATATAGGATGCCACCGTGGTAAGGCCGGATCTTCTCACATCAGACAATGCTTGGTGGAGGTGGAAGGTGAAGGAATGACGGGTGGATGAGGCTTGGGGGAGGTCACTCCACGCTGCTTTGACGACGCACGTAGTAAGGAATCTTCTGGGGCTCGCCAGCAGACACTGAAACATGGAAAAAAACAGAAGATGTGTGCATACCACATCCACGCCTTTCAGACACTAGTCATGCAATCGCTGCCAGATTTATTTATTAATTATTATTTATTTATTGCCTATTAGCCCTGGCATCCCGTTTGCGACCTTCGGTACCTGTCATTGAAGACCAGTCTTCCATTTCACCTGATTTTTTCTTTAACAACACGCGCATACGAAGGGAGGGGATGATGCGTGCATGTGTGTGTGTACATGTGTCTGTATGTCTGAGTTTAACAGAAGTTATTAAGGTTTCAATGTTTCAATGAAAATAAGACCATTTGTCAGAACTTGCAAACGCCCCTTAAGCCACTGGCTTCGAGAAAGCATCAATTATTTTCAGCCTCGCACATCATCCTGGATTTTTCTTAAAGGAGTGGGTTGGAAAAGAAAACTGAAAGTAATAAAAGCGTTAGTCTCTCGGGATTATCTCAACACTTCATCCACGCCAACCAGATCCTATTAGCTTCATGAGCATGTCAGTGGAATTCCAATGGAAGGCAACAAACAGGAGATGGGTCTGTTGAACCACAACACAAAGACTGGGAGTAATCAGTCCACAATGATGGCTGCCCGCTGCGACTTCACTTCGCCATTCTTCTCTTCTGTCGAGGCTGACAGGAGCTATACTACAGCCTACTAAACCCAACATCCTGTAATCAAAGCCTGTAAGGTTGTTAAGAACTACTCATACAAAACTCCTGGACACTTTTCCCGAGTTCTAAAACCAGGTTTCATTAAATAATATTTGAATACTGTCATGCTATTGTCGATTTTAATTAACACGATAAACATTTTATGATTTAAAGATGCTGTCTTGCCTCCGTGATGTCTGTTGAGCTCACGGAAGTGTTGTTTGTCGCTTAATACTGAAGATAATACTTCCGACAGTTTCACTTACCCCCTGTCACAGTAGAAGAAATTTCGAAAGGTAAAATAATGAAAGTAATGAATTTAAAAATGAACAGAAAGAGATGAAAAGGGAAGGTGAAGGTAGGGGAAAAGAAAGATAAAAAAACAGGAAGAAATGAAAATAAAAAGTGAATTAGCAAAACTCAAAGAATCTACAAGAAGAAACGTTAGATAAGAGAAGGTTGCTCAATACAATCAAGAAGAAAAAGAGGGGAAAAAATAAACAAAGGCAGCATGGCGACTAACTGGCTATCTGGACGAAGTTCATCCCCCAGATGATGCTCCACACCCAGCCCACGATGATAACAAAGGAGATCATCTGCAGGAAGGCCGACAGCAGGTTGATGCCAAAAGCCTTGGCAGGGGCCGCCAGTCTTGTCTTGCAGCCACACAGACAGGTCCAGGAGGAGACAAAGGTTCCTGGAACAAACAGCCACATCTCTGACTTGGCAAACGTGTCAGCAACCAGAAACCACCCGCACCCAAGACCAGCAATAAGAGAACAACAATGACAAACAAGTGCTATTTCCATCGGGTTCTTACTTTGTTTTTCTTTCTTTCTCCGTTTTTTTTTTTTTTTTTTTGTTCATTCATCCCTTTTGTAGCTTACGTCTTTTTTCATCCGTTCTTTTCTTTCTTTGCACTTTCATTCGTTCATGCTTCCTTTCTTATTTTACTTTATTTAATCATTTTCTTTATATCGTTTCTTCCTTTTGCTATTCATTCTTTCCTTTTTCCGACTATTCACGAACCTCTTCTTTTATTTATGTCCTTCCATATTTTTTTATTCTGAAGCAATCCACATTATATTTTTTTTATTCTCATTGACCTGATAGCGTGAGGTGGGAAAACTGAGGAATGAAAAGCTGAGCTCGTTCCATCGATACTGCGAGAACTTCTCAGCTTCTGTGTAACGATCATTCACCGCCATCGACGGACCGTGCATCTGAAACGCATGTAAATTCACTCCTCCCTTGAGATCGCCCAGGTTTTAATCGATAAACAAATTTTGTTGTTGTTGGTGTTGAACAATGCAACTTCCTAACAGATAGCTCGTTGAGCAGAAAATTTTGTACAAGGCGTAGTAAGGAGGGACTGGAGAAAAGTTGTTTGTCTGTAAAGTGTTTGTTTGTTTTTGTTTTTTTGTTTTTGTTTTTTGATTGTTTGTTTGTTTGTTTTGTTTTTTTTCGTTGGTGTTAGGTTTTCTGTTGTTGTTGTTGTTGTTGTTTTGTTTGTTTATTTGGGGTTTTTTGTTTGGTTTTTTGTTGGTTTTTTTGTTGTTATTTGTTTGGGGGTTTTTTTTGGGGGGGGGGGTTGTTGTTATTTGTTTGGTTTTTTTTTTGCTTGAATCCTGTTTTGTGTGTCGTGGTTCTGCGGTGTGGGACTTAATTTCACAAGGTCTGGTGGGTGCCTTCACTCCTGCTACTTGTGCTCTGCTATTGAACCCCCGGGGCTCATCCAGCGACTATTTCCGGGATTCATTTGCATACAATTGGCCTCGAGCGGGTTCTTCCCACTCACTTTTCTACTTAATCGAAAACGTGGACTCGGAGACGATGTGATAACTTAGAAAAAGAAGTCTCTCTGTCTAAAATGTTTTAGTTCATAATAAGAATTCCTTTCACTTCTCGGTATAGTCACTTCTGCACCCAAAGATTCCCGCAAGGCTTGGCGGTTGATATCTCTTCGAAATCTTTTAATCGTGCCCATCTGCTTGAAAGATCTGGCTGCAAGAAGTCTTGCGAAAAAAAAATATATAAAAAAGCTGAATTCCCTGGCTGCATTTGGCACTGAACTCAGATACATTCACTCTCCGTGATTACCGCTGTCTCGTGTGTTTTTACAACGAGGGGCAGGTGAGGTGGTTCAGATCTTGATACAGATAATTCTTAATGTCGCTTTAATGTTTAATTTTGAAAGCTGTCAGCCATTTTGTGCGCTGTCTTCACGTGGAGTTGCTTGCCAACCAGTGTTTACCATTTCATTACATGGGATGAGAACCCGAGTTAGTGGAATCGGTGTTTATGGGGTGTGTGGCTGGATGCGGCTTCAAGGAGTAGAGGATGCTGGGATGCATCGTGCTGCTATTCGTTAGGAGCTTCTTTTTTATACACTCTTCCTATGATCATTCCAGTAGGCAAAGCCGCTGTAATCTCTTTTCAAGATCTTCTGCTGGAACGGAAAAGTAGAGAAGAGTGCATGAAGATGTGCAGAATTCAAACTCATTTACAAAAACAAAGTGTCTGCACTTTTGCAATCACCAGAGACAGACCAGAAGAGAGGAGAGAATAGGGAAGGTTGAGGATTTTTTTTTTTTTTTTTTTTGACATCTGAGGGTGTATCAAGGCCCAGTACACAAGTGCCACGTGTTTACAGAACAACCTGGGACACCCAATCCTCGCTAAATGTTTTTGAGAGAAGAGGGGGAAATGGTTTCGGAAAAGGTGAAATTGTGACCTGTAGGAGTAAGAAGGAATAAAGTAAACAAAACTAAGGTGAACAGGTCACGATGGTGAATGTAAAATTATTATAGTGACCCCTCAACAGGTCAAGTCAATGTGAGGTGTTCTCCCTGAGAGGATAAATCTCGAGAGGTGTTTCAATAACTTCTGAAGTTAATTTTATTTTGAGGTTTCATCGTCTGTCCTTTCTCTTCTCTGACTGTTAGCAGCTATCATTAAAGAACTTTGTCTTGATAATAACTGAAGCTTAAGGACAGCTGTGCACGACTCGCACCTGTACCACATTCTTCATGTCAAAAACTTCTCTTTTTGTAGTTCCCTTTTTTTCTTGGCCTCGCTTTGACCTCGCATCTCAACCTGTTCCCCTGTCGATGTTTGCAGTGTGGTCTTAGAACTTGCAGCTGAACTTTGTGTGGCGGTTTTCTGGCATAAATTATTATGTTATTTTCTAACCTGGGCGTGGTGACACTTCTCAAGTATGCAGTATACAGAAATGTCGAAACTGATGTCGACAAAAGGAAAGTGCTTCCACCTGAAGGCGATTTCGCACTGTGGGGGATGGGGTTCAATACTTTTCTGGCCCAAACAGATTACAAGTACTCCTGGCGTCTGGTTCATCGATGGCCT
Organism: Pomacea canaliculata; assembly: GCF_003073045.1. NCBI lineage: Eukaryota > Metazoa > Mollusca > Gastropoda > Architaenioglossa > Ampullariidae > Pomacea > Pomacea canaliculata. The sequence goes on from NC_037597.1 coordinate 17,116,203, forward strand.
TGACTGCGGCGACTCTCCTTCCTCCTCCGTGACAAGAAAACAATCACAAACTGCGCAGCACTTCTCGGAAAACAATGACACGGCGCTTGATAAAACTGAAAAACATTTGGCGCTTGCCGCGACTTTTGTAATGTGGTGTATACATTGGTGTATATATTGAACGAACCACAACAAACACTCCCTGCCTTACCCTTATGCACCATCACCGCCTAGCATATACAAAAACCGTTACATCCAAGCAGGAAGACAAACAAACAAAAATCTTCAGAGTCGCCGGCCAAGTTAAAACACAAACATATATAAATATAAAGAAATCTCCACCCCCGTTGGCCAGCAGAAGTAACCAGTTGATGCCAAACTTCTTTTTTCCCACATGAAAAGTACAAAAACTGTTGAGTTTCATTATTGCTGCAAAACAAGTTTTCGGAACACTTCTGTTGCTCAGTGTTTTACCATGTTTATGTCTGAAGTCCGCAGGAAGACAGCAGACACAACATGTCCTGGCAAAACGGACAAAGGCGAACTTCCTCAGAACCGTGCAAACCGGCGTCTGTGACAATTTATGTCTAAAACATCAACTCGACAACGAGCAGTGGCCTTTCTGATGTAAATTGTTGCTTTTGATATTCACATATATTTCCCTTTGCAAACAGAATGTAAAACTGTAGAAGTAGTGTGTATGAGATTCACGGAGGTTGGGGAGGAGGTGTAGACGAGTTTGCACCTGTACTATACTCTCATATACTGTGTTTATGTGAGGTTTGTGTGTATGTTTATGTGTAAAGTTGTTTGTCAATATGTATCTAGAAGTCAATTTTAACTGGTCTTGTTTATAATTGGATTGTGTGTAGGTCCGTTCTCTGATGTGTAATTACTCTGACTAGACGAACATACTCATGCTCTTGTAGTTGTAAGGAATTATTCAATGTGTGTCTGTGCGAGTGCATGCACGGTCTTGGGCATACTCCTTTTTTTGTGTTTATCAGACACTGTCAGAATCATTCTTTGTAAGGTTTCTCACACAGAAATGGCAAACGTGCTTGAGCTGACCTGTACGAGGCTGAATTCTTTCAAGTGAATACATTTGTCACAGTAAATATGTGTAAGCTGGCAAGGACTGGGGTCAATACAGGATGATTACCCCTCAGCCTCCAAGGCGCAGCCGCCAGATGTCACTGCACTCATGCAGTTTGTCCTCAGCATCAGGGCCCTCCTCTGGCTCGCCGCCATCCTCCCCCCCTACCTGGCTGTCGGGTGGCCATCTTGTCGTGGCTGTCGCTCGATCCTCTGGTCGTGTTTATTATGTTATCTTCATGCCGTGGCTGTTGTGTTGATCTCTCTCTTTTGGGGGCGGTCCAGCACCTGTCACCAATACAGTGAGGATTGGCAGCCCACGGTTCAGATCTCGCCTCGGTCACGTTATTTTTCCTGCATGTGGCATCTGTTTACAGGGCTGGGTGCCTTTTTGTGATACATCCTTAGCTGCTGGATCGGCGTAAAACACCAACATTCACCCCTCTCTGTCTCTCATGATTCGGTCCACACCAAGGAGGCTCTAATGGCTCCTAGTCTCGGCTCACACAACCACCACACAGTCTTGTCTACTGTTCTAGCGCCCCGTGAACAATGCGATCATTAACTTGGATCACTCTCAATCTCCTGACACAAAGCAATCAGCTCATTAACTGGTCATTTCTCCTCCTGCCCCCTGATCAATGTGCACACCCCTACAAAGGGTGTTGTCGGCTTCCTCCATCACGATCATCAAGTTCTTGTTTCCTCCTCCTCTTCTGCTCTGATTGCTTCTGTCACGATTTACTGCCTCTTCTTCCTCTCGGGGGTGGCGATGGGGGTCAGATGAAAGCCCCTATCACAGATTCTTGAAAATTTCTGCCAGGAGGCCATCTTTGAGCGATCAAAGTCGTCAACAGATGCAAGTGGCGAAAGTATTCACACGCCTGCCTCCTTTATGATAGAGTGTAAGTGCTTGATGTTTTCGTTCTTGGGGCATCAGGTTTATCGCCAATGTAGGTATAGACGATGTAGAATTGTAGATATTAAAAAATCAGAAAGCCAGGTGGATAGGAATTTGATGTATCCTTCCGCAAATTTTCGTTGTCAAAAATAGCTTCATGTTTATGATTTTAATTTATGTTTTATCACCTTGAGTTTTATAAATATTTCGGGCTTCTCTTCTTCGGATCTGATTTCGCAAGTGGTTTTCAAATGTGGAACTAGGAGGCTAGTGTCAGGATGTTCACATCAAGTCAGGATGTTACAGAGAGGACCTTCAACTGCTCAAGTAGTTTTGGGGAGAAAAACAAAACAAAGCCCTGTCTGGCGGAACTGAATGCACTTTAGTTTGGACAGTCTCCAGACGGCGGGCAACAAGTTTCGCAGACATCCGTTGGCGACTCCTAGGAAGTGCATGCAAGAGCTACCTCAGGTATTCTCTGACAGAAAATTGCAATTTCCCAGAGTGTAGACTGAAAAGCCTGCACAGGCTTCGGAGGCTGTGAGGTGGGGATCTGTTACAGGAAACAGCTGACAGGTGTACAGATAAACTTTCCTTACCTTTCTGTGGACAAAGTACAGGAATCCATTGAAAACCAATTAGCATTTCAATTTCCTTATGTTTAGCTGACAAAGGAATCAGGTAGCAGTCGGTGAATAATTACTGCAATAGAAAATTTACAAGTTTGGAAACAGATCCAAGTCAGGAAGAATTTGCACTTGTTTTCTCTTGTCTGGAAAATGTGTCAACAATATTTTCGGAGGGTTGCCAATAACCTGTTTCGCCTGACTAGGTGTGCAGAAATGTTTTTGAGTGTAGGAGAGGGGAAAAATTGCAGAAAATAGATGTAAGCTAGTTCATCTCATTGCCAGGTCTGTCGGACCGTAAACTAGACATGTTTGTTGTTGACCCTGCACACATTTCTCTTTGTTTTCCTGAAAGTCTACTACGCTCACATACCTACTATAACCACCGTTAGCTCCAATAGAGGACAGAACAACATCTGCTTTTCTGGACACCACTTTATAACTTTTATGTCCCTGGGTTCCTCTTGTTGCCTCCAGGGCAACAACTTGCCCTCGCTTGATATACCTGACGGCTGCATAAGGTCAGGGACTGTGTTTTGTTTTAGTTACCTGTCTCATTGCTTTACCTTGCTAATCAGCATCATTGATCTCATTTGACACATTTCCAATCACACGCAAAATCGTGTTCTGGTTTCTTCATGATGGCTCCACCTTCCAGCACAAGCATGTCCCGCAAAATTAGAAACATCTGGGGCTGGTTAAAATTTCGTTCACTCGCTCTTGTCCGTGCAACAAGCTTTGAAACCTTTTTGCGCTGCGAACCTTTGAGTCAAGGCCGATCCATGAAGACACTGCAGCAAACAGCAAAAAAAAAAGTTTTCCTTAGTGAACCGTCTTCACCAGAAACACCCGAAGGCTGCATGACCGGAGAAAGCGTTCTCAAGCTCCCAGTTTGATAAAACCTTTTGCTGGAATTTTGGGCTGGTAAAAAACGGTGCCAGATTGTGGGTCTTTTCAGAATTGAGGGAGAAAAAACTCACTTGCAAGATATTCGAATGTTTTAACCGACCCCAGCATGGCTTGCTTGCAGATGTAAACCACACAAACACATGAATGACCGTCATGCTATGTTAATTTTTAGGAGCAAAGTTGAAGACTTCTTTAGGATGTGTGCAATATGACTAACCTTTATAATCACCATCATTATAAGTCTTCACTATCATTTATCCTTTTACATACCAGCTGACGGAAAGTTATACTGGTAGTTGGGGTCTGGACAGACGCAGGGGTTGACAAGGCTCGCCACTGGAGTCTGTCTTGACCGGGTGGTAGGCAGGCCCTGCATGGGGCAACCTGTCTACTGTGTCACATTCGCCACCCGCTTCTTCCTCTGCCCACCTTGTCATCGACCTCCTGTAAAGTCTCTTGAAGGATGGTCATTGACAGAGAACTAAAGAGAAGTAATAACACCATCCATATCTACTGCAAATTCTGGATCCATCTGGATGCCCAAACGAATTTTCACGTCCTTTTATTCGAGACTGGACGACAGACCAACAAAATCTTTGGAAGATTTTTGATAACTTCTTCTGCCAAACTCAAGATATAGGTCTGAGAGTCGCAGGTCATCTGGGCAATGCCCTCTTTGCGTCCAAACTATGGTTCAGTACGAAGCTTTAATCCACAAAAGTGCCTGTTGCATCAACAAGAGAGAGAGAGAACAGAATCTGGTGAACTCATGACATAAAACATTTGGAAACCCAAAACTCAAAAGAATGCCTTTAAAGACTTGAGTCTCTTTTTTGAATTTTATTTGTTTAGTCTGTGTGTTTGTTTTTTGCAATCACTGTCCAAACTCTAAGCCTCTTATTCTCACAACAGTAACTACAAACGCCGCTCACAACACCACACACGGACATTATTCTGGTTTTCATGTGCGTGCATTATTCATTGACTACAAAGAACATAAAGTTGTTTTCATGCAGATGAGACCACTTGTTAAAACAGAGTCTCTAATGCATTAACAACGCAAAATAAATTATACTCGCAGATAAAACAATGCAGGTGAATCAGACTCGAGCCGGAAGCGAGGCTGGTAGCAAAAATAGTCATTAAAACTAATCCCTGGGAGGCAGCCATGTTGGCAGCGGGGTCGAGGCTCCTGGCGCTGGCCTCGATGTCAGATAGCAAGCGATAGGGGGTGTTGGGGGGGGTGTGTGTTGGGGGAGGTGGTGTGGGTGTGGGTGGGGTGTGTGTGGGTGGGGTGGCCCACACAGCTCAACGTAGCCAAGGGCCCGAGCTAAGAACTGCTCGTGGCAAATCGAAGGGAGCAAGGGGGCGATGCGGCGTAGATAACCAAAGCTTTGTACACGAGCCCTCGGATGGAATTTTTTCGGGTCTTTGATTATTACCTCCGACGCGCAGCCTCCCAGCATGCACACGTATGGGCGTGTTTAAATTCCAGTGATGTCGAGGGGAGGGCAGATTTAATGACTGCAATAAAGCGACATAATTTTCGTGGTTATGACCAGGCCAGGCTTCATTTCAGATTTTAATGATTACGAGAAAACAGTTACATCACAGCCTACTATGGCTTTATTTGTTTATCATGTTATATACAGAGATAATTATAGGAAAGAGGACAGAAGGAGAGAGGGAGACAGGGAAAGCAAAACAGTGTGACAGATGAAACACACCTTTTCTCTCTACCCCTTCCTCCCCGTTATTTGTCCCTCCCATAATACTCCGCCTCCACTCCCTGAAAACAAACGGACTAACGGTGAGATTTTAGTTTACATGCGAAGGCGAACAGTCTTCTTACCTCTAAAGACGAAGCGTACAAAGGATGAAGACGATTTATTGTATACGCATTAAGCAAAAAGACAGGAAGACAGGAGACAACTGAATCGAACGGATCTGAGAAAAATTAGTCAGATCCCTTCTGTTCAATGGCATAAAGTCTTCTAATGGTTTTGTTTGAAAAACGGATGCTGAACACATCCTCCATTAATTACTGCATTATGGTTGCCGTTATTCTATCTATTATTTTTTTTAATGTGTCCTTCGACAGTCTCCATCCTCCACGCGAGCAGGTACATTCAGTTCAATCTGCAGTCACTCCTTCCTGCAGTTAATGTTCGTTTCATAACATTGTTGGAATACCAGCCTCGGGCAAGGACGGGGAGCATCAAACGTTGTTGTAATGAGAGTCGATCGACTTGCAGCTCGTCAGCGGCGCTGCGAGATTAATCCACCTACCCTTCCGACTTCTTCATTTGCCTTCTAGCTCAGGTGCACTCAGGTGCCATCCCCCTCCCCCTGTATCTCCCCTCAAATACCACAGGGTAGGAGCCACGACTGGCGCCCTCTATCGGCGGCTGCACATACCCGGCGGCTTCTTCCGCTCTTGTCGCACACCAGCGAGTTTCATTATCTGCTTCCAGAGTTAAGTGGTTTCCTGCCCGCCTACACCATGCAGCGACTTGCGACAAGGAGAATTTATTTAGTAAACCTGTATCCTGAACACAGGCTGCTTCAACATAAGCATTGCAAGCACACACACACCACCCAGGACAAGGTATCCTGCCGAGTCACGTGACCAAAGAAGACCAGCTTACGTCGCCTAACCGTTGACAGTAGATGTTCCTGGTGTCCTACGTGGGCAGGTCACACCCAGCCCTGGCGGAGCTGCAGCCACGAAGCACCTGGGGAAATAAAACCATTCTAACCCTAACCCTAACCCTTCCTTAAGGTCTAGCCATCAGCTAAACCGCTGTGTGTGTGCACGTGCGTGCGCGTGTGTGTAAGTGCATGGTTAGTGGTCTTTCAGTTCTTTTTCCTGAACTATCTCCTCCCTCTGTTATTAACGGCAGTTGTAGGAAGTAATTAGTGGGAGCCAGAAGGTCAGACGAGACAGGGGACAGAACTCTAGAACCACAATTCACTGATGCGACCCGCGGAGCGATGTGATTCTATTAAATAAAATATAAGGATTCCACCCGCCAGCTAAATGGCGAAGGTCCCAATACCTGAGGGCAGGCAACTGTAAGTTGTTGATCGTTTCTACAACAGGGTATGAGGAAGACAGGTCTCGATCCTCTCCCCTTCAGCTGCCTATTACCTTCCTGATAAATCTCGCAGTGTGTAATCAGGATGCCATCAGCGCTGGGCGGGTGGAAGACAGTTCCGGTCACCGGCCCGAGCAGGAATCGTTAACAGAAAGTCGTCAATGGACTCTGCTTGCGCTGAATGCGAATATAAAATGTCCCATGATGCTCTACTCTACCCATAGTCCAAATAAAAGCTTTGCTGTTCGCGAAGTCATGTTTTGGTTTTATATAAGACTGATTGTGTTTTGTCTCCAGGACTCTAAAGAAGTTTTTCTGAAACGCACGCATGAACATGAAGGTGATGGATCTCCTGCTACAGGCAATATGTCATCCTTTGCATACTAAACTAAACTGTCACTACATGCTGAGTGTAGAGGGACAAACAAAAACAGTCTTCACACGTTCCAACTCAAGGACTGTTCACTGCACGGAAGCGAACTTTCGGGATTTAAAAAAAAAACTAAAAAAAAAAAGGAAATAAACATGTACAAACAAACGAACAAACATCGAACAAACAAACAAATTCAAAAAACAAATAAACGAATAAAACCCACGAACACTCTATCATATCCATGACATACACGAGAGAAGCAAGATTCTCAAAAAAAGAAACGCGGTTTTTGAAAAATCTGGAAAAAGCTGTGGAAACCTGAGAGGTTGGGGATAGTCTTGCCGAGGTGAGGACAGCAGTTTATCTCCTTGACACTCACCCTTTGCTCGTGTTGTTGACCTCATGTCACGGCCAATTTACAAAGATTGAGCCTGACACGTTGAAACCGTTTTATTGTACGACCCCTGCCCTCCCACGCCCCGGTGGGAAGAACATCTCCGCCAACCACAACCCAGTGACACCACGAGTGTCTGTGGACAGCGATGCACGTTCAGATAAACAAGTTGTGAACAAATGCTCGGTAGGAAGTGCACGTGCGTACACACTTGAGTGCGCGGACGTGCATTTAGGTAAACATTTGAAATTGCGGCATTTATTGTTATTTACTCTGTTCACCTGCGATGATCGTTGTAAGCTCTGGAGAGCTCGCTGCACGTGCTTTGCGCACTTGAGGACCGGCCATGTGGTGTGACCATTCAGACCATACCGCACCTGTCCACGTGCACACTTTAATCGTCAGGTTTCCATGCCCACGGTTTATATAATTTGTGTGCAGCTGTCAATTTACAGCTGCATGTGCATAGTCTGTGCGCAGTTGTCCTTCACGTCCAGGTAGTTTTTGTACACCTCTGTGTGGAGTCATCTATATCTAGTTTCAGTGCAAACTGTCCATATATACTATTTGTGTGAAACAAGATCCATTGCTCGAGTGCAGCTGTTCAATCCCACAGTGTGTGCAGCTGTCCACGCCCGGTTTTTTTTTTCTCGCCCCTTTCTTGGCCAATAAGAAGCTTCTTAACCGGACACACATGGTCGAATATTTGACTACTTGGACAAATCTCTAAAATATGATTATGTAAAAAAAAATCACACTTCCTTATTTGACAATAAGTATCAGGCTAAGAACATACTTCAAGCTCTGATTTCTGTAAATATAATTAATTTGTTTTGATATCAGTGAAAGATCCTCAGATAACCGAATAGCAAAGTTTAAACACTTGCACTTGACATCTGCGTTACCTCCCTTGCATGCACTCAGCATCCGTCACATCCCTCACCTCATTAACCCCGCCTGTAAGCTGGGTCTGAGGAATAACCAGGAATTTTGTTTTCTCTCCTCAATGGAGCAAGTGTTGCCGAGAAAGGGGTTGGGTGGAGTTGAGGTTACAAATGAAGTCATAAAAATGTTTATGACTGTCTAGACTGGAATCCCCGGGACTAGGTTAATGTGCACCGAGTGTTGCTGTGCATCTTCCTACCGATACCTCCAGAGTTATTGTAAAGACAGACTTCTTGAAAGTCCTCTGACAGGCCATTAAACAACACAATGTTCGCGAAGTACGAGACCATTGTGGAAGCAGGTTTATCATTAGAACTGCTTCAGACCACACATATAAAAATATATATTTTTTACTAAACAATATGGGAGCACCTTTGAGATGGACTGTTATTATTACGTCTGCTACTATCAACGATTTTTATCTACCCCGTTGTTATAATAATGTTCTGATAATTACAGTCCAACCGTCCGGACTTATTAAGAATAAAAAAAAAACACACGTGTTGTCCTTATTCTAAAACTTTAATTTTTATATTTTTAATTACAATTTCATTTTTTTCTAAAAGTAAGTCTGTTTATTAATCGAGATCCGTTTGGGAGAACAACACAGGAAGTTGAAATTTCACAAAATTAAAACAAATCTGTAAATTTTGCCACTTCCGTCAGATTACTGTTTATTTGATGGAAGAAAACTCTTCAGGTTTGTTTATAAAGAAAGAGCAAAATTCTTAATTTCAGGCAAACAGTTTCAAGCGTATGGTCAAAAGTTTTGTTTAGGTAGAATCCCTCTTTTAACGGATTTCGTGTCTGAGTCAACCTGGGTTCTGTCATCCCGGTGTGACTCAACACTCGTCGAGCACCGGTCAGTTCTCTGTGTGAAAGTCGTTGGCATGAAAGACAGGGAAACAATCACACAGACATTCATGTGATTGGCAGTGTAGGCAGGATGGATCCAATGGAAAAAAAATCTATGCTTTCATCAAGCGTTAGCCGTTTCATTACCAAATGGCCGGAGGTGCCGGCAGAAATGCTTCAGAAAAAAAAACGAATGACATACATACGTTCAAAGTCTCACGACACAAAAAGAAGTTTGAAAGCCGAGGCATGCAAGCACAAATCTTTATGGTTTCTGCGCCCTGTTTATCGCCACAGACCCAGCTCCGAGTTGGTAATGTGCGAGATTATTTTCATGGTGTTGGGAGGGCGAAGTACCCGGCGCTTGAAATGCGCACCCAGCCACCCACAGCAGGAAGGCAACAACCTCACGGGGGCCAACAACATTCTGTAGGTGGTAGGTGTCGGTACAAGCTCACCAACAGTTCTACAACACAGATCTTGTCAAAGCACGAGATACGTCTACCACTTGTCTGAACATCAACCATAGACCGGACGTTTAGTTTTTTTACCAATATATATTTTTTTTTTAAATTATTTTTTGCCAATCAATCACTCGACCTGACACATTTTTATTTTGCTTCTATCTCTATTTTGATATCAGTCCCAATTTGTATCTGAAACCAGTCTATATTTAGTATCATAGTCCAACCCAGTCTCCACTTCCATCTGAGACCATCACGATTTCCGTCTTCTACTGTCTGGCAACAATTTCGATGTCTGAGGCCAGTCTCCGTTTCGATTTGAGATTAATCTCCATTTCTGTCTGACACCAGCCTGCATTTTCCCAAAGACCACACAACTAGTATTTTTCTGTCAGATTGATCTAGTCTGTGTTCCTGTCACAGACCATCCTCTAACCCTAGGGGCAGTCAGGCAGCAGAATCAAGGCGACAACATGTCGTGAGCAGTAATCAACACGTGACACCGAGGTCAGGTCAAGTCGTTGGGTCAAAGAGACAAGAAAAGGTCCTTTACAAAAACTGAACCTTTACAAGAACGAACACAGAGAACGGATCTTGTCTCTGATTTACCGGCCTTTCTCTTAAAAAAAAAAGATTAAACATCCCCTGGTAAGTTTAGTTATATGACTAATGCAATGCTGTTCAAGATATTTTATATTTGATGTTGCTTAAGGTTTATAAAATTTTTTTTGTCGGTCACACTTGCTTACTCTTCTCCTAAAATGTTAGAAGTTAGCTCTTTTACAGAAAATAAATTTTTTAAGCGCTATTTACTTTGTAGGTAATGGTTTTCCGTGCAAGCTGAGCTGTGAGAGTAGCCACGTGACCTCAGTTTGATGAAAGCGCATGCGCAGTGCCAGCTCGTGGCTCGACTCTCATTATCGGCGAGCGCTTAACGAACAAGCGTCGGAGGTTTCAATCTCGTTAATCGAATGGAGCCGACACAATGGCTTTTGTGTCCCATTTTGTGTCCTGGTGAGTACTTTATGTTTTGTCCTGCAGGTCCACGACCTGGTCACTGATCTCGTGGCATGTCACGTGCTCGCGTGATAGCTCCAGGAATCGTTAGACGCTCGATGAATTCCAACTCTGACTGCATTTCGGTGATTGCAGACGACCGCCCACAGTTGGAAAGCATGGAGCTTGTCCTGTCTCAAGTTTCTTACTTTGAAAGTAACTCCGACATCGTTTTAATGTTCCAGGACTACAGTTGGCGAAAAAACAACAAGAAACTCCTCGTTTCGGATAATCAAAGCTGTTTATTTTTCCCTCCCTTATGAAAGCACCCTTTCCAGTCTTTCTTCTCGGGTCAAAAGCCTTGTGAAGATTCTGGTGAATGACAGTAATTACGAGACAGTTAAAGAAGATAGTGATGGTCTCTGACAACTTGTGAGACTCCAGCGAAGTCTTCCGAAAGTAATTTTGACACATAGCTGTTGACTTCCGGTTCTGAAAGAGAATTGCGCTCGCAGTCTGTCGTTTTGTATTGAAAACTTCGCAGCTTGGACCTGCATCCAAGAAATCAGGGCTGGACTGGATTTCGTGCTGCAAGAAGCTTCGATCACCAGTTGGGACATTGTCAATGAGAGCAGTCCACATTCAAAAAGCTGTCAATCATACGAAGAGTAGGGTTTAAATATAAATTTAAAAATAAAAGGCATTGTGGACACAGTTTCCCCTTCCACCAGTTAAAACTACAATTTTCTCGGTAAACTGAAAGTCGCGTTTTTCCTGCAATGGTGGAAGTGATCTTTGGCGGAGTTGAATGCATTCCGTGTAACCTTTATCACCTCTTTAATCTCGCAGCTATTCAGATTACAGGTGGGTCAAGAGCTTAACTTCCAGCAGATGGAATAAAAATGATGCAGAAGTGGCAGTGCTCTTCATAACGGTAATTTTCCGGGCCTGGAACATGCAGTTATCCTAAGAGGAGGCACTGATCGCGCATCGAAGCTCGTCATTATCACGTCCTTGTCACGTAGTAAACAAGTATTTCCTGTGGACACCAAACGTCGCTTTAGTTATTTCCTTAAATAATTTAGAATAGTGACAGGAAGTGTCGCAAGTTGTAACCATCACCTCAGGCCTACCCACAATCCCCAGTCCTGCGCAGTCCACAATTTCCCTTCTGACAGTCTCCTGCAGCGCTGTAGAAGGACTGAAGGTGTGCAACTGTCATCTTGTCATCTTCATCATATACCACCCTCCTACCCAAAGAAAAAAACCACCTCCAGACGGGGCTGGTGCGTTGTGGCTTCCTGTGAAGCATGTGATGCTGGTGATGCGGTACTTTGTTGCTGTTCGCCGGGCTGACGGTTTTCTCCTTCAAACGGTGTATTTGACAGGGTCATGGGTCACACAAATCCCCGAATTGGATTTGTGGTAGTGGCAAGTGGGGGTAGGAGAGGTGATGGTGGTGGTGGCGATGATGGTGATGGTGGTAGTGGTAATGATGATGGAAGCGGTGGCAGTACTTCAAAACATTGCTTGCACTGGTTCACGAAAAGACAATAAGTCCATGTCACTTTGCGCATTCTTGGGGAATGAGGGGAGGGGGATAAAATTTCGGCAGTACAGTGGCCATGGGAAAAGTTATCAGATCTGTATGTGCGAATGATGCAGAAAATTTTTTAAAAATGAGTATTTCCGTATTTACTGATCCCAGTGCGATAAACAGTTTACATCCTACTGGCGTTAGCAAGTTGAGCTCACGTGCTTACATTTCATTAATGCCGTGGCCACTGTGTGCCTCCATCTTCAGGAGCCTCCTCGTGCGAACTGAGCCCCTGTCATCAGCGCATGCGCAGAATACAGCAGGTGCCTACATTCACTGGAAACTAGGGCGAGTTCATTGTGTCAAATTACGTAACATCCTCTCCCCCCTCCTTTTTTTTTCTCCACTATTCCTTGCTCCCGGGAGACTACAGCGCGCCCTGACGGTGCAGTGGCAAACTACAAAATTACCCCGCGTGCGGTCTGCCACGTGCACAGTGGCCGCCCTTTGACAAATGGCCTTCCGGTTGTTTCCGGTTCCTGTCTCTACGCCTCACTCTCCTTGCTTGCTCGCTTGTGTCTCCCTCCCTCTCCCACCTTTTGCCTGGTTTTGTGCACGTATGTCTCTTCATACATTCTGACGAAAACTTTCTTTTTCTTTTTTTCTTTAGAAATTTTCGATTTTCTGAAGCCATGCTGTGAGTCTTTATCTCCGTTATTATTTTTTTTTAAGGATGGAACGTATTTGTAAACTTCAGCTGGTCATCCCTTAGTTGTGTCGACGGGATTAATAACTCCTTGGGTGACAAGACAGCTGCTGCATCTACTGCACGAGTGTCAGTGATGGGCAAACAGATAGCTAGGCAGTGTATCCCCCACCCACACATTCCTACTTACTGTAAATGACCATCCCCCTCCGTCTACTGTTCGTTTATACTGGCAGCAGTACAAGCATTATTAATGACTGGCATACCCACATGTTATATTATTATGATGTGATAATTATTTTCGCTTTTTTTCTTCGTGTTCTTTTCGATTCCCGTTTTGTGTTTTTCTCATGGTTGTTGTTGTTGTTGTTGTTGTTGTTGTTGTTGTTGTTGTTGTTGTTGTTGTTAGTAGTAGGGAACATAAAATAACTTGGAGGTGATTAGGCACAATTTTTTTTATCACGGGTTGGGGTTAGGCCCTCAAGGTGTTACCCCCCCACCCCTTTGACCAGGTGATCACGGCTTTTGCTAGGACTGGTCAGTCGGGGAGGGCGGAATCAAAGGACAGTTGGACTGTACTAAAATAGGTGCCATTTCTTCATACTGACTCTGTCAAGTTATACTGAGCTGAGATGTCTCCCGAGTTAACCTTCACTCTGGGTACAGACGGATTCTCTGATCGCCATGTCACCATAGTGCTTGAGACACAGGACCTCGTGACATCCTACCACCAGGTCAGCAATTAGGCCTTGCTCGAGTATGGCCGGCCTCCTACCAGCGGACCACACTTCGCCCACTGATGACTCACATCAACGATGCCAGTGAAGCCCCTCAGGAGTCCAGCGACCGTCTGTCCATCACAGGGACACAAGTGAACCTCGCCAGCTACAGCAGAATACGAGGATTGTGTGTTTGTGTGTCTGTTCTCTCACTTTCTCAGAACTAAAAATGAACGCTGATTGCGTGTGGATAGGCGAGTGCATGCAGCTATCCAGATCACAAAAAAGAAGGAATTTTTGTGAGTGAACAAAAGTGTGCAACGCACTAGAATGTGTTACCTCCCCTGGGACTGACGAGGAGCGATGAGGATCAGCGCGATGAAGGTATGGGAACGAAGAAAACCCTGACGGACATGTCACGACTCAATCAATCCTGTGACTCAGCCTCGAAACAACAGCTTAAGCGCCATTTTGTTGGCTGCTCACAGGATCCGCCAAAGCAGTTGGCACGTCACGCTACGACTTCCGACTCCTCTGGTTTCCATGGCGACGATGTGTGGTTTTCACCTCAGCTGCAGTCATGTTCAAGCCCAAGGAATTCTCGTCCTCCCCGCACCAGGATCTTTCTTACCACCTGGCATGTAACAGTTTTTCTCCATCGTCGGAGAAAATAGCAGTCCCACGAAAAATCGCGAACTAAACTTACTGGTGTGTCGTCTGCGAAGCTAGAATGGTTTTTCTCAGTGAGTTTAGGATTTCGGTTTTTTTTTAAATTATTTTTGCAAGATACCTTGTTACCAAATCTGTAGCCACCCTTTGTTTGCAAGATGCAAAGTCATCCCTCTCACGCCCAGAAATGGTAAAATCAGTCCCTCAATGTAAACTTTGTATGTCATCAACAGAGAACTGAAGCCTTATTCACACTTTTTGCCGAGTGTCATTCAGCAGATGGCGAAACTATCGGGCAAAGTACATCCACCGGACGTCTTTAGACCGGCCAGTCGACCAAAATGTGAAGTGCATTTGTTTTAAATGTTTGTAATCAGCCTAGACTAATTGGAGTGAAATTTAATTTGTCGTACGGCGATAGAAACCGTCAGTCAGCAACATTCTAACACGAAGTACAAAGATAACAAATAACACAGAGGACATTGATGTTAGAGAGCATAGGGGTGGCTGCCTTTAAAGGAAAGGTTGGTTTTAATGTTTTATTGTGAACGAATTGAAACACCTTCGTTTTAAACAATAAATTCCAACAAAGCGAAAGTCATTATGTGTTCATTTGTTGTCCATTCCATTATCATTAAGTTTGTTCTGCAGTCACGTGGCCTGGGTTGTTGGAAGCTGTGCCCACCCCTGTCCTAGACATGGGTATTATATGTCCTACACTTATTCATCAGCATTCATCTCTCAGAGATATGGTTACGGCGCGGACTTGCTTCAGGGCACCAATAAAATAAGTGAGCCTCCCTCTCAAAGTGCTCTGGGTATCAATCGAATATTTTTCTGATGAAAGTGCTGAGAATATCAGGTTATCACTAAAATATTGCCACTGCTTACAGTACTCCGATAATCAGTTTCCAGTGATGCAGTAAACAGACGCCATTGCCAGTCTTCAGGTCGGCTGTGTGGGTAAGTTGACCTTTGACCGAATTTTCTATAAATTAATAATAAATTATTCAAATCAACGTGTCACCGTTGCTAAAAATAAATCTTTGGTCGTCGGGTGGCGTAGTATATTACTGACACACCTACAACATTCATCAACAACTAGAGCGACACCAACATCGCGAGGTGCTGCGACTGTTAATTACAGAACACTCATTAACGATGTGACCTGGTGCGCACGGAGTCCATTGGTTGTCTGGCATTGAGTAATGAGCGCTTCCGGCGAACAGCAAACACGTGACTAGAGAGAGAGAACACAACCCACCTGTGTCTGGCAGGTGTGCGGGCTTCGTCAGCTTACAGCCACAAAAGGAAATTAGGTTGTGGTGATGGGTGGTGATGGGGATGGGGAGGTAGAGCGAGCGCCAGTCGGGGAGGCAAGTGGCTGAAGCTCAAGTCACGTGTCAACCCCGCGAGTCGTCTTACCGTTGTCTGCTGAGGAACTTCTGATAGTATTTCTCTCTAAAGCATGCTAGAAGGTTTGTGTCTCTCAGCCTTATAACTGCAAATGTTGTCTATTGTGTTAACATGTTTACCTCTCAGTTGTACAGGCGGCAGCATCAATGATTTAGCAACACGAGCTGTCCGGTTAAAATATTCTCATGACCTGTGTGGCTCAGGTTGCTGATGTGTTCGCATGCATGTGTGAGAGAGAGTGCATGTATGGATGTTTGCATTTGATAATGTTGATGATTATATAATACATCGCTCATAAAATATTGAGTTGGACAAGTCATTACTTATTTTTCTATGTTTATCTAAGGGCATTTACTTCTATAAAGAACGAAGATCAATCAGTGATTTATTGCCCGTTGTGTTCGGTAACCTTTTGCCGTCAGTGATCATAACTCATGTCATGTCATGATCATAACTCCTCGTTCATAGAAGGACATGTTTTATTGGTGAAAACTGAACGAGGTGATGATTTACAGCCTCGTCTGAGTTGAACGATATTCCACGCAAGGAATGTTGAAGAGAGCGAAACACGTGGAAGGCTGAGGTCACAAGGTGAGGAGAGTGTGGAGGGTGTGACAGCATCCCATCTGAGCTCCAAGAACTGATGACGGGTGATCAAACGTGTGTGTGGTCTCATGTTGTGACAGAACACAACTCTTTGACCATTTACGAGCGCTGGACATTCCTGTTTTATTGCCGACAGTAAACATTCGAACTGATTGTTTGGTTCCTTGGACGGAGCTCGAAACGACACGGCATTTTCAAACCCCACCACACTGAGACCATAACTGTCCTCGGAGAAATGTCGGCTTTCGTTATCGTTTTAGGAGAATCATGTCGGGACTAAGACCGTTTGCGCCTCAGATTGTTGTAAATAATCCACTACTCATCACCGGCTATCAGTCGCTTTAAAAAAAAATCATTCTCGCACTTAATGAGCTTATCACAGATGATTACACCCGCCGTCAAATGTCCGTCCTTCTGTTCACGAGGAACACACATGTGGAGACTGCTTACGTACCGCAGCTATGAATGGAATATCGGATAATAAAATATTCAGTTTCCTTTGTATTCTGCACTTAAAGACCGCATTAAGCTGCAGTGATGGATATCTTAGCCTCTCTGCACTTTCCACACAACAGGTCAACAACGACCAGCGAGTACAAAACACATTCTAGCCCCTCCACAAACAAAACACACCATCACAAGATAAGGGTAACAAACCGTTTTAAAAAATGTGTAACATGAATCATGCTGCTTTTCTTTGTGCACTTTTCGCGGTGCCAGCCGCGTAGTTTTTGTTTATTTTTGTTTTTTTGGTGTTGGTTTGTTTGGTTTTTATTTATTTATTTTTTTTTTTTAGTTGGTTTGTTTGGTTTGTTTTTTTTTTTTTAGTTTTAGTTTTTGCAAAGTTCGCCGCCGTCTCGAGTAGTTGCTGAACTGATCACATAGACGTCTCTGCTTTTTTAACGACTTGATAGGATTCCATTGCATATAAATTGCCACCCAAGTGGTGTCCGGACTTTTTTACGATATCGTTACGCGTGCGCCAGCCGACATCCTCGCCGGAAAACCTTTGCCTTCTTAATGAAAGTGCGCTAAGGGCCGCGATCCAAATGAAACATACAAATGGAATCATTATCAGTTATTATCGTTATCAATTCACAGGACCTAGCGGATATCGTTACAGCCTCACCCGGTCTTTTCAGGTGCACAGAAACAGACATTACAAATTTCCTTCGTTGTGCATGTTGTTGCGAAATCATTTCTTCGCATGACATCGTGAGGGGAAGATGATCCTGCGGAAGTTGTTATGGCCTAAGTGTGAACATGTCTTTAGTTGCATTCTGATGACAAGAAAAGAGAATGCGTTAAAGATCAGATCGTGAAAATACGACTAAACACAAAAAAGAATGAATTGTTTTATTCATCTAGGGGAGGAGAGAAGAGAGCGCACCAAAAACACATTAACACTAAGCCTCTCATTCCACGGGAGGATCAAGAAGATCTCCTTGGCCATGGCCGGTAACTGTTGTAAGCTCAGAATCACGACCTGTGCGATCTGAATTATTGTTTTTGTTCAAAATTTGGATTACATGTTCACACGAACATCGGAGGAGGGCAAAGAGGTGATTCGCGCTCTCGACCATCACCTCCCAAAGCCAGGGAGGCCACCCAGGACGGAGCATGATGGAAGGCCAGTGCTGGACATGGCCGTGCGAGATTAGACGATTTTGTCGAAATAAATCGTGACGGTTGAAGATTAAGCGAAACTTCTTTTTGTGGCCTGGACTTTTTGCTGTTTTCTTTTCCCTTCAGGAAGAAAAATTGCGAGCTAGGGGGAAGAAAAGATATCATTGTCTGTCACTGGCGGCTGTGTTTGCTCGATGGCTTTTGTATTTGCTGTATGTATGCGTATAAGGGAACTTCGATACAAGTTGTTCACACTGAACTACCTGATAGAACAAAACGAAACGAAAAAAGTTTCCGTGAACTTTAAAAATAAAAACCGAAAAAATTATTGTTGCTGCGTTTTTTTGTTTTTTGCTGTTTGTTTTTTTTTTTTTTGTTTTTTTTTTTTTTTTTGCTTCAATTGCGGCTTTCCGTTTAAAAAAAACTTTAATGAGGAGGGAAAGTACATGACCAAAAAACGAACAAATAAATGTGAGCAGACAATTAGGTTTTGGAATCATTTACAAAAGAAACAAAGAAAGAAGCAAAATAATTAACTAACTAGCAAGCAAAGACTGTTGAAAGTTAAAGACCATCAACAGCAAGATTTCAAGTAAATTAGCGTATCATCAATGATTAGCGTGTGTTTTCTGTTTGCATAAAGGCATTTTTTCTGAAATAGTCCCACTTGTCCGGGTAGTCCACCCTCGCTATTACTATGTCACGAACGTCTGGTCTCGCTCAGAACAATTCTGAGAAAAATATATAATGAGACCAAGCTCCTTCTTTTCCACCATCCTCAGCTTCACACATGCACGCACGTGCATACTAAGCAGGCTAGTAGGGCAAAAAAGTGCTTCAGAGCCTGAACTTTCCATCAAAAACAAACAATAAATAAATAATTATATTCGTGGAATGTACGACAGACACTTTTTATTCTATTGAGGAAAAGGAATCTTTGATTTTAAAAGTAGGAACACGGAATGTTCTAGAACCATTTTGCTGTGATCTTTGTTTCCAAGTACAGGACCCAGAACATTCTCACGACCAGTCGTTCCGTGCAGTATTTGGGGGAAAAATCAAGTTAGACGTTCGATTCCGCAAGTTTTCGGCACCAGAGAATATGGATCCGTTAAGGAAAATAAAAACCGCCGTCTTATGGTGATTGATTGGGATTGATTTGAATGCGGACGATGATGTCATCGAATGAAGTCTCCTGCAGCCCGCGGTGCAACGCGGTGCTTTGCGATCTTTTGATTGGATGGGAAACCTGACCCACCCTTATCCCATCATGCTTTGTGCCAGTCAAATCCCACATGGCCTTAGCTGGGGTCTGGTCGAAACTCGTTCCTCTTCGCTTATTTACAGTAATTCTGACAGAAAATAAAGCCAAATTGTTGTATATTTTTTTCTGACCGTCGCGCTTCTCTCCGCAACATCGGCGACGGCGAAGAAACCGTCTTTCTCCTTCCCTCGCCCAATACTCGCCCCGAAGCTGTTATTTATGCAAGGGGCCAAGGAACTGTAACTCCTGGCACCCACAATGGCAGCAAAATAATCGCAAGGCACTCAGGCGTCTGAATATAAATAAGTTACTTTTTTAACTCCAGACGAACACGGAGTGAATAACTTCCCCCTTATTACTGCTGAGGGAGAACCAGCCAGCCGCCGCCATTTTGGCTGCGGAATTCTGGCCCAGGAGGCAGCGGCACACCACTGGCCCCCATTTCCTCGGATTTGTCTTTGGTGACGTCCTTGACACCCGTTTCCGCTCACTATCTTATTTATTCCGGTCGCTCGTCTTCGCACGTGCCACAGAACAGGGAGAAGAATTTTTTTTTTAAAACCGGAAACTAAAATGGGAGAAAGGAAAAGAATTCGCCTCACGATCTGCAGAAAGAGAAGGAAATTCTTCTTTAAACGACGACAGTCGTGTGTCACTCTTTTCAAGTTCTCGCCAGTGTCCAGCCCCTTCCAGATTGACATGGGTGAGACGTGAGGTCGCGAACTTTTCTGTTCAGGTGACTAGGGTGCAAGCCAAACACCATTTACAAGCAAAAGATGGGTGTCCCGAGTAAAGTTTTTGATGAAGGGCAAGGTTAATTTTACTGCAGATGCCGAATGTTGCATGCGTCCAAAATTGGAAAAAAGAGCTCAAGAAAGATAGATGGGAAGACAGATTGACAGGAAAATGATTGGTCGATAGACAAGTTCCAGGACACGTTCAAAAAAATGCACGTTCGGGAATTATGTAAACGATTTCCTAACTGTGTCTATCTCGTGCATTTAACGATGCTAGTACACCTAAACATGTACCTCCATCACCTCTCTCCTCCCCACACACGCGGAGAAAATACTGTTTTTCTACAAAGAGAGGCAAAGCAAGGCATAGGTCTTGCACGTATACTTACAAGTTACAACGGTCATACATCCAGATCTCAACTTTCACTATTGTGTACTAAATGTAGTTATCACTAGCGTGCACAGGTTCTGTAACTAGTAGTAACATGCAGTTCATTGTTGTGTACTACCTACAGCCAGTCGTTTTGTAGAGGTCTATGGGCGTGCCCCAACTTCAATCAACGGTAATGAGTAAGATTATTGTCGTGGACCGAGTATATTGTCAACAGCAATATGTAGGTTTGTGGAACACTGACTGTACTCAGAGACAATGAGTCTGGGTTCATTAATGTCCGCTGATTATGATGCAAGTAAACTTGTGAGTTTACAGTTTACGCACTGGTTTATTGGGCCACAAAACATCAGATTGATTGGCAACATCCTGGCCAGCCAGGGCATGAAAATCTCGCGACCATCGCCGCCATGTTGCGCCTCGGAAAGACTCGAGAAGCTGAACTACAGATAAGTCACAAAAGAAGCTGGCGGTGAATGCAGGTCATTTTTCTCTCCTGACCACACACACCAGCTTCCGAAGCGAAGTGTCGTGCGGCGAAAAGCAATTTATCATCGCGAGACAAAATTCCGACCTCCGCGTGCAAACGCCTCACCCTGGCTGCGGGGCCTAATCACGGCGGAAGCCATGGAGCGCCGAACGCGCCAGCCAGTGTTCTCATAAACCATTACGACTGTTGGTGAGAGTAAGATGGCTGTAGCCTGGCGCTGACATACACTGCTGAGCGTATCAATAACGGTTGGGTCACCTGACACACCGAGTGTCTAAAGCTTTCTGGTGTCAGCTTTACCTCAGAGCTAGGTGATGCAGTCTCAGAAGGATCTTCAGGAACCATTTTTCTCTCTGTACATTTTTTTAAAATTATTTTTGAGGGACGGGTCTTTTTTTTTCTTCTTTTTCTCTTCTACTCTCTCTCTCTACTGTTGTCGTTGTTCAAACCACATTAAATCGGCCGCAACGAGCTTGAGCTGGACAAACGCCCTGTTCCACATGCCGATGCGACCAGCAGGACAACTTCTTCCGCCATCTTGGCTGTCAGCGCCCACGCATGCGCACAAGCCTGCTGTACACGCTGTACTTGCAGGCAACGAGCTCACCTCCACTTGATAAACGTATCCCTCTGACTGATAACTCCAGAGTTTATCTGCAATATAAACATAGCTGGGTCTGATAAACACGCGTTAACTCCTCGTGAACGTGTCTGAGCCTAAAAAAAACTACATTGGTGCTTGGAATGAGAGTTGTCTGTCCGATATAGGACTTGATAAAAGAGTTACCTTTTCTGCAAGCTTCCTGTCTGCCCAAACTTTCACTCATTCCTACAAAGGTGTGAGACTGCCAACCGATTCCCAGCTTGTACCGTCATAACCAGGTGGAAGGAGGAGGAGGAGTAAGGGAGGTAACTGGGCAGGGGAAGCTTGAAAGGGATGCTACTCATTTTTATGCTAAGTAGAAGTGTTCTTAGCGCGAAGCTTGGCGGTCCCTAGGGAATGCGAGCACAATTAGGGTGCAGTTCCCCAGATCCCAGCTTGTTGCGAGAACAGCGACTACGCCAGAGTAAATCTCCCCTCGCACGTAACGGCTCATCCACCTCACGCGCCTTCAAACCTTCCACGTGCCTCAGTTGACGCCCTTCTCTTGCTGGCTTCCCTCCATGGGAGGAGTTGGGAAGTAGGTAGTGAAATCTGGGTTAGTCGGCTTTCAAAACAAATCCCAGCTCGTTAGGACAACAGAAAAGCTGAAATAAGCTAACCTCGGTGCAAAATTATTTTGAAACAAACGACACTGACTGATTAAAATAAACCAATCCACAAAATGCACTCTTTTGAACATTGCAGTTTTCCCGTTGTTTGTTTGTTTTTTGTTTTTTTTTTTGAGGGGGGGGGGAGGGAAAATCAAGACCTCATTTTTTTCAGTGACCTTATACATCAGGTCACTAGTATAGCCGTTGCCTCATTGGAGCAAAGACTTTGGCTGCGGCCCTCGGTGTCATCAAAGGTGAGAATGTAAATCAAAACACGCGTGCTTTACTTTTTTTTAATTAATTAATCTTTCCCTATGCACATTTGTCACAGGTTTAGGTCATGCTAGCGGCTTTGAGCTTTCGAATTTTTTTTATCTTTAAAGTAACGGTGAAATAATTTATTTTACACAAAGACACGACACACCTTTCGAACAGAATACAATAAACAAAACTACAACAATAGTTGATGGAAAAACTTCAGTTTGTACTGTGGAAATAGTCTGACCAGTGATGTAACAATACTGAACAGACCCTGTGTGTTCACTGTACTCAAACTTGTTGCAGCCATCTTGTCCCTTCTGTTGTTATGGAAACCAACAGGGAAAATTAACAGATCGACGCCTTCCTCCTGGAACTACAGTAGTTCAAGAAAGTGGAGACTATGCGACGGATACAGTGAACGGAAATGTTTGAAATAAAACCGTCGGGAAAATACTGAGAGAAATCTCTGAATGCCGGTGTATGTGATGAATGGGGGTGGGGTGGGATGAAAAAGAGAGAGAAAGATGAATTGTGATGTATGGTCTGGTTGGTGCTGATCTGTGTCGATGAAGTGTGTGTGGAAGGTGGAGATGTTCTTGTCGCTGTTATGTACGGTTATCTTTGATAACTGTGTTTATATAAGGCTTACATAATTGTCCTCCATAAAAATTGTACTGAGACAGCAGCATTTACGAGTTTTCGGTGAGTCGGCTTCATGCAGAGCCAGCAATGGTCTGTCTAATAGTTTCGGATCAGTGGGTTTCAAGCAGTCTTGACCCCCTATTTGCTGTATTTGAACCCTCGTGACCCTAATCAACAGCCACTGACAAAACGTTCATTACCACGAGAGACCAGCAAGGCCCGGCTGCTGATGTTCAGCCTAATGGATGGGGTGGATGGGGATGACGGAGGGTCGGTCGCAGGGATGGCGGGGGAGACGAATGAATGGCGGGTTCTCTGTCTGGCCCGGCGCCAGGTCGCTCTCACCAGGTGAGGGTGAGAGACTAATGACAGGTAGGCAGACTCCACACTCACCTGCGGCTGTGTGCGCCACAAATCAAAGACCTGTGAACACATCCCAGACGGCAAGAACCGCGAATAACAATCATTACTGAGGCACGAACCACACTGTGCAGGAATCAGTGTTCGTCGAACGACTTCACCACCTTGTGGGGTGAGGAATTCGGAGTGAGTCAGATGCAAGGGAGATGAGAATGTGTGAGAGAAAGAAAGAGAGAACGAACAAACAAACAGACTTTAATTGTTTGTTGGCCATGTGGCCTTAACAACGAGGGGAGTGAGCATAACTCATCCAATTTTAAAGACTAGTTATGGGTCTCTATGACACGACAATGCCAGTCTTACTCCTGACAGTCAACAAGACGCTGATGAAACAGAGAAATTTGTCAACAGTTTGCACACCTTGATTCAGACGTGTTATGACCGTGTCATCAATATACTCTGCAAAATAACAATTCTGATTGGTCAGTCTCGCCCTCGGTCAGTCTCGGACCTGGAGACAAATGGAGAGACTGAGAGACGTAAACAGGTGAGGGTGTGGAGTCTGCGGAGGATGTCTCGGCGTCTGTTTAGAGGACTAGTTAGCCCTTGGCATCCCGTCGTTAAATCACGCAGCTCGCGACAAAACCCCGGGACGAGCACGGAGAGACAGGCGAGGAAATGAAAGGTCTCAACTCCCGACGCGCCATGTTGATAAAGCTGTTTGCTGTCTGACGTCAGGGAAAAACCCTTGTCCTGCCCGGTGCCAGCCCCGCCGCCATGGCATCCAGCGTGTGCAGCAGCCTCAACAGTCCTGACCTATGGGGGGAAAAATGGGGAGTGGGAGGGTTCAGGGAGGAGAGGTACTCGGGTATTCAGCCCTGCAATAACAGTGGTCTAGGTCATGAAAGGTGTGGAGGGTAAATACGGGTACTGAAATACGGGTATACTAACACACAGACTCTCTTACACACATACAATCTTTCTGGCTGCTTCCAGGAGCAGTTGAGAACTTTCAGCCAACCACATTATCTTGTAGCCTTAGCATCTGCCACTTTGTAAAACAGGGTCAGCGTGGTTCTAATCCCAGTCGCGGCGATATCGGGTAAACGAGCGGCGGGCCGGTCTAAAGTTCTCAACTAACAAACCAAAGCCCCGCGCAGAGTGACTACTCGAAAACATTAGTGAAAACGGGATTTTTAAAATGTGTAAATAATATTGTTTGCTTACTGAATTTTCTGTGAAAAGTGAAGCTGCTCAAAATCTGGCCGCGGTGTGGAGATTCGCAGAACTGCGACCTGAGGCTGGTCCGTTATCCCTTTGTCGGACTTTTACTTCATGATCAAAAAAAATTTTTTTTCTCACACTTATGGGATTAAAAGAATCAACACAGTGAAGTCAGACAAAACTGAAACAAAAGAATTAGTCATGTAGCCGCCACGAGCGTCTCCTTAGAAGGCAACTCGACCGCCGACGATGCTTTCTAACGACTCCACAAACATGTGTTCGAATCTTAACGGACTGCCGATTCCTAACACTAACACGTATGTAATTAATTAAATTTCAATCAAATTAACCTAAATTACATTTTAAAAAAAAATAGCAACCTTACATTTTAGCAGAATTTCGATCCAAAGATATCGCGGATCGTATTTTGTCCACCCCCTGCGCAAAACACTTTCTTGCCCTTTAGATGCCTGTCGGTGGTAGATGAAAATAATTATCGTCCCTTTTTTTCAACTGACTGTGACATCATCAGGCAGCTGTAGCAGCTGCATCCGGTTGTGGTTTATCAGCATCCCACCTGAGGTGAAAATGAATAGATAAGGGACAGCCAACCCACTGAGCGGGTCTAGGAGGAACCCATCCAGTGAGGGGTCGCTAAGTTCGCGGAGTCTGGGAGCTGAAGGTCCACCTCATTTCCGGTGCCATTCAGCCCCGCCGCTGTCCACAGCATGGCTCATCCCCCCGACCCCGGCGGCACCTCCTGCTCCAAAATTTCCGGCCATGTTTGTCCTCCTTTTTCACTTCACTGTCGAGAGAGGCGCCCGCACGTGCCTGGACCCTCTCATGCTTGTTGTGTCAGCAGTCAGGCAGGTGTGGACATCAAAGGACTTCCGTCTTAAAAGAGGTTTTCTTCTGACAAATGAAACTGGAAACGTTAGAGATTCTTAAACCGACACATGTTGGATATTCTGAACCCATGTAGAATCTCCTACATGTCGGACCGTCTCCTGATGGCTTCTGTGGTGAGATATATGGTTCACACATCTGTTTGAGATCTCAGGATAGTTTGTATTAAATTGAGTAAAAACACTGTATTGGGCTTGTATTAATTTTGCTTGTTTGGCTAAGCCACCTGTGAAACCTGTTCCTTCCATTTTTTCCAATTTGCACTAAAAACCTTTGCTTTCATTTCTTCTACTTGTATTCATCCTCTCCTTTCCCATCCTTCTTTTAAACATGGCCACAACATTCGAGCTTTCGTATGTTTGTACTGGGCTTATACTACAAAGAATTTATACTTTCACACATTTGAATTACTAATCCTAAAATCCTGTAGTATTTCCTCCTTTTTTCCATATAGATAACAGTCGGTGGACTTTGACAGTTACTTATTGAGTCCAGCTGCACTAACTGACACGTGACCATTTTCACTTCTGAAGCCTCGTCGTCTGGCATCACCGAAACACTTACCCTACTGCCCACATAGATAAAAAAATCATTAGCCAGGCACGATGATGTCAGCCCATACATGCCATCGTGGATCCGCTGTCTTCCAAGTCGGATCACTGAGAAGCAAGAATTCTTTCTCCTCATTCAGCAGCTGCACGTGCGCTTCCATCAGGCTTGCGTTTCGACTTTCGGTATTTTCTGTACTCCGCCATGCTCCTCGTATGACAACACGTGCGGTTGGAGAGTTGAACAGGTGAGTGAAATCGTCTTTAATTTCTCGAGATTTGTGCTTCTTCTTCGCGATATCGTGTTGTAGACGAGGGTCAAATAAACAAAATCATTTCTAAATATAGTCACAGATTCTGTACAGTCTGTGTCCAGTTTGTACCGTCACCGTGAGCTCAGCTAATTTAACTCAGTATCCACTTCATTCCCTTGAATTCAATAGTTGTTTAGTTCAGGGCCTTGGACTTCAACTGATTGTTAGGTGGGGTGGGTGTGAAGAACTTAAAGGTTACTGCCGCTGACTAGATTCTCCAAACTGTAAACCAACGCTTAGCCTCTTGCAAAGATCTCCGCTGTTAGTCTCGGTGAGCCTAAACAATGAATGTGATTAAACCTGAAGCTTTGTACACACCTGCCTCGTTTAAAAAAATCGTCTGCCAGCAGTCCAGTAATACAAGTTCGTGTTTATACGGGGATTTGTCCTTGCATTCCCCGCGTGAAGCGAGCCCCACTGGTGGCCTGCAATCTGCTCATCAAAGACAAGCGTCTTCTATAACTATGGCTGCTTTAATTGTCAGCATTTATAAAATTGATAGAAGTAAAATCGTTTCAGATGCAGGAAAGCAAGGTAGCTTTTTGACAAAGAAAAAAACCGTTTAGTCTTAGGTAAGAAAAAAATCGTATCAATGGCAAGGATGTGTAATTTTTGTTAAAGGAAAAGTGAATACTTTGACTACAGGAAGTGGTGAGAGACCTGTTGCTGTAACCGCCTTTGACAGGAACGAAAGAAAGAAAAAAATAGAAGAAAAAAGAAATCCCTGGCTTGTGGACGTAAAATTTGTCTATCGATTTGCAGCCATTATTTCATTGCCCGATCGGTAATACATGAATTCTAATGTGGCTGTAGGAACGGACGGAGGGAACAGGAACGAAACATTGTCAGGGCAGGGTGCAGGGAGGATAGAAGGTATGGGTGGAGAAGGACCAGCTTCAGATGAAACTTCCAAATGTCTGACATAAGCTCTGGAGTTCTTTCCCTTGATCTTTTTCTGGCTAAGGACCGTATTCATCTACAGTTTTCCAAGCTTTCCAAAACGAGGCCAACGTGGGCAGTCATGGTTACGAGGAAGAATGGCTGAGAAATCAGCAAAGAAAGCAAAGGGCAGATGCACTGCTGTGTACACGGTATGACAGGTGTGGGGAAAATAACAATCACTTTAACCTCTATAATAACTTATTGTTTTGCTGTCAGAAAGGTCTGATTAGTAAATGCCAGTCTACCAAACAAATTGCATTAAAAAAGAGAAGCTTCTTCATCGGCATTATGTCCCATCTGCAAAACGAAGTTACACAAACTTGAACAGCAAAACCCTATTATCGACGTATGGATTCTTTAATTTTGATTATTTTTAACCATAAATGTGTGAAGGTGGAGTGAAATCCATCTCCAGCTCCAGCTCGTGTCGATATAAAGGTCAGCGACAATGTTTTGATGGCGGAGACACCTGCCTGCGAGACCTCGTTCTGGCTTCATCATACATCTTCCTGCTTCCTCCTTGGTGACAGTCTCCTCACCTGTCCTGCTTGTCATGATGACGAGACTGCACACGTGTGGTACATTAGAGAACTTCCTCTAGAACTTCTACTTCTTGCCACAAGTACTAAGCCCTCCTGCAATGTTTTCTTGCTTTCAAACGTCGTCCTTTTTCATCTGCTTGCTGCTGATTGATGATGATAATAAAATATTATAAAGTGCCTAACCTGAGGATGTAGGCAAACCTATAAAGCAAGCCCCAGTGGTATCAAGCATACCTCAAAAACAAGTAAAACAGGAGAATCAAGGGCTGCGGGAAACATTCAAGTCTTGGTCGATGTGAATAATTATTGACTTTGAAGAAGATTATCTGACACGGAGAGGTAGACAGTTCCAGAGCTAAGGTTCGTACGTCGAAAAGGAGCGAAAACAAAATTTGCTTTTGAAGTGCTCCTGTGGAAGAGCCTCGCGTCGGACGATGATGGGCGATAACGAGAGGGAGGGTAGACTGGAGAGGATGTGGGAAAGGTAAGCAGGCGCCTCACCTTTGGCTGCCTTCTGTCAGCCACACGCCATGTTGTATTCCAGTCTCTCAAACTGGAAGCCAGTGAAATTGCAGTAATAGTGTCTGGAGATGTTTTCCTTTGAAAATTAAACGAGCAGCTGAGTTTTGAAATTTGTTTTAATCATTTGAAGAGCAGAATCGGCAACACAGTGCCGGAAGTAGACAATATTTCAGTGAAATTCTTGCAAAGACATGTTGTAACTCGACTAATCTGTTAGACATGATATTTGAAAATAAATATTTAGTTTTAGAATCCTTGATGAAGCAAAGTATTAGAGCCTACTGTAATATGCGATGGCAGAAAAGTCTTTTTCAAAGAAGAGCCTTTTTATTATTTTTTGTTTGTTGACGATCTTTATGGAAAGTGCAGTTTTCAAATGTAAGTAAATATCAGTAAATAAATATTCGTTGATTTGCATGACCGCTGGAGCTAATGTCCTCACTATACAAGCGATGAAACTGTTGGCTGACGGTAGCAGAAAGTGGCAAAATGTGATAAACAGAACCAGGCCAAGTACTGAACC
Source organism: Pomacea canaliculata (assembly GCF_003073045.1). NCBI lineage: Eukaryota > Metazoa > Mollusca > Gastropoda > Architaenioglossa > Ampullariidae > Pomacea > Pomacea canaliculata. The sequence goes on from NC_037597.1 coordinate 17,145,037, forward strand.
TTGTGAAACATTACAGTGAGAGAGAGAAATGTAGATAAAGATTGTTCAGTAATACAAATGGAGTTCGAGCCTGAAGGTAGAAAAGAATCCAGCTGTGTCTCTCGGAGGTCAAGAACGGATTCCAGGCAACACAGAAGGTCATGATCAATGGTGTCAAAAGCAGAGGAAAGGTCAGGAAGGTTTCGTTTCAGACTGAAGTGAAATCTGTAGTTTTGAAACAGGACAGACTGGCATATCTGTTATCTAACCTGTGGTTACTGATGCCCTGTGCTGACTGCATGATGAAGCTGAGAGGTGCTCAAAGACTGGTTGTAGTCTGACCGGTTAGTACTCTATGGCGACTAGTTGCTACTCGATGGTGCTTCAGTCTAGAAACCTGTTGGCTCTGTCTCTTCCCCTCTCTCTCTCTTTGGCACAGTCTTGGGCGATGGCAAGACACAAAGTCGCAGTCTCGCCGGCTAACGTCGATATCACCATATCCCGAGACTGGATGCAGTTTATGGCGGCCATAAAACACAACTTCCTGTCCTGCGCGGCTCCATGGCTGATCGTGCGCCGTAGCTTGGCTTCTGTGGAGAGAGGTAGCCTGATTTTCCACATGAATCAATGTACAGACCTTCCCGTCATGGCCACGAGTATCCTGCTGTAAAATCGTGCTTGTGTTCGTCGTTAGCTGCTCTGTGTGCGTGTGTTGGTGTGTATGTGTGTAGGCTAGATTGAGATCATTTCCCTCATTCTTGTCCATCTGACCAGGTCCACGATATTTTTGGCGGCGGCCTATTTCTCGTAACCTTGCACACCTTGACAAGTTGCCTCCCCAGAAGCCTCCAGACTACATAACAAGGTTAAAAAAAATTTAAACCGTGCAAATTATCATCAGGCCCGTTCGCCTGTAGTGGAGCATGTGGCTTGTTGACGTTTTATCTCTTAATAGAAAGTTTTTTTAATGGAGGAGAAAAAAAGAACTGAGTTTGTGGCACGAACTATCCTGTCTCGTCTTTTTTTTTAAGCTGCCTGGCGGTAAATCTCCCGACGACATCTTAGATCAGCTGACACTAACTGCTGTCGATGGTGCTGTCGTAAATAATGGTATCGTGTCATCATAAACGGAGTTCCTATAGTCAGGCGATAGCGGCCCGCGGATGTAAGGAAAAAGTACACGAACTTCACTGGTTTGGAGTGCAGGAGGTTTTTTTTCCAACGACTTTGTTAAGTTTAGCAGAAGAGATTATCTGTTCATGTGTTCGAGTGCTTGTGTGTGTGAGAGAGGACCGGAAGGTTTGGTTGCGATGGCCGGCGCCATCAGTACAGATGCAGGTCAGTGACAAGATGCAAATCTTTACCGACAGCAGTTTCCTTTTTCTGTCTGTTACAAGTTTACAGACGAGAAGGTAATCTGCTATTTTGCAACTCACTTAACTTCTAACGCGTTTTATTTGCACCAAATTCCTGCAGCCTGTCAGCCCTCGCGTCAGCCCCGAGCTTTCATCGTGCTGACGCCTGTGGGCGCCGTCCTTTGATGTTGTGTACAGCGACTGCCGTTGGTTTACCGCTCCTTGCAAATCACGTTAACAAGGGGAGGAGGCTGGTCCGTCTCCTCAGCTCTGAAACCCGCGCCTGCTGACTGTGGCCGACTTGTTGGAACTCGAACCGTGCCCTCCCCGCATTCCAACCATTCAAACACTGCGTGGAGTGATCTGAGGTGTACACGACTCCCTTCACCTGAACCCTACCTCCTCTACTCTACTAACTTCCCTTCTTTTATTCGGTTCCTGGCCTGGTAAGAGTTTTACAACTTTATTCAACCGCTCAGATAATTCTACTGAGTAGACCAAAAAAAAAATTTTAAATACAATAATTAAAAGAAAACAATAGTGAATGTGGTTGTGTATCCAGGATGAGAGTTTATAGATGATTGTGTGACAGTTTATATGTTGTTATGTATCCATGGTGATAGTTTACCTGTGGTTGTGTATCCAGGTTGAGAGACCGGTTACCCGTTTCTGAGTTCATGCTTAATCATTCCTGCGTGAAGGACTACATGTGTTTTCGTCTTACTGTGAACTCTCATGTTGATGGACCTGCTAATGGACTGTCTGCACGGTTCGTTAGAAACCAGAAACTCGGAAACCCAGCAGGTCTAGCACCAGGTGCCTGTCGCAGTGTCCTCGCCTGTTGTCAACAACATCATTGACTGGCGTGACTTTCATCAACGACGATGAAAGGACCGAAAGGTGTGGGGGTCGACAACACGTGTTTCCAAACCTTTCAGCCTCAAACTTCCAGAAATTCGCCAAGTCATTATAAAGACTAGCATGCCATCACCTTCACCTTCACACGTCCTACCTCATCACTTCTTTCTTGCCTGCAGAAAATGTGAGCTTCGATGATTTGGTACTTGTTCTTGACAACAGACTGGTGGTTCGGACCTCACCCACTCATCAGCGAGTCTATCAACAGTTACACGGCCAGCTGACCATGAATTCCAGACGTGCCAGCACTGCCCTTTCCTAAAGACACGAGAACTTTTCCAGCAGCATAACGCCTGATAAAAAAAAACATACACACAAAAACCAAAACAAACAAGTCATTCGCTGGACACGTGCCAGCCAAGCAAGCTGTCGGAGTAGTTTCCAAGCGACGGAACGAGGCAGACATTCGAGACTCACTGCGCACTCAGCGCGCGCTCTCGGGTGTAAATACCACCCTTCGCCATTGCAACTCTGGAATCTGTAAACACATACTGAGAGGAGGAAACGCTCCACACCAAAAAAAACCTCACACACACAAAATCCTCCAAATAATCTCCCCCTCAGCAGCTCTTTTGCGGTTGAAAGTTTTCAAGCTCACGTCCTCGAGGTATAGTGTGGTCGGGAGATGGGGAGGGTGAGGAAGGGATGTGATGAGGGGAGGGGGAGTAGAGGTGAGTGGGTCAGGAGGGGATGCTGACCTGTGGGTTGGGGTTAGAAGAAGGAAGTTTTGTTTTGATCGAGCGCCGGTGCCCTTGGATCCTGTGGTCGTGAGGGTGCATACGTGGACATTGGCAGCAGACTGAGTGTGGAACTGTCGTCTGTGTCCACATGTGCCTAGACATGCATCAGTGTTGTCTGTGGATGGTCTTTGTGCAAATATTTCTGCGTGCATGGCTCTGTGTGTGTGTGAGAGAGAGAGAGAAACAGAGAGCTAATAGGTATTTTCTTTTCAGTGCATATGACAAATCTCAAGAGTGACAGAAAAGAAAACCCAGCAAACAAACAAAACATTGTCGCTACAGTTTATACCATCTCCCAGGATGACGATTCACATCTGATAGTAACAAACCTGACATAAAAATAAACCAAAACGAGTGTCTTCCTCTGGTAAATGTATGCATCTAAGACAGGATCGTGATTAGCAGCCATCAAAACACCAAAACCCAGAAATAACATTTGGCGTGTGTCTTCCTTCCTACAGAACCTCTTAGGTCTGCAGTTCTGTTAACTTTGTATTTGCTGTCTCGGCTATTTTCACATTTGTATTCATGCGTTCGAGCAAACCTATTGTTAACATCATTTTTTTTTTTTTAAAAAAAGACAAAAAATACTCTCAGAACATCGGCGTCCTCTAAAAATCTGTAGGCGACTGGTTTTTACTTGACTGAACTTCACGGTCTACTATTTTCCTAGAATTTTATTGGCCAAAGAATACTGACTTAGAATAAGGACAAAAGGAAAAATTTTTCTTTTGTTTTTTCTTTTTGCGCTGTCTGAGCTGAGAGTAAAAGGCAATGTGAAACCTTTTAAAGGCTGCACGCAGGAACTGTAAGAAACACCATGAAGCCCACCCTTACTCACTCACCCACCCAAAGACTCACATATCTCAGTATTCCATTGCCTCCGAGGCAAATCCGATTGAAACTAGAAACATCAGAAGCGAAGACACTGAAATAATGGTCTAGAGCGACAGACAGGAGAGGTTTGTGGGAAAGAAGCTGAGACTACAGGCCAGACAGTCCCTTCACAGTCGCCATACTACAACAACAACAAAAACTTCGCGCGAAAGAGTTCCGCAAAGATCAACAACATCTTCGGTTCCACTGCCTGCCTGTCCGGAGGCCTGGTAAGCATCGCACTTCGCCCTGCTTCGATAACACACAGGAAGTAGGGGGCGCCGTACTCCAGCGTTGTTCTGATGCAAACAAAGCGCTCCGCTTGTGGAGTCTGTAGACCGATGGTGTAGCCTGATGGTCACGTGACTCACGCTTCTTATCCGCTGTTTCAAATCCCCCAAACCCAACGGAAGAACGGCGCGTGTTGTTCAAACCTGAATTTTTTTCATTTCCACGGATGTGTTTGCCCGCTACAAGAAGAATCGCCGGCTTTATCTGAACACCACGACTTGGGTGTCACGCCGCGGTTGTTGTCTTGCATGGGGTTCAACCCCCTTGCTCCCCATCCCACCTTCTTCTTGGTTTGCGCGGCCTTGATGTGGTAGAAGTCGGATGCACGATCAGCCCAGCGGTTTCCCAACATTCCTCGCCTTCAATTCCCCCGGAGTTACCGGTCCTGGCGCCACTTGCTGACGTCAGCTCTTTGTACAGTGAACGAGGTGTGCAACGGGTGTTTCTCTGCCAAAGTATTTCACTTTGAACATTTAACTTTCGATGGAAACATGGCGATGCCAGAACTGCTTGCTGACGTGGGCGAATTGAAGAACCTGATCGTCTGACAAACACGCAGTCGATAGGCACGTGCGCTGCGGTAGTAGTTCTCGACCCACACGCGGCTGAGTCAGTAGGTGCTCGACTCGCTCAAAATGTTTTGGACGGAATTCCGAAGACTTGGAATTTTGAGAAAACCATTCCTTCTGCTATATAACCACATTATTCGCTCGATGGCTGGTAGGAAAAGAAAGGAGGGGGATAAAGGGTAAACAACCACAATGAAAGTTGTAAATAGCCGCGGGGTGTGCACCGTGATACGATGCTGTGCATGATGATGACCTTGGACGAGGGCGGGTCTGCGTGCATCTGGCGAGTGTTTAACCTGACAGTTATCTGAGGTTGAAATAGAAAATATTGTAACAAAACATTCCCATGACACCGTCTGGGGCAGTTGGTTGAAGCGCTTCTCATCACGACAGTGAGAATCGGTTGTTGTGGGTTTGTATCTAGGTTCCGACCTACCTCTCTACATTTGATTGACACTTGTTTATATGCGCTTACGGTCTTGAGTATTGTTTGAATGCTGTTTGAATGGTGGTGAATGAATTTGTAAGACGCTTTTGACTCCTGTTTGTAAATGTATGCTCAACGACTTCATGTATGTAAGCATCTTGAGCCTGCTTTTGTTGGTGGGTTAAGGTGCTCTATAAATAAACATCCAGTATTATTGTTTATTATTATTTTCTTCGGCCATCCTTTAGCGAGGTTCGAGTGTGGGCTTAATAAACATTAGACACCATCATCCCACCACTACCTGATCCATGCTGTAAAAAAGATAGAGAGAGAGAAAGCAGGGTGCGAGGGCTATAGCTACCCGGTACACTACTCACCCAGCCCCGGGATGGCGATGTTGAAGATGCAGCAGAGGATGGCGATGGGGAGGGGCATGCAGGGTATGGCGTTGTACATGGTTCCATGCTTTTCCGTCACCTCCAGCACCTCCGACCTGTCCTCCGCATACCCGGCGGCGATGTGCACGTTCTTGTGGCCCGACAGGCGGCGCTGCTCTCCGGACACGGTCAACGACGCCCGCCCTTCGCTGTCTGCCGACATGCCTGTCATCGTGCTACGCGTGACCTCACTCTCGGGGGTCAAGGAAGTTTATTTATGTGTGTCGACCACCACCCGGAGCAGACACGTGTTTGGAACTCTTCGCCGGTGTGAACAAGTACTCCTGAGCACCGGGGGGAGCGTCCTGCCTCACTGTGACAGTATTCTCGCCACCAGTTCTTGACTGCTCACAAGAAAAGTTTGCATCGATGTCAGAACAACTCTCTTGTGTTTCCCAGTTTGTGTTCACCAAGACCACAATCACCGCTTGACGTGATTGTGACTATCAAAAGTGTCCCGTGACGTCAGTGTGACCTCACTAGCATACGTCATGAGCTCACCCAACACGTCAGAGTACCACACGGTTACGACACATCAGTTGTACGTGATCCTCCAACAAGACCGAAGGAAACTGTTCCACGGTGTCGTGCGGGGCTGGATTCGAGCGGTTCGCAACCCGTCGGGAGATGATGTGGATGGGGCGCAGGGCTGTTGCTGTCGTAGCCGCACTGGATGAACCCGCCGAAGGCTCTCCCCGGGCTCGAACACTAACGAGGTTAGTGAATTTCCTGCACGCTTTCTCCCTCGTCACTGAGACTCCCCGGATGCGATCTGGTCCTAGAGGTGAGACGAGAACCAAAGTCTCCAGCGCGGTGATTGGATTACAGGTGTCTCGTCCTCGCCACTAAACTCCGCCGCTAGGTAGCAGTCGTGCGGCTGTGGACGTCGCTAAAAGTCGTTAGGGACTGGATCCGGAGTAAGCTGTAAACAGAATCTGAACTTCTCTTTATCTGGGGGACACAACTCATGGAATTACTCGCGGAGGGAAGTCACCAAGCATAACATACACATACCTGCTAGCACATTCATATATATATATAAACATGCATATAGACTTTCCTATTTAATACATATTTTAGCTCTGGTGGGCGTCTCTGTCTTATCTCAAACATTTTAGTGCGATTTCATAATTTAGTTAAGTATCAACTCAGTCTTCTTCTCCGGCCCGAAAATGAAGGTACCGCCAGTTAACAAGGCATTCAGCCGCCATTTGTTATAAAATTGAGTTCTGTTTGTTTTGTTTAAAAAAAAAAAAACCAAACACACAGACTGACCTAGAGATTCTAATTCCTGAGAGTTTCAAGCATTTCCTAATGAAGCACTACACCAACCGAGAACATACTTCTGAGACTTCGCCATTAGTGGGTTTTGACCTTTTTCCAAAACGGACTTTGCGATGTTCAAAAGGTTGTTATCTCGTGAAAAAAAAAACCATTGTTATCCGCTTAGATTTTTAGGGAAATTGCTGTCTGGGAATACAGTGTAACACCTCTGCTGCTTTTGTAAACGTTTCCTCGGGTGGACATCATCCGATCAAAGTTCACCTTCTCCTTCTTCGCGCTTCCAAGATTTCAACTAACCTGGGCGAGGCAATAAAAATATTCACAGTCATGCTCTACACAAGAGACTCGACTGCTCACCAGTAAACAAAAATATCTCTTCCCAGATCCGAATCGTCATAACGACCGAAAGTAATGGGTTCCAGTTTGTTAATTACTAGCCCTGACAATTATACGAGGTGGTTAAATGATAAATCGGTAAAGTAGACCCTGGTGGTAAAGCAATAAACGCAATAACAACTGGCATTAGCTGTGGAGAGAGTCCGTTGGAGAGCTTCCAGACCCTTCGTCTCCGGCTTCTGTGCGACAGGAAGAGCAAGTCAGCCATGCGCGTTACACATCGGCGAGCATCTGTCATCAGTGATAGACAGAACGATATTATTTTCACGATATGCTGACAAAGTCCACTTCCCTCCTCCTCAAAATCGATGTGAGAGAGAGAGAAAGAGTTCGGGGTGGGGTGCCTGCGGGGAGGGAAGGGTTGAGGGTGCACTGCTCGAACAGCAAGACCCACTAGAAAGAACTCTTTCTTCTGTTCCTCCCGTAGCCACATTTCATATTTTGTCTGCCATAGCATCGAGTGTCGTATTAATGGCGGCGCAGTGGCCTGACCTCCGACGACAGCAGCTTTGGAAGGCTGGAGGGTCGTATTCCTGGGAAAGGGTGGTCACTTTGCAAACACTCGCCAGGACTGCCTGTTCCAGAGAAGCTAATATTTGCAGTGCACCATATTAAAGGCTGGGACCCACAAAATTTGCTTCCTGTCAGTATATTAGACACCATTTTATCATCAATCCATGCTGGATATATTCAATAATGATTGCCTGACTCGGTTGAAATCGAAACCCAAGACTTTGTAAACAATGCTATCTTATTTCTTCTGCGTTGACAAAATGTGTTCAAACTGCGATTTACTGGCAGCAATGAGGAGAGAAACTAGAATTTTTGTCAAAATGTTTTTAATTGAATATGTATAACTTTAATTATAAGAGAAAAGAGAGTAGAGAGAGTTAGGAATACAATACTCGCTTCTTTGGTGTTTTCCAGAGTCTCGATGAAGACACAGCATGAGTCGTGTATTTGTCGACAAAAGAAATGTAATTCTCGATGCCGGGGAAGTACAATCAAGTATTGTCGTGATTCGATCGTCCTCCGGAACGTCGTACGAAGTAGGAATGTCTAGAATGTCTAGAATTCTGAGCTGACGAGCAATCCGCAAGCTACAGGTGCTTGTTTACCATCCACACAGGTTATGTCCCTTCGTTTCCGAAGACATCAAACTGTAGGTGTCAGCACAACGACGACGTTGACCGTTGGATGGTCAAGGGTTACCGTTGTCTTTGCCAGGCTAAGTAATTAAAAGAAGGGGATGCAAAAGTCGGCTCTCACTGCGACTAGTAATCGCAGACTGAAGAACCCGACTGTAGGCAGGGCGCGCTGGCTGCGCAAGACAACTTTCCACGCGCAAAATGTCCTTCTACAACCACTGGAACGAGGAAAGGAGCGAGGAAACGGTCGCAGGAGTACGTCGTCGGCGCTGGCGCGCATGCACACGCACACACACACGCATCACCTGCACTCTCGCACGCGCGTCCAGCTGCTGCTGTGAGTGGCGATGGTGAGGTGGAGGAGGGAGGGAAGGAGAAGGAAGATGAGCGTTGATGCGGCGCGCGGTGGCTGCAGCAGACGATGGAATGTGGAAGTCGCGGGCGAGCCAGCCTACGTGGGCCCACGACGTAGTATCACGTAAGCGGCCCGTGGCAGTGTTTGTGGAGTTTACGTCCTGCCACCGTGACGCACTCCGCAAGCTGGGAGGGAGGAGAGGAGGTGATGAGAAGGGTCGGAGGACAGGTTCTGTGGTCGAGGTGCGCGCCGGTACAGCCGTTATCTGAAAAGTTTTAAACGTACTACAAAAGCAAAACGCCAAATGTTTCGCAAACCGCTCCGTTTCCTTCCCATGTTTGCCACGTGACCTACACTGCAAATGTTTCTCAAACCTGTTTGGCTCGTGTTTGTGGTTTTACAACCTGTTCTGAGATTTCCCATCGGTTTTCGGTTTTACTGCATGGCTGCCAAGGCACTCGCCAAGCTGATTGAGCATCCAGGAGTATTCTGGCGAATTGCGAAGTGTTGTAGCAGACCTTTTTCTTTCTCTCAGAATTGCCGAACACTTTGATGCTCTCTCTCTCCCCCGCTGGAAACTGCGAACTCTTTGGAAGACTTCTCTCGTTTTAATGAAACGTTTTAATTAACGGCATTCTTGCCATTGTTGCATTTACAGGGCGAGTTGAACTAATAAGCCTCATACTCACCCATCCCCATCCAACCCCCACAACACACACATTGCACATGATCCAAGCTCGGTTGCCGAATTTCTTAAAACATTTATCTACAAATCAATCTTGTTTTTCCTGTGTTTTCACAGAAGTCCAACGATGAACACACACACATACTCACTCTTTCCCCCTATTTTTGAGAATAACGAACTGTTCTGACAGTCTCTTTCTCTCTCTTTAAGAATGGAGAAAACAATCTTCCTCTTTCTTTGAAAACGGCAGAGCTCTGAAAGTGTGTGTGTGTGAGAACCAGACTCTACACACACACCTCACCTGCGGCTTACGAGTATCGAGTAGCAGCTATCCTGGTGATGAAGGCCCATCTAATAAAGGAAGTTACAAATGTTAACATCCACCATCTCTTGTTCACCTGTTGACGCAGATGCCTGGTCAGGGTGAAGACCTTGACATACTTTGCCATTTTTTTCTTGTAAAACAAAGGAGTCTAAGAAAAGCATCATGAAACCTAATTAAACCCATCAACAATCAGTCGAGTCTGTCGAGCAACTGCTCTGTACTTCGTTGTATTTCTGTTAAAGTGCTTTGTCTTTCAGATCATTTGTGTTGTTGCCATGGAAGTAGGGTTTGAAGCAATTATTTTTGCATTCATTTCAACGCCGAACCTTCAGAATGTAAAATAAGAATGCAACCGCAGGCAATAATAACATAATAACAGCAGGGTGTATCATAAGCCTGTATCTGTGCAAAAGGCTTTTTAAATTATGTTTATTGAATATGTGCTGGTTTGTATTGGAAAGAGATTATGTGGATGGTCATTCTAATATTTATTTTGCATTAGCAATTTCATGTGTAATGAAGTGAACTTTTTGTATAGGTACATGTCGACCTATTTTTGTTTTAAAAAAAAGTATATAACACTTTATTTCTCCACTTCAGAATCTCTTTTCTACTTCTACTTCTTGTATGGAGTTAATGAAAGGAGTGCTTGATGCCAAGTTATGTAAACTGTATTTACTGAATACTGAATCTGAGGGAAAAAATAATAACAGCACACCTGCACACCTGCACAAGACAAATGACTTGCCAGCAATGATGGTCATAGTGCCTGGTGCAGTAAGGTCATAAACCATTGCTTTGATAGTGTGACCAGTACAAGTTTCCTACAATGTGATTCCCATTGCAGATGACCATTTCACGCGCTCCATGCTTTCTCTTCCTCCCCCTCCCCATCCATTCCTCCACCCCTTCAACTACCGTCTGGTCTCCTCAGTAAGCCTTGTCAGACTCTTAAGTCGATTTATATGACGTCTGCATTGAGTAGCTTCACTTCTTCTGCCACCACCACTACCACCATCACCATCACTACCACCACCACCACCATCACCGCCACCACCACTACCTCCACCACCATCACCGCCACCACCACTACTCCTTCCGGGTTGGAGAAATTGATAGGCCTGCTCGATCGCAGCTCGTCTTGAGACAAACAACAGAGGACGAAAGCGGAGAAGGGAGGGTAGCGGGGTAGGTGGGGGGGGAAGACATCTAACGCCCAGCGAAAACATATTTCGTCCAATAGATTAATCGAATTCTGGGTGCGTTACTTATCATTCCTCTGTCATCCCTGCTGTCACGTGGCATGGTGTGACCGTTCGCACAGCAAGATCTAGCCACACCGCACTTTTTGACACCTGGCTTTGTGTCAGCTCCGCACCCTCCACCCCACGACACCCCGCCTTTCCGCGAAATACAATGTATCTGTATCCATGGCGACGCGACTGTTTATTCCTCGGGAAAAAATCCCTTTGTCGCGAACTTTTTTTTTTTTTGTAGTGAACAACTGAATGTTTCTGTGTGAAACTCTGACATCTCGGGGTTTAGCGCCGTGCCCATGGTATCGGGTTTAACAGACAACGACATGTTTGATAAAATTGTTCATGGCTTGGCCTATCCGTTTTAACACATGGGAAAATAAATAAGATTTTGTCTGTGGATGCATCCGCGTACACAAGGAAAGTGGTGCGTCATACCAAGTGGTGCCTATTCATCGGTTATCACTCATCTGGGTGAGACGATATTCCCATCGCAGACAGCTCTCCTCATTTTTTTTTTTCATATTTCTACAGACTACCACACACACATACACGGGCAGGTTTGATTGCCTGTAGACCGGAACTGCTGGCCTATACTTTAGCGCAAATTAGTGTTGAAACAGAATCAGACTGCTTGCTGCAGCGAATGGCTCACCAGACCAAATCCTTGCCAGTGGACCTTTCTAATCTCGCATCACTTAGTGTCGGATAGGTTTGTTGATCAATATAAAGGTAAAACTAACAATTTGAGAGGATGGTGGCATTGTGTGTTAGGAAGTTATAAAAAATGGTGTCATAAAGCAGAAAATATTTTACAGATAACATCTTTGAGCTGATGTCGCCAGGAGACACAAGCCGACACCTAACCGTTGGAATAAAAACCTGTTGTTGCAGAGAATTATATCCAGCTATGAATAATCTTCTAAAAGGAAATAAAATACAGGTTCGTAGCTTACAATATAGAATCTACTATGACAACATACACGCATATAAGTCTATTTCAAAATAAAAGGTTGTTTTTAGTCGTGAAAAGTACAAGCTTGTACACCACAGCTGTCACACACGTGTCAACAACAGCAGGCTGACACAAACAACCCTGACAACACCACGTGACGATCAACAAATTAACGGCGCATTTGTCCTTTCAAGATCTAAGATTAATACCACACTGTTTGTAATGTAGGTCGACCATTTGTAGGAAATAAATAATAGCAAATTATGTGCACGCACATGGAGAGTGAGAAAGAGAGAGAGAGGGAAAAAAAAAGATGCACTGGGACCACAGCTTCGTAATTACTGCCTTCTCCAGTCCACCACTGAGATGATCAGTCAGGTCTCCGTCTGCAATGCAGAGAGAAGATGCTTGACAGCGCCGCGATCGCGCCTGATGCCCACTCACTGATGTCGGGTGTGCGTGTCTACCCAGCTCCTATCGGATTTCGCTCCGTCCTTTCCCTTGACGCGAGCCGCGAAATGCGACGGGTGGCGATGTGAAGACGCAGCTGATGAGCCGGGCTTTGGTGGTAAAGTCGACAAGATTGACTGGGGGTGTGGAGAGAGAAAGAGGACCTCACTGGATGTTACCAACTACTCCCACCTGGCTGGACTTCCCGTTTAGTCGTCATGCTGTTTCAAGATGCAGAAACGATCCGCGTAAACGCTTGTTACGGGTCAAGGTTTAAGATGGGGGTCAAAACTGGTCTAGACGCGGGTACAATGGTCCTCTTTTCGTCGCCCTCGCCCCACCGCAACGTACACCGCGATACAGGCAAATACAAGAAGTAACGGGAGAACAGAAAGTTGTATTCAGCACCAGAAGCTTGTACTATCTGGATCAAAATAATTTTTCTGTATTCGAGGTTCACGTCTGTTGAGCAACGGATATTGTTATAGCACTATTCAGTCCGAAGTTTGGTCGTTTGGTTTACTTCGGACACAGACTGTGTGAACCTGATGCACCGTTTCGACCGCCGGCAAATGCTGAGACTAAACTGAAACTCATCACCCACCTACCACACAACCAAACGACGCGACGGTTGAAAGCTGATAGCAGGTGACTTACCTGAAGGCACGGAATGATGAACTTTAAAAGGAGAGAGTATTCAGCATGATGCTATTACGATAACGCCAAAAAACAAAAAAAAAGGCAAAGCGGGAAGGGGGAGTTCTGCCCAGTGCGTGGGAAGTAATCGGTGTAATCAACGATGGCCTGCCCTTTAGTCTTTGCCGACAAAGCTCTCTTCATCAGGAAATTCATTCCCCCGCCCCTCCGACCCCTTTTCCCCGGTTGATAAGTTCCTAAATTTAACCATCACAGCAAGTACAGCGAAATTACTACATGGCTGCATCAGCAAAACCCAATTTGTCAGCTGAAAATAAAGCCACTAAGAAAAGTTCACACACATATATATATTTGTCGGATAGTATTGCGTCTTTTATCTGCGGGTGGTAACGGACTGCAATGCAGAATCATGAGCGAGCGAAAGAAAAAACCAAACTCATCACAAGGTGAAAAAAAGGGATGCAAACATCCATCGCCGACAGATGCTGCCTACAATGGCGACAAGAAGTAGCCCTGCGGTTAAGGCACTTGTCACAATGTCGGTAAAGGACAGGTCTGTGGGATCAGGCCTCGCATCAGTTAAAAGTAATTTCTCTTGGGTTGCGGTCTTGTGTACACTTCTCTAAACTGTGTTTATAAGGGTGGAATCGTCCACTTTGCTATAGCAACTGGTTGTCACTGCGCAAAAAAAACAAAACACTAATCCATTCTTAACAATAAAACGACTTAGCGGAGTATACACTGTGAACAGGCGATCAAACGTCATTTATTTTGCACCATCAAATTTGTACAATACACACTTCATGGCTAAAGTGTTCTGTTGCTTTTTTTTTTTAAGACAATGGTGAACATCAAATGAAGACTAAAAAGTGTACAAACAATTGTCAGCTTTAATAATTTTGATGTATAATATTGCAGCTCCCAAACATGTATGTGATGTATGCAATGGATGCATGAGTACATGCACCAGTTACAGGTGTGCAGACACACTAACGTCCTGTACCATGACACCACGGGGAAAAATAATTCTGAGGGCTTACCTGACTCTGTGCTCCTGCTATCATATCTTTCCTGAGATTTAGATGCCAACTTTATGGCAAGTACAGTAAGACCTATAATTATAAAATTAGAATGTGCTCCATCTTCTAACAGATGGCAGTGTGTGCATGGGAGTGGGTAGAGGGTGTGTTTGTATGTGCATCTGCATGCATGTGTAAACAATAACAGTCCCATTTTAATCTACTCACAGATTTCACAAAACACATATGAGTTTATATCTGTGTGCATCAACATACACAAATGTGCTGGGGCAATACCTTATTTCAAGTTCTTATGCTGACAATGCTACACAAATAAAAAGTTCTGAAGAATCCCAGCACAAGAGAACAACTCCTACAAGGAATTATTTAAACTTCAATAATAGAAAAATATGAGTGGCTGTTTCACTTGATGAGGCTGTCTGGCTCATTCAAAGGGACTATGTCAGTATGGCCCTGGCACGCGAGCTGTGGCTGAATTGGCTCCATTGTTTGCAGCTACTGGTCTGTCAAAAAAAAGAAAAAAAGTAATTTTGCACACTTAAACTTATGCGCACCCTAGTGAAATTTACAACTAAAAATGCATTACTTTACTCAGATCACCTCCCAAAAATGAACAACAAACAAGCATGCACACAGGCACATAAACACATAGGGGAACTCAGTGAGCACCACTTCATAAAGGGTTAAATTATATCTAACAAAGAGAGCAATCACAAAGCTTGTATGCAATGGTGAAGACTGCCTTCTAGCAAACTGAAGGTGCTCACCTTCTTTTTTCATAGTAGTCCTGGTATGGGTCTTTTCCAACAAGATAAGGATCCCTTTCAAAGGACTCTCTAACAGAACAGTAACATAGGCTTGTTCAGAAATAAAAAAACAAACACAGACTCTTCACATCCACATGCACATATGCTAGAACTTGGTCAGCTCCAAACAAAATAAAATAAAAAAAAAAAATTAAGGATGGAGATAAAAAGAAAAAAAAACTTCCACAACATTATGATGGCCCAGCAAAACAAAAATGGAGATAAAGCACATAAAACTGTGAACAAGACAAACCTTGCAGCTGCAGGAGGTGGTGATGTTCCTCTTCTAGAGTAATATTCTGGGGGAGGCCGTGCATATGGATCAGCCGTTGGTCTGGTACCATATATATCTGAGGATCTTGCATATGGATCACCTGCAGGTGCTCGTCCATAGGCACTTGAAAGAGGTCTTGAATAAGGATCCACAGATGGTCTCTCATACATGTCTGCAGATGGCCGAGGATACAAATCTGAAGTTGCATTAGGTAGTGGTTCCCGATCCCTAAAATAGGGGTCTCGAACTGTTGGTGGCACAGGTCTGGGGTGTTCATAGGGATCATATGGGTCATAGTGGCCATATACTGGTGGTAATGGAGGCATGTAACGGTTTCTGTAATATGGATCTGCATATGGATCTCTGGCATAAGGGTCCTCATAGGGATCACGATATGGAGGTCCTGGTGGATGTCTCGGCCTGCGGGGGCTGGTGACAACACACACATCCATTTCGTCAATACATGTGTCAATGAGAAATAAGTAAACATGCCTCTACATCAGAGCCATTGTGATTACCCCTGTTACTGTTATTACTGTTACTACTAGGACATAATGAGGGTTATTTTGGGATGCAATACAGCTGTTATTATTGCAAAATGGTCAAGTTTACCATAACTTACCCAATGTAGTTTTGTTTTGCTGACGCTTGCTAACATCTGTAAAACATTTACAAAATAATAAGTTACTTACCCTAGCTTAGGGCAGTCTTTAGACCTGAAAGAAAATAATAGTCATAAATCACTTCACTACAAAATCATGTTAAGTCACATAAAGGTACACTCATCTATGCACAAATATATTTACACACAAACACCAAAAAAATAACATAATAAGCATCTTCATGATGAAAAACCTTTCTCACAACAAAAGAAACAAATTTCTTCCCTCTGGACCTGATGATATTGGTCTATGTTGTGAAATTTGTGAATCAGCACTGATAGTGTATGACTTTCAAGTGTAATGATTTATGTGTGATTTAAGCAGACTACTTTTTTATTTTTTTGTAATGCCATGAGCTCCACCACCAGAAGTATGTATGTGCATCAAGAATATTCTTCATTTAATTTTGTGTATACATTTTGGCTTTACAGACTTTAATGTAATACTACCTTGTTGTTGAAAAGACAAGAAGCACAGTTTTCCTATTTCACGCTATTTTCTCCCTTTCCCTACTCTTGTCATTGTGGCTGCTTATACAATCTCTTCCAAAATTAACTGGCGGTTCAGTGGTGCAGTGATTAGCGCCCGTCACCAATACAGTGGAAGGCCTAGGTTCAGATCTCGTCTTGGGCATGCTGTTCTTTCTCTGATGTAGCTTCAGTTGCTGGTTTGGTGTAAAACACCAATTTCCCCTCCCCCCCACCCCACAACTTCCAATGTAAGCAGCTAGATCTTCATGATGGAAACTTGTGCTTTACTAAAATACATTATCAACACACATCTTTTGATACTTGTGTAACTGTTGTTACTTACCAATGACCTTCCTCACCACATCGGAAACAGCTCCCTTTGTTTCCCATCCCAGGCTTCTGCCGCACTTTGCTATGTGACATCTATGTAAACAGAATTTTCTGACTCTGCATACAAATTCCAACATAAAGTGTTTCTATACACGTTCATAAGTATTAGAAAAATATGCAAGTGACCACACTCACTGTAAAATAATTATTAAGTAATATACATTGTGGCTACTACTAGAATAACTACTAACAGTTCAGTATTTGCAAATAATGTGAAGTTAGTTAGTCAGTACTCCATTTTTCATCCAGGAATTGCAGATGAAAAAAACTATGCCCTGGTGTTAAAGCATCAATACAATAACTAAAAAGGGAACCGTATTTACTAACCTTTGTGAATCATGCGCAATAGTTTGAATGCTTGATGCTTAATATGTTAACAGCTCACATACTCGGTCAACTCTCTCACCCTGTTCTTTAGCCCATGCACCTGCACGTTTTCCTTGATTATCTTCTATACAGCCTCATAAAATTTACAGTGCTTAGCTGTAAAACCCAGCTTTATTTGGCAACACGGATAACGTAAATGTCTTCTTTCACTGATGAAATCATGATAAAAGTCCTTTTTCTTTTCTTACCTCCACTAACAGTATGTTTCCACCAAATTCAGTTCCATTCAGAGCATTGGCTGCTGCCTGGGCTTCTTGTGATTTTTCAAAATGCTAGAACAATTTTAAGATAACATACAGCTCAAACATCCCCTAAAACTAAAACCAATTGGTCAGATATCCTCAAATTAGTTTTTAATGTAGGCTACATAGTTTTTTTAAGGAAAGCATTGTTTTAAAACAATGTTACATAGTTTATCAAGCTGCAAAATCATTTTATCCATGACTAATGAGTTTGTAAAATTCTTGGCATTCTTGATAATGATGCATATAATAAAGATGTTTTCCATAAACAATCATAGAAATTTTCACTGAAAAGGAATATTCTTGAAATGAAAAAATTGAAATCTTTGGCTTGACATACCACAAAACCATAGTTGCGGACTATATCAAATTCAACAACATTCCCAAACTTCTCAAATTTTGCTTGAAGTTCTTCTTGTCTGCAAAGATCAGGTATATTCCCAATATAAAGCTTGGTAGGGACAGTTTTCTGAAAAAGAAATTAAAAAAAAAATTATGTCACAATTGCTATCAACAATCAGCTTAACACCAGACACTATATAAATGGAGTAAAGAAATTTATACTTTATATACAACTTTAGCAGTGCACATGAGTGTGTGTGCGAGCATAAAGAAAAAGAAATGTGACCTTATTAATTTCAATGATGAATTATACTCTTTGGTCATTCTCTTTTATGGATTTGTCATTTAAAAAGCAGGCATCCTCTCAACTTTCAGCTTCACTCGTTCCACCATATTGCTTTGAACATCATTATTCTTCACAGGATAAATACAGTGCCCTTTTACTTTCAGCCATTTATTTATTGCCTTTAGTTCATTTCTATGAAATTTTTGTGCATGACCATTTCAGCTGAATATTTTCTACTTTATATTTATGTATACATATATCGTAGGCTAAAGCATTCCCAGAAAAAAAAAGTGTTTGAGGAAAAAGACTTTAAAGAAGATATGGTCAAGCATCAACAGGTGTGATACTATCTGACCTCATGGGTCTAATGGAAATCTTTAATAAGAGCTCATAGACATTTGTTACTATACATGCTTTAATAAATATTATCTCAAGTTACAAAAGGATGAAAACAGTTTCAAAGTGATAATAATGACATCTTCACAGAACTTAATGCAGCCAAATTAAGGAAAATCTCTTAATTAAAAGTCACCATCAGTAATATAATGTTCTAACATTTCCATATAATTATCTTAAATATCTGATTTTAACCATAAACAGTTAAGAGCTTGAGCAGAAGTTTCCCTTTTCTTTTTATGTTTAAACACCTAGTTGCCTAGTTCACTAAAACAGATTTTTGAAACACAAACTTATAAAATCCTATTGTCTGAAAAAAAAGCTGAAAATGATCATGATGTTAAAGATGCACGTTTTGAGGTCAGCTGTCTCTCAAGCTGTTCTTTACTAGATTTAGCTTAAATGTAATACTGGGAAATATATTGAAGGCTGTTACTGTACAGCAAAATTGATATAGTGATGCACAGAGAAGGTAGAAGATAGGAAAAGCAAGATACATTATAAACTGTAAAAGTAGGAGAGGTCTTGGGTATTAACTTATTCTAAAATGATCTGTATAAGTTAATTCATTTTCCTCAAGATTGTACATAGAATCTAAACTGGGACAGATATTATAGTACACTGTGTCACTATTTCAATTGCACTTGACCAAAGGGAGCTTACTGAAACAGATTCTTGGAGTGTAAGGTTACTTATTAAAACCTTCGGCTCACACTAAACTGTCTCAAAGACAGCTTCAATCCTCACCTTGCTTCTGTAAAAGCTGGATAAAAGTACCATACATCTTTCTTGTTGGTGTGTCCGATATATGCTTTTTGTAATTAGACACTATTACTTCCCCTTCAACAAAAAATTACACTTACTGTAAAGGAGAAATGTTTCTTTACAAATTCTCTTGCAGATTGCTACTATATATTACATAGCACAGCATCAAGAAAAATATATTTTATAGCATGGAATCAGTCATTCTAGTTAAGTTCCACAAGTGATGAGAGTGGTATGTGCTTGAAGCACTAAGTGTTCAGCACATGATGATGTGTGAATCACTTTTGATTAGGATTATGTGTATGGTCTCTTTCTCTCATAGAGAGGTAGAATGAAAAAGGAAAAGTAAAAATGACTCGACTGCTTCAAAACGTAAAAAGAAAATGCCACAGTGAGATCTCTTTTGCTAGTGTACATTCTGGTGCTTTTGTTATTTACAAATACAAAGTCATAGAACAATAATAGTAACAGCACTGAAAAATTATGTTTACAAAAGCTCAACTTTTAAATGCCCTCATCTTTGCATCTATTGTAGAGAATTAATTTTTTTTTTCATGCTTTATGATGGAAAGAACAGGTGGAACATATTAGAATATAAATATATGGTCAATTATTTCTTATTAATTCCTCTATTTCGAGTTTTTACACTATGACATATCTGAAACAGCAAAACCTGTGTATCGCTGCCCTTTGAAACTATAAAAGGAGTGTTTCGGTGCACTTTTGTTGTGCAAAACATATGTAGCTCTGTTTAATTTTTTTAATTGATAAACAGTGTTAACTGAGCAGATTTTTTAGGAACTGTACCCAACTTTCACAAGTAGTAAGCATTTAAGTGACATTATCTAAACACAAGAGTGAATAATAAAAAATACAAAAAACCCCATATTCACAATCAAAAATTAGTTGGATCTTTCCTGATTTAAATCATAATGGTCTCTGAGATGAAACAGGAAAAGATATTTAGCATTTTTATATTATGCCGGTGTATTTTTTTTTTAAAGAGTGTGTGGGATTGACAATTTTTTATTTTTGATTGATGATAAATAACATTTGCTCTCTCACACTTCTTGTGAATGAGGAAGCTGATGTTTTTTCTGCAGATGATGAAAAACATTTTGTGTGATGTACAATGAAGTTCTTTTAATTCTATTCAACCAATTCTGTTTGGAATATTCTGTGAGAAGACTAGAAAACCAGCCAACTTGGTGGGCATGTTCTTTCTTCAACTTCAGACTGCCAGCAAAAGTTATATCACCAACTAAATGCTGTGCAAAAGTTTTTTTAAGCATCTTACAAAGGCCATAATGCCAAGTCACAATTTTTATGTGCACTTTTCTTATCTAAACTTAAAATACAGCCCTAAATACACACTCTTAATTGTGTCTCTAGCAATTACCATCTTACTTCTTGAAAAAAAAACTAAGTTTGAAACAGCTAGTAAAACACTAGTTAAAAGCCAAGATAATATGCTATATGTTAAACACAGACATATTTTCCCACCTCAAATAGAAAGGCATTGCAAATATTAAATTTAAGGTGTCTTAACATGAAATATGAAAAAGAAGGGAACATTTAATAGGTTTCCTATTCCTTTGCAGACAACTTAAAAGAAAAACAAGTATAGTGACCTATAAACTCAAAAGAAATCAGCTGGGTACTGTACAAATAATGTACATTTCAGTATCTGCAGTTATACCCAGTTTGCCTATGGAGCTGACTAGGTGAAGTACAGATGAGGCAGCTGGAAAACTTTCACATCAAACTAGAACACGTTAATCCTTAGCAAAAGTAAATAAATCATGTACAAGAATCATCCAAATCTTTATTGAGCCAGACCTCAAACTTAAGCTATATGCACGCTTTAATTTGCACACACTTTTATATTTCAAGATTGATGTAATGTCACAAGAAGAAGAATGCAGAAATTAAAAAGTGGCAACTCTAGAAAGTAAACAGTTCAGTTTTCCAACAAGAATAAAGACAACACAGTCATTTGGAAGGTGCTACAGTCTGATAACTTCAAGGAGTGTGTGGATCAAAAAGAGGCAAAATTTGTTGAGATCAGCGTGTATCTGAAAAATCAACTGACAAGGCAATTGTATCTTAAAGACAGGAAGATTATGGAGAACATCTATCCAGATTTTCTCATTTTATGTTCAGGAAGGAACATCAATTGGCAGACCACTATCTATACTTTAACTGGTTTATTTGCTAATGCATAAGAACGGAAAAGTGTAGGTATCTGAGCATGACTTTAAGTCACTGCCCTCAAAATGTATTACATTTAGGTCAAAACAAAAAACCTCAAGATGCCACAAATATAACTGCTTTGGCATTCTTATGTGAACACATTTCAAGATAACAGCCTGAAAATATTTTACTATTAAAAATATTTTAAATGGCTTACTTTAATTTATACTTTATTCTGTTATCAACACCCCCCCCCCCCTTCACCCCACAAAAAACAAATCTGTAACTGAAAGTAAAGAATAGGAAATTTTAAAGTGTCCCTTTTCGAATGGCAACAAGCTTTGTCACTGCAGATGACCTCAGAAAATCTGCAATACTTAATCTTGCTTCTTCTTTATACTTCTGATGACAAGTTCACGGTCTCCAACTTTATCTAACTTATGAAAGCAAAATTTAAGTATTTAATTCCTGTTCAAATGCATGCAACCTGGAATGCTTTATTGAATAACGTAAATCGACGCGATCACGCACGCCGTCAGAGTAGCCTCCCTTGAGAGGACTTTCTAGTGTTCTATATTTTCATTTTAAATAATCGGAACTCATATCTTGACTACCTATGAATTGATTTAACGGATAAGAAAACTACCATCAATACACAACGAAAAGAAAACAGAACGTTAACATGCTACATCTAGGTAAACACGACTGACGAATGTGACTCGACGGAACGCCCGCAGCGGCCTCCACGGCTTCGCGAATCATGATTCGCACATCATTAATTTAAGACGCCAATTACCATAAACTCGTTTTTAACGAAATATCGCTCTGACTAAATACACTCACGCTTCCCATTTCAGCGCCGATTAAAATGATCCCGCTCGTGCGTAAACGCGTTCGCTTGGCGCGTCCTCTCCCGTTTTGCCTGACAATGAATGCTCGACGCGCCCTCACTGGTGTCAGACAACTCTGTCATGTAAAGTTACTGTTAACCTGATTTATTCAGTGAAAAAAAAAATATCTATTTGATAAAAAAAATTAATTTAACTTTTTTCTTATCATCAAACAGTTGTTCTTTGTAAGGAAGCAAGGTAACATTAACTGTGAAGAGACTTTTGGACCTAAAGTACTTCGACTTCGAGAGTTATCGTTCTTCGTTTCTCCATTATTGGGGTTTAATCGTACCTATCGACCATTGTTTAGAAAAAGTCTAAGTAACAAGAATAAAATGAACGTAAGTAAACGATTGCCTAAAATAATGCATTCAGTATTATTAAGTTACAAGTTTTAACTATTTATTGCTACTTGCCTCAGTTTATTTGCAAAGAACTTTCTTTTTGAAAAAATCGACTACTGACAGTAGTGTGAATCTAAATGAGTCATTGGTTTTAATATCGTTAGTGTTTCTAGTAGTGTCCGCTGTCTCATTTAGGCACAAGGTGTTACATAAATCAAGTGTTTTTATAACACGCTAAATAAGTCAAGGCATCTGTCTCGGTTGTGCCATTAGCTATGAAACTATGGAAATAGAAATGTTTAACAGTAGCATACACGCTCTTTCTAAATCTGTGTACATTGCAATCTCCTGTTCCCAAGTTGACGACATGAGGAAATTATGTGAAGTGTTATTGCATGTGTGCAATTAGTACATTGACCTATACAGGGTCAAGGCTACAGTCCACCCGATTGTAGTTGTGAGGAAATTTATTGATGTTGTTATTACCTATTGTTTGCTTTATTACCCATTATCTCTTTTATTGTTTCATCGGCCTCTGATGCTGTTTTCTGCAATTGCATCTTTACATTTCAGGAAACAGATAAAATTTATTACAGATGCTGTTAATTTTGTTAATAAGCAGGATTCAGGTATCTCAGAATGAGACACCAGTTATTCTTTTAAGAATACTATCTATATGGCACCCCTTATCAGAATATTCAGCGTTTAAAACATTTTCTGAATGAGTTACCTTCCGATATTAATATTCACATTTATTATGTTAACTACAAGTGTACATTATAATTTTTTTCTTTTTTCAGAAGCTTCCATCAAGAAAAGTATATGTTGGCAATTTACCTGATAATTGTGACAAAGAAAATCTCCAAAAATTGTTTGAGAGTGTTGGCAAGATTGCAGAATTTGACGTTGTGAAGAACTTTGGATTTGTTGTAAGTATTCTGAAGTTGGCTTAGTCCAGATTTGTTTTAAGACTGACTTCATCTTTTCCCCAGATATCTAGCAGATACATGAGTGAGCATTCATGCATTCATCTGTAAGAATTTTCTACAACTGTGCAAGTAATTTAATCAAATGCTTTTACTAATGTGGATTTTTTTTTTTTTTGATTCCTTCCATTGCATGTTCCTGATAAAGTAAATTCTCTTGCTTTTTTTTTTTACAAACTGAATATTAAAATAAGTTCAATGTTGACAGCATTTTGAGACAGAGGAAGGAGCAAAGCGAGCCGTTGATGAACTAAATGACACAGAATTTGAAGGAATGGTAATCAAGGTTGAGGTGGGTCTTTTTAAGAATTTTAGAATATTATGAGCATCATTCGAAGCTGTGAACGCAGCAAACTGCTACAAAAGTTGAAGAGAGAAAGGAATACTAGCTGAGGTAATAAGTGTTTGCCAGTATGTGATGAGTATCTATTAGGTGATGCAATGGTAACTAGCCTACAGTGGTATTGATTTAGCAGGTGAAAATCTCTGTTCAAAGGCTTACTTCTTACAAACCTAACATTGATAGATATTTTAATAGCTATCTTTTGACAATATAAATTCTGTTAGTTTTCACATTCACTCTACACTCAATTTAAAGGAAAAAACTGTTACAAATGCTGTATGGTTTGTGAAAATACCCGTTGTTTAGTTTGTATAATATCCAGGTTAAAAAACAAAGTTAAGTGTATAATAATTTACCAGTGGCTTGGTGTGGTTCCCAACATCAGTAGATTGCTTAAGATGGCTCAAAAATGCCTGATTCAAGTGTGGTTCAACATTTTCGCTTTGGTCAATAGGGTTCTAACTCATATGTAAATCATCCACACACTCAGAAAATGACCACTAACTGATGATAGCAATATACATAACTAACTTGTTAGCAACTGTGAGGCTAGTTCTATAAACCATTGATCGTGGCAGTTAAAGTTGGACGTACAAGGTGTAACTGACTATGCATTTGATTTTCAGCTTTCTCGAAGTAAAGTACGACATAAGCCTGGAATGGGTGACATGACTGAGTGCTACAGATGTGGCAAAGATGGCCACTGGTGTGTACTTGTGTTCAAAGATAAAAAGATTACTTGCATTGCATTGAGCACTGTTTTTGCTCATTCCTTGGTTCTTCATCCAAACTGATCTTTTTTGGCTATAGTGTCGTCTGTTTGCTGATGCTTATGTTTCTTGGACAGACTGTTCACTTGTAGTCTTTTGTGTACAGTACATTTAGCTCACGTCCATGCAGAAATGCACTTCACAAATTCAATTATTAAGGATAATGCCTTTCCATAATTTAAAAAAGAAAATAGAGGTTACAGTAGCATTTTTTTTTTTTTAAGTGAAATCTTTGAAACTCCTTTATGCTAATTTTGATGTAATGGTGCAGAACTCTGTTCTGTCCTCAAGATCACCAAACCTGGGAGGTATAGGATTTACAGTGTCATTATCACTCATTTTATCCTCCCGCTTCTTCCCTCTTTATATTGGCATTTTTTTTTTTTTTTTTTTTTTTTGGTTTTGTTTGTTTGTTTGCTTGTTATAACTGATAAAGAGAATTGTATAAATTTATTTGAAACATTTTTGCAAGTTTTGTTCATAGTTTAGTTTATTCCTTGTTACTCTTTGAGGAGCATAGGACCGCAACAACGCCTCGCCAGTGGACCTGGTTTTGGGCAGCCCTTCCCCTGTTCATAAGGGTTTTATAACAGCAACAAAATCAACTCCACTCCCAAAAATATTTCTTGAAACAACAGCTTTTTAGTATTACATTGTTTTAGGGAACATGCAGATGTTTCATTAAAATGTGGCAATGCTTCATATACTGTGACATGGAGACTTAGTGCAGTGTGTGCACATCTGTCTGCTATTTCAATGCTTTTAAACTATATTTAATGCAACAATAATTTTGTTTTTACCTTATTGCAATAGTGATAGTTTGATGATGTCATGATAAATTGAAGGTTTTAAAGCTTTTTCAATTTCAGTCAGTTTTATAAAATGGTAACAATTTTTTTCCATGGCAAATTCTCATGCCTGATAGGTAATATAAGAAAGAGTATGTTGGATTTCTTTGCTAATATTATAAACAAATTATTTTCAAATGTTTTGGGAAATGTTCAGAGCACAAAATTTGAATCATGGTAATTTTATCTGTATCAAGTGGATATAATTTAGTTTTTGGTGCTAGATTTTTTTCATGTGAAAGCCCTGAAACTTGGGGTGGGGGGGATAACTTTTCCTGTAATAGAGCTCATATTTATCCCAAGCATTCTCTCTTTCTATTTTCAAACTGTAATATAATTCTTAAGAACTGCATTTACTTTACAGCGAGTTGCTGTTTCCTTTGACTTGCAAGAATTTGTTTCCTATTGAATAGGCATATGTGTAAGGTGTTTTTCAAGTTTTGTGTTTACTTATGTTTATATCCCTGGTCTCCTATGTGAAGTATTCTAGTTTGAGTCAATAAAGTCATCACATATGATAAATTGTAGGAGAGAAACAGTATTTCTTATTGCTGTAATTAACAAAGATGTTAATACATTTTCTTTCAGGTCCAAGGACTGTCCCAAAGCTGGGTAGGTAGGATTCATGTATTGACAGGAATGGTTATGGCAAAAGAGTGAAGGAGAGGGAGAGATGTGTTAGGAGTGGCATACATATTTAGACAGTCTTTTGTAACAGCATTCGCTTCTAAAGAGCTGGCATAAAAATATTGTAAAGAATTCATGCTATTATGGGATGTTGTAATGTTTGTAAGATTTTCATTAATTATTTGACCATTTATTTTTCTATATCATTATATCTATATTTAAACATGGTGTTAAGAGATTTTTGACTGTTTCTGTTTGAGATTGGCTTGTTTCTGAGAGATTTCTTTTTTTTAAGTCTGAAGTCTGTTCACAGTAGAGGGAGAGGCAGAGGAAGGGGAGGACCACCAAGGCCAGCAGAGCCATATGGCCCACCTGCTTTTAGAGATCCATATGCTGATCCATATGCTGACCCATATTTAAGAAACCGCTACTTTCCTTCTGGATATGACCGTTACCATCCATATGGGGATCCTTATGACCGCAGACCTGCACCATACAGAGATCCTTACTATGAAAGAGACCCTTATGCACGACCCTCAGTTGACTACTATGATAGACTTGCAGCAAGGTAAACAATTTGTGAAAACAGATGCAGAAAAAAACAGATTCAAATTAAAGCTAACACGAGAGCAGACTTCTTTCAGTAACTTTCTTTTGTTTTAAAAATCAACAAAAACTGGTGTAGAAAGTAAATACTAGTGAAAGGTATCTAATATGTTAGTTATGTTTAAAGACTAACCTGAAAGACTTGCGTTTTTTTCAGATATGAGATAGGCAGTATAAACCTAATCTGTAAATTTCAGCCTCTAAAACCCATCTGTTAATTATCCGCTACAATTTGCACCTGTGATCAACAAGCACTGTAACAGTGTGCTACATCATGCTAGTGCACCATTCACAACATTGCTAGTAGTCAACACCAATCAGAGAGAGAGAAGGAGCGGCTGTTAGGATTATTCAGATGCTGACAGTCTGCATTTCTCTTGGTTCTCATACTTTAGCTAGAGAAATGCAGATTTTCAACTCCGAATAGTCTGAACTGTCGCTTTGATTGGTGTTGACGGCTGGCAATGTTGTGAATGGTGTACCAATGTGATGCACTACACAGTTAGCAGCGCTCATTTGATCGCAGATGTGAAACGCGTACTTTGCTAGTGAATAATTAATTGATGGATTGGTTTTGGAGGCTGAAATTTACAGGTTAGGTTTATATCGCATATTTCTACTGATGCTTGCAAATAACATAAACCATTCAGGTTGATCTTTAAGTGACCATTTAATTCATTACAAGATAATGCTAGTGTCCAGAATCTGAGTGAATAACTCATCCAACGAGCAAGGTATGAGCAGTCTGAAACCAAGTTTGTTTTGGTTTTTTTGTTGTTTTTTTTTTGAGGATTTGTTTGCAGTGCTTCAGAGTTCTTAGACTTGCTACAACTTTTACAGTAGCCAAATCAGTAGTACAATACCTTATATAATTACATAAATTTAAAAAAGCAATATGTTTCACTACATACTGATAATTTTAGTGACCTGTCAGAATCTTTGACTTCACTTTGTTGCTGGTTCAAAGCTTTAAGTAATGTAGATTTTGCTTTCATATCTTTGGGTTAAATAGCTTTTTTGTGGGTAAGATAACTTCATCTAATTGTTAAATATAACTATAATTTGTATGTAATTATAGGACAGGTATCTTTTCACTTTTTTTAAGTGAAGCTATTCTCAAATTGCAGGGATCCCTATTATGATTACTATGCAAGAAGAAGGTAACAGTTTTTAATTATGTAAAGCTTAGCTTGCTTTTAGCTCCTTGCTGGTCCTGTCTTTTATCACATGGTGCTAGTGTTTCACCTGATGTCTCTTTCCTTTAAAAAAAAATTGTCATATTTTGTTAGTATAATTCTATGTATGATTCACTGTCTGACTCAGTACATGTACAGAACCACAGAAATTTTCTTAGAATCTTGAACTCGTACAAGTTAACTAGAGATTAATGGCTATTATGTTGTATGACTCTGTATTACACATACTTTTATAGTGTTATCAGTGGATAAGAAATAATATCAAAAATAATTTAGCTTTGATTGAAAAATAATTGTATTCCAGATTTTAAAACTTTCAAAAAAGTGAAATTTTGAGATTATGACACCCAAACACTGGAAATAGATTATGGCAAGAAAGCAAAAGTGGAGAAATTTAAAAGAAGTCTTAGAGTTCCTAAGACATCCAAGATGTCTTAAGGATAAATCACTTAAGCATTTTTTAAACTTTTCCTACCCCTTGTAATAGTTTGTGTATACCAAAGACTATACCAAAGCCGGGTATATTTTTGACATCGCTTTTGTTGTAATTTATCATACAACTTATTGTGGTTTTAAATGTGAGCCTTTGAGAAATAGGCACTTAATCAGTTACGTTATAGCTATCAGTTACAAAATGATTCATTGTCATGGCATCACATGACTTCAATCTACAGTATTGCCAAAAAAATATATATGTATATTGGCAGTAAAGAGTATACATGTTGTGAAGTTATCCTTCCTTTGCTGTTTATAGTTTGTTTGTTTTCTAAAGCATGCATAAGCCTCCTCTCTAACCATGGATGTTCAAAGAAGACACATCTTTCCCAATTTTGCATTTGCTGCTTTGGTGTAAAAGTATTTATTTAAAGCAAAATCGTAAAAAGGTGATGGTGATATTTTTATGACGATAACTTTGTTGTGTATAAATTTATGCTTGGTTGCAAATGGTAAAAATATAGAGGGGCTTTGTCTGGTGTTAGATTTCTAAAACATTATTTGAACTTTTGCTTAAGAATTGATGATGTAATAGTGCAACAAAATTTCATGTTAACACCTGCATTTGTCATTCTCTCATCCTCTACCTTGTAGTACCTCCCACCAACGGTCTGACTCCCATCGCGAAGAGGCGAATGCCTGGCCCGTTTTGAATGCTGTCATCTTACATTGCTGCGTCGGCTCACCCTCGCAATCCATGACAAGATCCCAGGTGGTCGATGTCTGGGTCTCTCGGTGAAATCTGCCGATAGTAGCAAGATGCCGATAAAATGAAGATGTCGGGCATGATCCAGTTCTGGACGGTTGTAGAGCATTTCGTGGGGGAAAAAAAGACAGTCATTATGGATCTTGTTTCTATTTTGTTAAGCTATGTTATGACTGCAAGAAGATGGCCCAAATTTTGTGGACATGTCGGAAGTCAAAAAAATGAAATTGACTGCAAAATGGAACAGAACAAAGATTACAATGTCGGTTGTAAATGAAGCTATTATTCATGAATTTTTTAAATATTGTAAATTCATTTGATCATTCTGTGTAAACGGTTCTGAATGGAGTTTCGATCCTGGTTTTGACTTTGTTATTTCTGTGGATTTTATCTTTTAATTAATGTCAGATCTGTCCAGGTACGTGTTATCCACAGCAGCAATTGAGTTAATAAAAAGCATCGATGTTTCAATTGTGTGTTATATACAGTTTTGAGACCAGTATTTTTTGTCGTTGTGTGAATCGGATTTCAAGAGGAGTTCATTCGTTTCTGCTGCTTACCAGTCTGTAGCAGAAAGTGGTTCTAAAATGTCTGATACATGCTAGGTTGGTTTTTTTTTTTTTTTTATGGCCAGAGCTAATTGTGATTTTTCAGATGCTGAATGCGTCTCAGCGGTGCGACCTCACATTCATTCTTGTCACTTCAGCTGTTCAGCTGATCATTGTGAAATATATTAAATCATAAACGCAGTTTTCTGTTTTTAGCTGCTGGTTCAGGTTTTAATGATCTCCAACCAAATCTTACTTGATATGAATGCTTATATTTTTGTGCGCTATTGTGTTGTTTGCTTTGGCGTTTGTTTTATGAAGAAAGTTAGTGATAAAGCATTCCTCTTTTTTATCGCTACATAATTCCTATTTTTTTCCTTGCTAACGACCCGTCTTAAAATTCTGGTAAGCATGGAGATGAGCGAAACTATTTATTGTGACTATTTAATGTTAAATAGAGAAAGGTCTTTTGTTTGGTTATTTTTAATGATTTGTAGTTTAACTATATATTTCTATATTAACTTTATCCCATTCTAATAACAGTAAACATTCAAATATGTAGACACAAGGTAAAGCAACATCAGCATAAATGTTTTTATGATAGAATTTTCTTCCTTTTTTTTTTTTTATGTAGTTTTCAGAGTCATGGAATTTCGGAAAAGTTATGGAATTAAAGATTTCCAGATTAGATATAATGAAAATTTTTTTTGTTAGAAGTCTTTGATTTTTAAAGTTGGGTGCTGGTAAATTTTTCTGTTATGTGATAAATTCTTGCAAAATAAAGGGGCTGGGGGGGCAAAATGTTTCTTTCACTCAAATTTTCTAGAATCTTATCTAAGGTGTTGTGCGTGTGTTGGATTGTGATGAATAAAGTACGTTAATCTTTCTTAGCTAGGCACCACAACAGTTAAAGATTGAGTATGAGGAAAATGGTGCAGTGGAAGAGTATCTGGGGTGACAACAGGCAATCAAATGATCATCAAATGTAGCTGTGGGGGGCGGGTGGAGAGAGGGTGTGAGGCAAGATACTTGATTGTGGAGGTGGTAAATTAGCCTGGCACTTTAATGGGTGTTAGTGCAATGTGTCTGAGACTCGCCTGCTCATCTGTGTATGAATCTGTAAATAGTTCAACCATCAACATCAAAAGATATTCTTTATAAATGTAAAAAAGTGAGATAGGGCAGTAATTTGAATTTTTCTTTTGCTTAATAAAGCAGTCCCAAATACAGTGTGGCATGTTGTGTGTCTTGGTGGATTGTTACTCAGATGTAGTTGGGTGATGCACAACTGGATGGATTCAGTGGGTGAGAGAGAGAGATGGTAGGTTTTAATACAGTGATATTTTGAAGTTCTGCAGAGGATTTTGCGTTGCTTTGAAGTGAAAGCCTTTGGAAAAAAGTTAATGCTAGCACTCTGCATGCCATATATTTCTGGAATTTTTTTAGATATTTAATTGTCATAGCAATTACAATCCTTTCACAAGAACAATTCATAATAATTTCCTGTTTTCGATGGTATTCTTCTTCTGATGATATTTAAGCATGATCTAGGAAAAACTAATTACTTTATTAGGTGGGCATAACATTTGTACTGGTTCTGCTGCTAGAGAGAGAGAGATATTCTTAAATGTACTTACTGTTTGGAATGATGCCATATCAAAATATGTTTCTACTTTATCTGTGAAATTGAAATGTGTAGAGCCTGCTGCTAGGTTCATGTTATCTTGGGTTTATATGTAATGAGTAGTCTTTTTTTTCTCCATGGAGCAGATAGGCTGAGTGGATTGAGCCTGCATCTGAAATCTGGGAGGGTCACTGCCTGATAATTGGTAACAAGCGAAATTCCTCAGTCGCCAGTTTGTTGGGACGGTATCTGATTCATAGAGGGTTGGGAATGGTAATGGCAGAGGAGAAGCTGCATGGAAAGAGTCTCTTTTTAAATGCGATGAACTTCAACGAAAGAATGGAGATGGATTTACTATCCTTTTTTTGTGTATGTAAGTCATGCAGAAGAAAATGCATGACAGATTGAACGAATGTTTACTGCAGCTTTGTAAGTGAGTGTGCATATTTTTCCAGAGAATAAATTCCTCTTAAAAACAAAATCTAGGAAAATGGTTTTGGAAAAGCGATGGACTTTTTTGAAGTTTGCAGAATAAGCCTTGTATTTTGAGATTTTTTCGATAATTAAAAAAAATATTACATGCGGACAGGCACGCTTTTACACATAAAAGTTCTAATTGTTGGATTGAAAGAAAATTGTAGAGGAAACTTTTTCTTTTAACTTCATTGGAGTGTCACTTGTTGTTTTCAGTTTTGATGATAATTTCTTTCAGGCTTGTTTGGATTATTTGTCTAGTACAGAATCATTAGAGTATGTTTTGTAA